>NC_140592.1:769896373-770351290 GCF_964204655.1 Triturus cristatus
CCCTATTTACACCTGGCACCCGCACGCCCAGCTGTTTGGCTGACCTGAGTTAATCTGTACAGAAGCATATATGACCTGTCGAATAATAAAAAATATATGGTTGGTTAAGTGCCACGCCTCGATCTGTAGTCACAAAGTACCTCTCAAGCACAGCTGCTCTCTGGCTGAGTGATTTGGCGAATGCGTTTTCCTTTTCATTGGCTACTGGAGAAGCCGGCTAACACTTGCCACAATACAGCTACACCAAAACCAGCAGGGTAGCACGAAAACATAGATCATTCTCACACGTTCAGGGTGATGGTCTCTCTTTCATACGCGACTGGTCCTACTACCAAATTCTCGCTTTTCTCGATTTATTTAATCAGCATGATGATTAGTACTTTACATCTTGGGGCCGGGACACTGCCAACATCTCAAACACTGTGCTAATTTCTGGAGGAGCATAACATGATAAGCAGTGTCACAAAGTTTATGATGACCTGAGCTTATGCTAGGGAGCAAACCTCCAGTGTTTTCCAAGGCACACCAAATGGACTGACAAGCTCAAATTTGGAAAACAATTACACACTGGCCTTTCTACTGAACGTAGTCTACAAATGGTCAAAACCATGAGCACAAAAGGCACTCTGCTCAACACTAAAGGCCTGATAACAACTGGCATGTTAAATGGCGGTCTTTGCACTGAGTGGTGCGATGGCAAGTTTATGAACACAGGGGCAATGCCCTTCTGCAACCACCACCGTGATAACACCCATACATAGTTGTCGGAGGGACGGTCGGAAGCAGAAGAGGGGAGGCCGTATGTGGTCAATAGTGAGGTTTTTTATTACAGAAAGTAGTACACACTTGGGTTGAGAGAAAAAAAAATCTCGTTAAACACAGTAGGCGATTGGAGTTCAATTGATGGTTTCTGGGCTCCAAGGATAACTCCAGGGAAGGAAGTAGGAAGCGCCCTCAAGGTTTGGTTGGCTTCGCTTGTAGTTGGTACCGTGGTGGGAAACCTATTACGGGTTTCAGACGCTCTGTTGGGCTCCCGGAGCAGGCTCAAAAGAGATCTACAAAAATGCCTGACACCGTCACCAACCATGTGAGGGGAAGTTCGCTAAAAAAGAAGTAGGGGCGTGAGGGCAGTGTTGGGGTAATGTGCAAGGGGGTGAGGCTATTAGGGAAGGGCCACGGGTTTCCGGGTCTTGAGGTCGAAAGAATAAAAACGTAGTGCACAAGAAGAAGGCGGCCACAGGAGTAATGCTTCTCTCTCTCTCCCCCTCCCTTCTTTATCAGTTGTGACTACTTGTTTCCCTTGCCTCCTGCCCCGCTACCCTTACTCCTTCCCTCCCCCTCCCTAAGTCACTCTGTCCGCTACGTACCGCTGAGAGCCACAACACTCCGGAGTTGTGGCGGCTCGTGCGTCCTCCGGGATCCACCAGTCTTCGCTCCACGTCTCTGGTCCCTCGTCTTCGTTCTCTCCCTCTCCGGCATCTGCGTTGCTCCTCGGCTGGGCTCGGCGATCTCCTTCCGGATCTTCGTTCGCTGACGCGCCTTCTGCTGTGCCTCCTTCCCTTTTCTGCCACCCGTAACCTTCCGCTATGGTTCCTGATTGGTCAACGTGATTTTCAGTCCCGCCTTCCACATCCGGGTGACGTTCGGGGTTCTGCGGAGGGAGGCAAGAGGCATCCATTAGTTGTACGGGTCCAGAGCTGTCTTCGTTTCTGTGCCGGTAAGGAGCCCATGCCGTCTCCCACGGAACGCCGTCCTCGATGTTGAGAACGCGCTCCGAGGCTCCCTCACAATATAGCAGCGTATCACTCTGCTACGTCAAAAATATGTCCGAACCAACCAGATGCTTCTTGACATCTGAAACACACTGTACACACATGATGCACTTCTGAGCCTGTAAAACAACACCCAACTCTACCAACACAACATACCTAGAAGATGTACCACAGCCACACTCTCACACAAATAATAACAAGCATTGGCATAGCCAATAGGTCTCGCCTTTGGGACCTTATAAGTGTTTAGCCATGCAACAGTTGCATAACTAAATACTTATAAGGTCCCAAAAGCGAGACCTATTGGCTATGCAAGCGGCCGTGCGGCCGCGAAAGTGAAAGTAATTGCGGTAAAGCGCGGCGCGCGCGCCTGCGCACATGCACTGTAGCTCTAGGCTGGCCTGGTAGCACTTTTTGGAACCCTCTCAATAAGTCTCGCCAGACCAGCGCATGCGCTGGGTCAGGCGAGACCTAAAAATGGCAAGGTGCTGCTATTCACCAGTGAAAAACACAGCCGAATGCAATAATTACAAAGTCTTGCCACCAGCACAGCATCAGTACCATACACACCACATGGTAAATGGTACTGCCCATCATATCTACTGCAACAGAATACATTTGATGCACTTCTCTGTCTTTGCAACACAGCATAGCAATCCACAATACTCCCACTCTCACCTAGACAAAGTATAAATCGCATTTGTATTCTAGATACTGGACAACAGTTTGCATCCTAGAATGTAAAATTGACTGATGTTCCCGCTAGTTCTTGCTGCTCACTCACACAAATACAACCACTCGGTGCATGCACCATACAAACTTGACTCACAGCCACCTAGCTATCACCAAGCATGGAGTTTCAGTGGACTGCTGGCACAGGCAGGCAGACTTTTATCTGGAGATACTGCACACACCAGACTACTCATGGGCTATACTGCCAGCTTGCTCCCTAACTCACAGCCTGCTCTCAGCACACAGAGCTTACTACCCCTCTGTACACCAGCCTGTGGTCTGCATGCATACACTCACATTCCAGACAGTACATTGCACTGCCAGGACATGCCTGTGGCAAGTGTGTCCTATACAAATACCAATTTACATTGTATTGTAATTGTATTGTAATTGCATTTATATAGCGCTTACTACCCCTGACGAGGAGTCGAGGTGCTTTTTCGGCGAGTAGCATGCTACTCCGCAACCCATAAATAATTATTGGTGAATTAGTATAGTGAAAATATGAAAGTAATTTGAGTGGTGGATATGTTAGTCAGTTATTTGGATTGAGAAGGATAATGGAGGGATAGAAGAGGGGGAAAAGGTTTGCATTTATATAGTGCTTGCTACCCTTGATGTGGTGTTGAAGTGCTTTTTCGGCGAGTAGCACGCTACTTCGGAGCCCAGAAAGGATTAGTGGTGAATTTGTATAGGGAAAATATGAAAGTAATTTAACATTATAGTCAACACAAACATACAAATACTAAGAGCAACAGAAGCGGTGACGCAATATGAGGCTGGGTGGCTGAATCAAAGAGGCATGCAGGTACATAAAAAATAAGTAGAGAGGAGAGATAAGAGTGTCCCGGTGATTAACGGCTGTATTGACTACATTTTATTTTACGTGTTGGAGCACAAGCTTCTGAATGCCGTCTGCCCTACATTATATAAATAGCTTTTCAACGGTGCTTATAGTGCAAGAGCCCACGTTTTAAAGCTTGCCTTCCACACAGCTGTCATTATTTTGTTATTTATTCAGCTGCCTGGGTTTGAACTTTCAGGGGCATGCAAATGACATTGTAGTGCTATGAAAGGGTCTTAGATACCTAGACATTTTATGGTGTTTTTCTCTGGCAGCAGCACAGATGGGAAGAGGGCAGTCATTAACCTACATAAATCTTTAGGTCTGGATTTACAGTGCATTCACATGCCCGACCAATTGGCATTGCCAGTTGGTATTCATGAAGCGTGTGCTTTTAACTACCCATCATAGTGCATAAATAAAGATGTTTACATGTATAGTAGTCATTACAAACCTGTAGGTTTCTTCAAGACGGCGACTTTCATGCAAGATGGAGCCACTGACTTCCTCTCAGAATTCAGAACATTATATAGTGAGGGCCTCATTTATGAAAAGTGTTGCATCACTGCGGTAAAACAGCGGTGCAACACTTTTCACTGCGCCCTCCTTGCGACACCATGGATGTGCTGTATTTACTGTACGGTGCTCCATGTCGCAAGGATTGACAGATGTGTCAGGTATCCTGACGTATCTGTCGGTGCAAAACTCACGCATTGCTTGAGTTGTGTCGTAAGCATGACGCAACTCCCGCAATACATGGGGAGGCCTACACCTATTGAACTGCGTCACCCTTACTCCTGCTATGAGGAGGGCATAAGGTTTCGACGCAGTGGAGTCCTAGAAGTGGTGCAGTGAAATCTGATATATTTCACTGCACCAGTTCTACGAGGCTTTCTTTTGAGGGGAAACGTCCACCCTGCATACATTATACCTGATGCAGGGTTTACAAAGTGACACATCCACCTAAATGCCTCACCTTGTAAATATGGCGCAACGTGGCGCATTATTTACACCGCCGCTGCTTCGCGTAAAGTGCCGCAACGGTGCCGCAAAAGTGTTGCAAGGGACTCATAAATAAGCCTCTAGATGTTTCTCAGAGTTACACGGGTTTGCCAGAGTTGCACAGAGTTCTGTAATGCATGTACTGGATTTAGTACAAGGTGGTCTTGTCAGCACAGATCTGCGACCTGTGAACAGCCGTGCTTCAACAAAACGCCAGCCAGCATAATACACATAAACACGATGAGATGCATGGCTTCTGTCCAAACCCTTCCAGCACACATCCCACCGCCCTGGCTGATTGGAAGGCGAAAGATAATGCCGTGTCAGCACGTCCTCTCTGCGTCCGTTCTGCTCGGGTCACGCTTCCCTGAACTCCCCTCCGCCCACGCGACCCTTCCGGTGTCCAGGAAGGGATCTTCGACACTTCATCAGATGTGCAGCGGCGCGGAGTAGGCAGCTAGCATGTAAGGTGCTGTGTCCGTGAACTCGAAGAGAATAACAACAGCATTTCTTTTAGTTGTTCTTGCCATGACAAGATTGTGGACTTGTTAATGCTTTAGGTTACTCGGCTATTTTTTTTTCATCAATTCACGATGTTTATTCGCCGTTTGACTGGTTTGATTTGCTTTTACAACCTCTTATACCCTTTAATTATATCATCTTATTTCGCAGGCTTATTTAAAATATGGAGAAGTTCCGTTCACCCCCTGAAAACACCTCAGAGCAAAATGACAAATAACTTACAAACAAAAAACAATTCCATGAAAAAGCACTCTCCAAACAAAGATTAAAAAAAAGAACTCCCTCCCCCAGGTAGCTCTCTAAGGCTGCTGCCTTACATCTGCTGGAGGCCATCTTCTTTTCTGCTTGTGATTGGGCTACTGCCAGGGATGTTGCTTATCCATGCAGTGCCACATAAGCCTCGAGGTGCCACTGACCTCAAACCCTAGTGTATGCCTCTCAATATGCAGTGTGGGGATCTGTAGACCGTGAGAACAGGACAGTGGAGCGGGTGAGAGAGCTAGCAGTGAAGCAGTAGACATGAGTTCATAGTACCACTGGTTAGTGCACCAGGCATCACCGGGGCCCAATGTGAAGGTCATAGCAGTGGGACAGGAGACCAAGAGCTAAAGGTCAAGATAGAGTTACCTTTGGTGGGGTCTGTGCCTAAGCAGTGGCGGCTGGTATTTAACGGTGGTGGAGGGCGGGTCGCAGGTGGGAATTAAAAAATAAAATAAAGCACTTACCTGTTGCCGCCTCCGCCTCTCGTTACCCTCCGTCTGATTCCAGGGCAGGAAGCACCCAGCTCCCAGGCTCCCCATAGCCAATCACAACCTGCAACGCAGCTTTGTGATTGGTCTGAGCGCCATAATTCGGTGCTCAGCCAGGTAATGGGATGCTGGGAATCAGGGCACAAGTCCTAAAAAAGAAGTGGGGGGACGCTCGAGTTAGGTTGTGTCAACGGAAGTGACGTCACAACAGGAATTGTCACGAAATTTGCTGGTCTCCGTCTGAAATGCGTGAATACATACAAGATACAAGTAGAGGTATAATACTTCAATAAGTGGCAGTCACTCAAAACACAAGAACACACTATACACAGGACCCATTCCTCGGATTACACGGTTATTACAGAGTCGGGCCGTAGGCAGTACGGGCATCTGTCGGGGTCCCTAGAAGTGACATGCTCGGCGTGTTGATAGCGCAGCTCCTTGAAGCCTTGGCGCCTCGGCTTGGCTCTGAGAAAGGCTGGCAAGGGGAGGGCGCGAGGTGGAAGGGGAGATTATTCTGAGCCTCGGGTGCATTTGAAAGGCATTCATTCGCACGCAGGTGCAGACTCAGATACCGGCTACATCTTTTGGGCAGGGGGGACGGCGTCCACCCAGTAACAACCCAGTAAAATAAGTGGGGGGACGCCGTCCACCCGCGTGGTACCCCGACTCGAGCCCTGCTGGGAATGTTCTTCACCCAGGCTGTAATGCAGCCTGGTGCAGAACATGCAAAGTGTGCATGATGGTTTGACCTGCCTGAGACAGCCGGCCAAAGCGTCTTGCACACTTGGAGTGGGCAAACCACTCCTGCCCTGCTTTGTGAGCAGAGCAGCCCTGCCCCTACCCAGCAGAGCAAGGACAGAAATTAAATTGATAATAACAATGAATTGTTATCATTTTATCTTTTCCTTGTTGGCCTGCTCAGTGGGGCGACGCTCCTCCACCTTAGCAGACGATCCGCCACTGTGCCTAAGGCAATGCAGTCTGCAGCTCACGATGTAGGGTCTCTGACCTGCAACACTGTTGACTACCACAGGCTTCTGGAGAGCACAGCATGTTACAGTGTCAAGTAGAGACATTTACTCAAAGAAAGTAACATTTAAAGCTCATCCTTATATCCAGTTACTACATTTTGATAACAACCTTCTAGAACACATGTAGATAATCTATAAATAAGAAAACGAGAGTGGCATAGAGTGTAATGAGGCTGAATCCCCTCCCTCGAATCAAGAGTCTCCTCACACCATCAGCTTCTAAGAATAAGAACACAATGCTTCAAACAAATTGACAGAGAATTTGTGATGTTGAGGTGAATACAAGTGAGATGAAATGCGGCGTTCACATCCTATCTCGCGCTAAGGTAGTAGGCCTTCGTATATGTTACGGTGCTCTAAAGGAAGAGGGTTCACCCTACCCCCTTAAATGGGACCAAAAAGATCACTACAATTCTAAACATAAACACTTGAGCCCACGCTGAATAGTTTAACAAATTATGCGGACAGTTGATAAACAACATAAGCAGTCTGCTGAGGTGGGATTCGGGTAGCACGGTTCTGAGACGCTGTAATATTCGGCAAATCTACTCACTTTCAGGTATTGCAGTTTCTGCAGAGAAATTCTGGAGGGGAGATTGTCCCCAGGAAATGGTTTGATTGCCCAAACAGAAGGCACATGATTCCCGGGTGTTATAACTGACTTACTGAGATTTTTAGATTGGTATTTGCATAATCACACAATATAGAAACGGGGAACAGAGACAATGCATAGTTGATATCCGGGACAGAAGTAGAATCGGTATCAAGGACTGAACTTACAAGTTTTTCATGAGAAGACAGCCCTGAAGAAGACGTGGGGTATTCCCTAAACTATGAAACACGTGTTGGCTTGCTAAAAGAAGAAAGAAAATAAAGATAACTAAGAAGAATTATTGTTTATCAACTGTGTGCATAATTTGTTACATTATTCAGCGTGTGCTCAAGGGTTTATGTTTAAAATTGACACAGAAGGACCAGTGAGATGGTGCTGAATATGCCCAGTGAGCCTTGCAAGCTGGTGGGCCAATACTTTGCCCATTCTTTTTTCTTTCCTGTCCATACAATGTTTTTTTATTTTTAATCATCGTTCTTTGTTTAAAGTAGGTCTTCAGGTTATAGTAAGTGAAAGACTGTGGTACCTTTTTCTTTGTGCCAATTCGGAATCCCATTTTCCAGGGATGTACATTAAAACTAAAAAATATCTCTTCCAAGTACACCTTCCAGCTAGGAAGCACCGTACTGTGCTATTAAAATGATATTCAATTTGTTCAGTTTCACCGTTTTACTGCAAGCATATGGCCACCACATTTAGGTATTGGGATGTTTTCTATTTTTGCTTTCTTGTTGAGCGTCTATGCTTGAATAAACAAATATTAAAAAATAACCATCATATCAGCTTTCCAGCTACAGACATATTTAGTTTGCTAGTGCTTGATTTATGTAGTTTTATGTTTGCTATTCTTTTGCATATTGCATATGCACACTTACCCAAAGCAAGGCCTTTTGACTTTGCCAATTCTCATTTTTAGATTAGTGTTTATATTATTTTAAATAGCCGATCTTTTGTTAATGTATATATGTGTTTTTTATCCTATACATTTGATGCACCAAAGACCATGCAGTCAAAGTGTGTTGTAGAAAATTGTGAAATATATTGTGACTTTATTAGATATGGACTAGTTGTATTTGCTACTAAGAACTTTAGTTACAGTATCACGCCCCAGTCTCAGTTTTCTATGTTTCACACATGAACACCAGCCTCGTGGTACAGTGGCATCTACTTCTGTTCTTCAATAAGCCTAGATATAGGATTAGATATGCTTAGAATTCCAGGACAATGATATTTCCCCAAAATTGCAGATGAAGCAAGAAGAATTTCATGTTTGACATCCCTCATAGCTTTGTATTCTGCCAGCTGCCTCCTGCTCCCAGTGCTCCCCAACACCAGCGAGCACCCCGACGAGCGGCTGTAATTGTAGAGATCCTGACTCCGGCCAGGCAGAGGGAGAGGAACCCTACCAAATGCCAGGCAATAGAATCAAAGGTGTGCTGCATTCTCCCCACAAGATGTGATGCTAGAGGAAAACACCACCGTGAATTCCTGTTCATCAATATAACAAAAAGATATCAGTAGAAAGCATCATCTTTAACCTAGTAGTCATTTGATTCCCCCGACCAAGATGGAAACAATGTGACCTCAAATGGAAGATACAAATCAATGTAGAAGTGATAGGAAACCAAAACACCCGACTGCTCCTGCTAGCAACAAAAACAGCCTTATTTAGAGTTGGGTGCTAACAGAAACGACTCTAATTTCTGGAGGAAGGTCTAAATCCAAAATATTCCACTCGTGCAATTTCCTCAAGCTTACTGTCACTGTGCTGGAGGAATTTTCAGTGGTGGATTCTCTTCCAAATTTAGACTTTATCTAGATATATGGAGATTTTCTGTACCATCAACATTAAATCAGGGCATTACTGGCTGAATTAGATCCATATGTAAGTGCAGATTGAGTTTGTGCCATTTAAGTATTAGCATTAGTTGCTCAAGTTCTGCTCACTCCTATTTTAGCACAGGATGTACCACCAAGTTGTTTCTGGTGGCCAAGGAGCATCCGTTCAGTTGATTTATTGGGCTAGCAAGGTGTGAGTGATACTGTTATTTCAGATGTCAGAGAATGGCTCTGCATCTCACTCAACAAATACTTTTTGCAGCCCTGATCCTTCTTGGTGTGTCTGCACTCTGTGATGTGTTAGATCGCATGCTCCTTATCAGGCACCTTTGTGAAAAGATGGGGTTGTTTAACCCAAATCTAGAATCGCTAAAGTTCTGTCACAAGAATCATAGTCAACAGAATAAGAATGTACTCATCAACCTTAAAAAGGGCAACATGATATTGGCGTATAGATCCCTGCTTTTTCTCTTACTCTTCCAAACAATGGACAGTTCAGGAAAAAGCTCTCAACATCCATTTCTAGACATCCTTTGGCTTCTAATTATTCTTCCCAGCAGCAACATTGACTATAATGCCCAAGCTTCTTGGACTCTGCTTATCTTTCAATCAGTTCAACACTGTACACCTCCTGTCTATGCAGATGGCATTCAATCTGCTACCAAATACGAAGACAGAAATCCACATCACTGTATAGTACCTTTATCTGATTTATTTTCTACTGATCCTTTGCCCAAAAATATAGGAGCAGGAGTGTGGAGGCCCGTTTTCCAAAGGACAATGTGTTCCAGTCATCATCCAACTTCTCATCTTACTTTGAAACAACCCTTCTAGAAATATGAGGATTCAGGGTTCCAAAAAGTTCAACTCTCCTGAGGTGTTTCACCCTGACCTTGGACAAGGAAATGCCTGACAGAAGGAGACTGTTGCTACTCTGTCTGCTGCCTTTTGTTCTACTGAAACAAAAGGAAACTCTAGGAGCAATATTAGGGTACAAAATGTAAGGGCTGAAGGGGATATCAACCCTAGATTCTTCCGGAAGATTGCCTCCCTGGCTTCAAAGGTGTAGAGGGGGAATAGAAAAGGTATCCTAACTAGCTGCTCCCTGGCACAACTGTCAACACAGTTGTCATTTCAAACCTCAACTTCCAGACAAACTCTTTGCCGGGGGCTTTGGCTGGACCACTCCATTTAGTCTCATGATGATTTTAATCATGAAAGTCATCAAAGGACCAGGTAGGTTTGCACATATTAATGAAAAAACAACTAATTAATATCAGAAAGAGATGTGGATGGTAACCACATTTGCCATCATATTGACAGACTGCAAGCCACAAGGGAAGCAATTGCATTGCATTTAGGTGCTGCAGAATGTAAATTACATGTTTAGATGTTTTTAGTGAGTCACCCTGTCAAATCATAGGGTAGAAACTCCGTACAAAGATTCCATTCTCCTCCGGAAGAACATAATCAAAGCTAACATCACAAAGTGGTCTATAGAATTTCACAGACCTGTGGGCGTGACCTCCTCAGCCTGGCAAAAGTGCCTCAAGGCTATCCTCCTCGTGACGAGGGGGTGAAGGATCAATTGCCTCGGACCTGGGCACTTCAGTTTTAAGCACTGAAGTGGCCATGGCCAAGTGGTAATCAGTGACACCTGGTCACAGAGTGGGGGGTTTGGGGGTCAGCAGTCTTACTGACCCCATCCCACTCTGTGATGAGTAAGGGACTGCTACCTTCCCCCATAGGCTGATCTAAAATCAGCCAATGAGGGAAGGCAGCAGTCCCAACCCTCTTGGGAACTTCGAGGCTTCCTTCTGAGCTGCAGTTAAGTATTATGGGCCACATGCGTCAACGAAAATACCGATCGCAAATGGGCAGTTTCGCAGCATCTGCCCCTTTGCGACCGGTATTTTCGCATTTGGGATGCATCATCCTAAATGCAAAAATTGCAATTTATATAATCACTAAATTTGTGATTACTTAAATTGCAATTGCATTTAAAGGAATCGCAAATTGCGATTCCTTAAATGCAATGCATTAACAAAAAAAAATTGCAATTTCGCTAATAGGAATCACAAATTACCATCAATTTCATGTTGATGGTAGTTTGCGAAAACGTTGAAAAATGCACTAAACTGCATTTTTCAAACCTCCATGTTACACACACACATGCCTTTGGAGCATGCGCGCAACAGGAGGTAAAATGGAAATTTCAGGGGTGCAACAGGGTGTCCTTTTGGCACCCTTGCTCCCTTGAAATTGCATGTGCAATTTGGGAGTACCTATTGGGTACTCGCAAATTGCGCATGCAATTCCCATTTATTCCTATGGGCCTCTAGGCCTATAGAAATGAATGGAAAGCCATTCCTTAATTGCGACTCTCAATTTGCGAGTCACAATTAAGGAATATGTAGGAATCGCTATTTTTTTTGTGATTCCTACATGCATAGGGAATTGCAATTCCTAAATTGCGATTCCTTAAAAATCGCAATTTAGGAATCGCAATGCCTTTCTTTGATGCATGTGGCCATATGTTTTTTTTATGTTTGATGCGTTCGTGTATGTATGAATGTATGTGTACTTGTTAGTGAATGTTGTGAATGGTTGTGTGTGCGTGTGTGAATGCATTGTTGTGAGTTAGGTGTGTGCGTGTATTGGCCCCCCTACCCCACCCTGGAAAATTACTGCCCACCTCTGCTGAAGGGAACTTCTTTGTGTGTGGATGTGTTTTTGTGAAAGAGCTAAAATGCCATCACACACAATAAAGTTAGACAATAGCTTCCCCCTTGACCCATGCTGTGTATGCTGTAATCGATGGAAGAAAACTGTAAGTGACACAACATCAAACCAAACGAGAAAGAGAGCTGGATGAAAACCCCTATATAAGTATATTAGTAAAATCAAAATGTCTTGGCTAACGTCAATCTTAAAATATATAGCCTGTTTGTCTTGAGAGCCATATTGCAGTACATTCATAAAAGTGACAACCCACCTACCGCGCCGACTACTTGGTCCCACTCTATAGCATTGTAATTAATTCTGAAAATTAGCACAAGGCAACATTGTTTTGTGCGCGCGGCTACAAGCCAGTCCCTGCCATCTGCTTCTAACAATATCATCCCTTCGCTAGTCTTTGGAGACCAACTACCTGGCACAGCAACAAAAGGAAGCCAGGTGAACTGAAGGGGAACTTCTCTTGTCAATCTTGTGCCAAGAACGCCTTTTCTTGACTTTTCAGGGACCCTGTTTGCTTTTGATATTAATGAAACATCTGCACGGCTGGAGCAAGAAATGCAAACCCTTCCATGTGATACTCCAGAGGAAGTAAATGTACCCGTATTATGTACACAAAGTGCTGGTTCGCTTTTCAAATGTGTGCACATTGTGTGTAATGAAAATCGCAACCTGTTTCTGGAGAGGTGAGTGATGCTGTATGTAATGATAGCACAAACACGAGTGAGTACCCCGATTCTTTGCTCGTCGTGGGTTAGAGATATCGGCTGCAGTTAGTTGGGTTCTGTGCGTGCTCACATCTGTAGGAGTGTGCGCTCATGAGTGCATATGTGTGTGGAGGGCGGGGTAGGTACACAGGAATGTGCCTTCTCCCCAATGTTTGACCTCAGTGAAAACGGCAAAGGATAAACACCTCTGAATGAATGAATGAATGAATGAAATGAATGAAAAGAATATTTAATAAAGCGCACTGTGGCCAAGCGGCTTCCTGGCGCTGAGAGCTCTAACCAACAAACAAAGAAGAAATCCCGGGGAATTTAACAGGAGTACACCTGAGAGAAGAGAAAGGTTTTTAGCGCTTTTCGAAAATGGGAATAGATAGGAATAGAGCGCAGAGTTAGGGGAAGACTGTTCCAGAAGAGGGGGGCCAGAACCGAAAATCTGGTACCACCTGTTCTGGACTTACGAAAACAGAGGACATGAAGGAGAGCCAAAGTAGAAGGACGGAGAGTGCGGATAGGGGTGTGAGAAGAAATAAGAGAAGTAATGAAAACTGGGGCAGAACGGGCGTGGGCCCGAAAAACTAAACAGCCCAATTTAAAAAGAGATCTCTGAGAAACAGGGAGCCTGTGAAGGGACTTGAGCACAGAAGTGATATGATGAGTTTTAGGAAGATGAAGAATAAGGCGAGCAGCCTGATTCTGAATGGCCTGTAAGCGACGAGTTTCATAGGCAGGAATGCCCACGTACAGGCTGTTCCCGTAATCAAGATGGGAAATAATCATAGCCATAATAATGACTTTAAGGGCATCCGAAGAAAAGAAGCGAGAGATTTTACGGATAAGCCGAAGAGATAAAAAACAGGAAGATACCACGGAGCTAACTTGGGCGTGCATAGACAGGTCCTGACTGACCCTGATGCCCAGGGTCCTGACAGAGGAAACAGGTACAGGAGGAGGACCAAGAGCAGAGGGCCAGAAGGCGGAAGACCAAGGACTAGATGAGCCACCCGTCAAGACCACCTCGGTCTTGTCCGGGTTAAGTTTGAGATGATTAAGGCTCATCCACTCAGAAATGAAGGTCAGAGTAGAACGGAACTTTAAGAGGGAGACAGAAGGAGAAGAAAGATCAAAGACGAGCTGGAGGTCATCTGCGTAATTATACACAGAGACCCCCAGGTCGAGAAGAGAGATAATAAGAGGGTGGATGTACAGATTGAAAAGGAGAGGGGAAAGAGAAGAGCCTTGAGGAACCCCACAAGAAACCATACGGGTAGGGGCAGAGAAACCGGAGATATGAACCGCTTGAGAGCGTCCCTTAAGAAAGGACGCAAGCCAAGAAAAAGCTAAACCCCGAATGCCCGCTGCGCTGACACGGCCGAGAAGAATGGAATGGTCAACCGTATCAAACGCAGAGGACAGATCGAGGAGGACCAGAGCTTGGGGAAGAGTGGAATCAGCTTTAGATTTAAGCTCATCAAGAACTGCCAGGACCACTGATTCCGTACAGTGGCCCGGGCGAAAGCCCGCTTGATGGGAAGCCAGGAGATGGTTCTCCTCGATGTAGGTGGAAAGGCAGGAGGTGACATAACTTTCCAGGATCTTGCCCAAGTAAGGAAGAAGGGAAATAGGCCTAAAATTAGAAAGAAGAGAGGGATCCAAACTAGGTTTTTTAAGAATAGGCAGAACAATAGCGGATTTAAAGGATGAAGGAACTAAACCCAAGGAAAGTGAAGCATTAAGAAGGGAAAGAGGGGGAGCAGGACAATTAGTGAATAAAGTTCTCAAAATATGTGCCGGGGCGCAGTCGACCGGAGAGCCGGACTTAATTTTGGTAAGGAGAGCAAGAAATAAATCCAAAGAAATAGGCGGGAAAAAATCAAGAGAGGAAGAAGACAGAAAAGAGACAGGGGAAAAGGAAAGAAAAGGTACAGAAGGGATATTGGATTTAATCTTAACGATCTTCTCAATGAAGTAATCGTTGAGTGAGGAACAAAGGGCCTGAGAGGGAATAAGACTAGGGCAGGCACGATCTGAGCTCGCCAAATTATGAACCAGAGAGAAAATCTCTTTGGATTTATTTGCGAAAAGCGCAACTTTCTCGGAAAAATACTTAGTTTTGGCCGAAAGAACGGCTCTCTTATATTCATTTAAGAGACGTTTATATTTAGCCCGGAGAGCAGGATTGTAATTACGTCTCCAGTGACACTCAGAGCGTCTAAGGTCCAATTTCAGGGTTTTAAGCTCAGTATTGAACCACTTATGGGCATCATGTGGGCGAACGGCCTTAATTTTCCTAAGGGGGGCAGCCTGATCACAAGAGGAAGACAGCCAGGCACTGACCGCATCAGCCTGGGAATCAAGAGTGAGCTCCGAAAGATCAGGGGTGGAAGAAGCAAGGGAAAGGGAGAGGCAATTCAAATCAGCCCGGTTCCAACTACGTGCCACAATATTTTTAGGTAAGAGAGATTTTTCAGGGACACCAAGGTTAATCGAAAAAGAGATAAAGGAGTGATCAGACCAAGTGCAAAGGAAAATACTGGGAGAAGAAACAGTACAGCATGATGACCAGATTTGGTCGAGTATATGGCCCTGATTATGGGTAGGAACAGTAACATGGGCAGAAAAATTAAGACACTGAAGAGTGGCCGAGAAATCTTTGGAAGACATATCTTCCTTAGGATCGCCCGGCCAAAAATTAAAGTCTCCAAGCAAGAGAACCGAGGAATTATTTACCACAAGCGTGGCTAGAAGTTCCTGCAAGGAGGCTACAAATAGGGGCATGTTCTGAGGGGGTCGATACATAAGGACAATCGTAAGGGGAGCTAAGAGATTGACTGAGCGAGCCACCAGAAAGTCCACGCTAGATATGGAAGGATGGGAAAGAGGTTGAAACTGCAAACAAGAACGAACAATCATGGCCACACCCCCGCCAACCTTGCCGTCCGGGCGATCTGCCCGGAGGGCATAATAGGAGTCGGGGAGAATAGTCAGGACGTCAGGAAGAGAATCGGTAGAAAACCAAGTTTCAGTAAGAAACAGAAAATCCGGAGACTCAGTGTTCAGAAGGTTGAATAGTTCCAGATGATGCTTTCCAGCCGAGCGGGTATTGAGGAGGCGAGCAGAGGCAATATAAGGGGAGGGAAGGGAGTGCAGGGGAGAAGGGGGCCTCTTGTTCTGAGGGTTCAAAGGGTAAATAAGGCGCTTTCCAAATTTTAAGAAAGGAAGTTATGTCAATTGGTCTGCATGAACAAAACATGAGTAATAGGGAAAGGCAGGGAATTGATAACTAGAAAAAAAAGCATTTGCAATGCAATAGGTCTTGCATTATTAAAGTTTGAGCTATTGGCATTGCTAAATAATGCAACACCAATAGCTCAAACTTTAATAATGCGAGACCTATTGCATTGCAAATGCTTGTTTTACCTTGTAACCGCCTTCATTTATTTTACCTTGTAACGAAGTAAATATTTGCCGCACATTTTCATTTACTTTGCCTTGTAACTGCTATTTTACCTTGTAACCGCGTAAAGATTAGCCACGCATTCCTCCCAATTAAGCAACAAACTGTATTGCAGCCGCAAGGCCACAAGTAAAGTGATCGCAAAACTGAAAGCAAAGCCACAAGATGTATTTGTTTTACTGTCTGTTTCTTCTCTCATAGTGTATTCATCTTTCTCTAAGTTTGTGCGTTTCTATCTCTCTCTCAGTCTATCTGTGTGTCTCTGCCTTTGTATATGCTCCTCTGTGCCCGTCATGCTCCGCTATATGTGTCTTCCTATGTGTACACTGTATTCGCGTGTATGTATCAAACTCTATATGTGCCTTTTAGTGTTTATAAGTTTCTGTCTTTATCCCTGCCTCTTTCCTCTTTGTCTATCTGTCTCAGTTTCTAGCTTTGTGTATCTGCCTCTGTTTCTGTATATCTCTTTGCTTGTTTTCTATATGTGTGTACGTCTGTTTTCCTGTACCTAGGTCTAGCTCTGTGTATTTCTATCTATATGTCTATAACTCTATTTGTAAGCAAGCGCCATTTTAGATTAAGGGAATCGGGTAACGGAAAGAGAAATAACTTGATCCAAAATCACACGTTTTCAGTCCAGTCAGAAAGTATGACTTAGCCCCAACGAGTCCTTGTTTTGTAGCTAAGCAGATACAGTCAATTATTTTAGTAAGCCTGATGCGACATTAGAAAAAGAGAAGTATAGTGCAAATATTAGGCACGCATTGTTTACCTTGTAACCGCGTAAATATTTGCAGCGCAATTTTCATTTTTTTTACCTTGTAACCGCCTTCATTTATTTTACCTTGTAACGAAGTAAATATTTGCCGCGCATTTTCATTTACTTTGCCTTGTAACCGCCTTCATTTATTTTACCTTGTAACCGCGTAAAGATTAGCCACGCATGCCTCCCAATTAAGCAACAAACTGTATTGCAGCCGCAAAGCCACAAGTAAAGTGATCGCAAAACTGAAAGCAAAGCCACAAGTAAAGCGATCGCGAAACTGAAAGCAATCGCTTTTGGAAGCAGAGACAGCCGCCAATGGTGCGCGCGCGCGTGCCACAGACAGCCATATGCTTTCAATTATCGCACCCGTGTCTGGGCACGATAATTGAAACCAGATAGGCTTTAGCATAACAGACACCAATAGGCCGTGGGCGGAGCGATGGGCCCGCCTTTGGCCTATTGCGTGGTCTGTCTAAAAAATACAGCCACTAAAAGCCCAATAATAGAAGACAAAAACACACGCACGAGCGTGTACGATTCCAGAGTCCATTTCTGAACCCCGGACAAAAGGACTCTCGCTGCGCGAGCACTGCTGCGCAGTGCAACGCTAGGCGCGAGACCTAAAAATTGCACACATCAATACTTTACAATAAAAACTATGTATTCACTCTGATTCCTTAGTTACCTTTGCTTCTTGAACAACGCTACATCTCAGACTCTACACTCGGGGTGCCAACCTTGTTCTAGTCCTGGGTAGTCATTGACATTGTGATGGAGAGCACATGCAGTTATGGATCCACTGACTGGATGGATGCCATATTGGTTGTATTTAGTTATGTTACGTATATCACAAATTCTATAAATGTAACTATATTATTTATTTATTTATGCATTTTTATATAGGGCATACTTTGCCCGACGGCGTCAGAGCGCTTTACATTAGAACCAGTTACATTAGTTAAGAACTCCAGAGTACATGAATTACATGTAAGATACAAAACATACATGCGTCTAAACTCAAAAAGAATGGTACTAAGTGACAATACATATATCTACTACAGTTACTACTGGTGAGAGTTACAGATATGCAAGTTGCAAATTCACTCAAGATTGCATATTAAGAAAAGTTGAGGCTATTAAGGTTGGACAAATATATATTACATATTTACAGAGCATGATCTTCTCGCCCTTGGTAGGGTTCTTGCAGTGCTCGTTCAGCCAGCCTCCAGGGTGCTGGTAATCTTGCGGGTGGCGTTCTTGGGCCTGGGGGTATCCCCAAACTGGTACTGGCTGTAGGGTGAGAAATCCAGACGCTGTGGACTTCACACTGCTCAGTGAGCTCCTACTTTAGTGCTTGGGCCTCTATTAGCCATTACACTAATTTGTTTACTCGAGACTCACTGGTAGAATTGGTTTGAAAATGTTGGATTGTGGCAACAGGGAGAGAGCGGAGCTTTTCTGAAAGCGGAACAGGTTGTAGAGTTCCTACCTCTAGGGATATGCTGTTCCAGATTTTCCAGGGTTTGAGATCAGAGGAAAACATATGTCTCCACAATCAGCATGCTTGGCTGTGTGGATCAGGAGGTGGTAGGTTGATCAGAGTGGAAGCTGATCAAGGGTATGATAATTATGCAGAGATGGGGTCAGTGGTGCAGTGTGACAAGTGGGAGACAGAGGTAGAGATTAGATGAAGGAAAAGGCAAGCTCCATTGAAACAACCCGAAATTAGCTTTTTAATAAGTAGCAATCAGTAAAGTAAAGTAAAAACTTAAGCAAGAAATAAACTGCGGCCTAACATAAAATGGCAGAACAGCTGAAACTGGTTTTAGCCCACTAAACCCTCAGGCATTCATCTTCAGTGGGCTAGGAACTCACCTTGAAGCCGACAGATTCTACCCAGGGCCATCAGAAGTGGAGTGAGAGGGGGCATTAATCCCCAAACCCTGCATTTTTTCAGGGCCCGCACTCTTCCCGCAAAATCTATTTCTAGATTTTGAAGCAAGCCTGCCCTGTCTATATATAGCTGATAACATGACTTCAACAATCAGAGCGAGCCAGAGAAGGACGTGTTCCTGGGCCCACAAATACTTTGGAAATACCTGATTCTACCACCAGCATTGCTGCCTCTATTTTATTAGCCTGTTGGTCTGTCAAATCAGATACATTTGGCAACGATATTGCATTTTCTTCCACCAACTAGAGACGATTCACTATGTGCTGGGATCTCGATAAGTAATCATTCCCATTATCTCTTAATTTAAAGGAACAACAGATCAAACTTTCAGTGTACCATTACACTCAAGATGTACCTTACTGACGAGGCCCAACAATTCTAAAACATGTCTCTGGTTACCTATGCTCCCTTGCAGATTACACTTGTAGCTCGGCAAGCACATCCCTTTTGGGTTGGAGCTAAGAATGATTTGCATATGGCTAGTCACATGCCTGTAATGGTACAGTGAGCAAAAAGCGAATTATGGGAATGTTGCTCATTGTAAGTACCAGTGGGCGAGATTACTTCCAAGTATTTCATCTGCTACTTTTTTTTTTTTTTTTAAAGGATCTCTCTACTTAAGTGAATTGTTTGAAATGTAATGTGAAACTGGTTAATGTGACACAATAAAAATTGTCAGGGGACAGAAATGATTTGGAACATTTTCTTTAAGA
Organism: Triturus cristatus; assembly: GCF_964204655.1. Lineage (NCBI taxonomy): Eukaryota > Metazoa > Chordata > Amphibia > Caudata > Salamandridae > Triturus > Triturus cristatus. The sequence goes on from NC_140592.1 coordinate 769,915,832, forward strand.
TAACATAACTCCCCTAAGCTCCCTTTGATGGTTTGGTTCCTTAACTAGAAACATAATGTGTTTCCTACACTGACTTTATTGCTTTCTAGAAGCAGCACTGAATTTAGTTTTTGGACTTCAAAGGTGCCCCCATTCTTTGATCTCACTTGGAATGTTTGGGTCACTTTCAGTGTTTTCAACTAAGTTTTTTTGTTGTGAAACATTGTTTTTTCCTAGCTTTAGTGCAGAGAAAATCTAAGATTTTATTAAAGACAATAAGGCGAGTATTATATGCAAATCCTTCATTACTGATCCCAACAGCGACTATAGAGAGAGGAAAAGTAAACAATACGTTATGATTTCACCTCATAGACATAAGAGGCAGCCACATCCAGAACATTTATCTCCTAAGACAGGTGATGACCTAGATGGCAAATTCATTCCCAGAAGGAAGTGCAGATTCCAAACAGAAGATGGGGATGCAGTCACCTTGGAAAGGAAGCTGCCGGGAGGCACAGGACCAAACTAGCCCAACTCTGTAGAACCTAGCGATATTCTCTTTATTCTGAGATCGCAGGCAAGGCATCCAAATGACAGTCTGGGTAGAAGCCAGCAGCACCAAACCAGCATCCAGTCCAGAGTGCACCATGTGACGGTATCCAATCCAGCGAACACCAGGTGACAGCTATCCAGATGTGTCAGCATCATACCGACACCTATCGAGGCCAGATAACATCATATGTGGACATCCAACACAGGATGTATAGGAGACAGAGAACATGTCCAAACAGGAAAACACCCATCAAGCAGAAAACTGGATTGAAAGACCAGATGATGGGATGATCTTGAGGAATTAGCAAGAGAAGAAGGTGTGAGGAGAGCCAAAACAAAAGGTTTTCCGGCAGGCACAAAGCAGGATAGAGAAGACAAGGAATATTTATAAAGGCAATTGCAACCAAGAAATTAGACTGAGTAAGTGAGGCAATAGCAGTTCAGGATTCTCCTGTAGCATGAAGACCAAGGAAGAGCAAAGTGCAACAGGCATAGCAAGGGCACAGAAAGAGAGAGGGGTTAGAGAGAGCAAGAGAAAGAGAGAGAGGGAAGAGAGAGCAAGAGAAAGAGAGAGAGGGAAGAGAGAGCAAGAGAGAGACTACAAACAAAACATTTACATTAACAAATGTTAGCAAGAAAACATAATAATTGATGTAAGGTGGTCAAGACCCATGGTGAAGCACTTGGAGACAGTTACTTGAGAGAAAACATTGCAGGGCTGGACTCTGGAAGGTGACCAATTATTGTGGAACAACTTGGATATAAACACAAGTTACAATGGTTGGATACTGTGGTGGAATAGTCATGTTCAGTGGAGCAACTTGCAGACAGATTGCCCCTAGATGGAAAGTAGTATAAACGCAAGGCTAGTATAGTCCACCCTTGGAGAGCAGTATGACTAGGCACTGGGCACTATATGCAGAGAAGGGCAACAAAAAGATAATTGGCAAATAATGCAGTGATAGAAGTGCAAAGAGAACATGAGTTGACCACTTGAGTCAGGCCAGAAGGTGCAAGAAATGCAAGATGGGACAAACATAAAGAGGAAGGAATAAAGCAGAGGGACAGAGAACAAGATGGGAGAGGAAACTAAAAATAGATACCTCGAGACTCAAATAGCATTTTGGGGTTGGGGACCGATCCAGATTTGTTTTAGAGGCTAAGCATGAAGAAGTTTAAGGGCACTACTTTAGAAATGTAATAAAGATAAACTAAGTTCAACCTCAACCCAAAGAGCATAAATACAGCTAACATCATTGATTAAAAAAACTAATAAGACTGCTTTTCAAATCTTTCACAATTGAAAAGCAAAGTTTGAAATGAAGATGACCACCTAGTAAAGTTTTCGACTTGTTATAAAAGTGTCTAACTGCAAACAAAGCTGAGTACAGGAGGTAGAAATGACCGGATTGCAATTCAGAACAGTAGCAGTAAAATCGCTCAAGGATTCTTTCTGCACTTGAAGCTGGTAAAAGTGAAATTAAAATTCAAACTGCCATCAGGCATCCATGGAATCCTTCACAAACCTTCTTCGATTCAAGAAGGAGCTGGAAGCTCATCTGAATTTGCTCTTTGATTGAATCTCTGCCTTTGACCCTTTATATTGGTTTACTCTCTTTCAGCTAGGTTTATGCTATACAGATATCCCATACATACATACCGATGGAATTTTCAATAATCCAGTCACACCATAATTAACTTAACTAGCAGGTAAAGCACAGAGCTGCAAACAGTAGAGCTGTCACCATAGTGCCTTTCAATGGCTGCAAGACCTGCTTACGTCACTAATCAGTTTGCTATTGTGTTGATAACAAGAAAGAATTGTGTGCTAATGGCCAAGATGTAATCCTCCTATTCCTCGCAGCAGTGCACAAACGTACAATTTGTAGTATTGCCTGGTGGGGAGCTCCAATTTGGTCGCGAGATTGCCATTATGTTCACTGCATGACCTGCCAAATATAGGAGCAGCTGTGTGATGTGGACACCAAGTTCTGCAATGGTTCACATTTAAGGATGTATGGTTGTAACCAGGATGCAGGAGATAAATGACGAATTCACGAATCGCTACTGTAGTCCACACTCCATTGTCTAAAGATGTTCAGAGAGAATTTTTGAAGCGATGTAGAAGCCTCCTAGCCATGAAGCTCTTCAGTTCTCATGTGCATTTGTTGCCTTGTGGGATTTGTAAACAAACGGATACCTGCCAAAAATAGCTTAATTTCAGATGGAGGGATTATGCAGCTGCCAACCATTGGGGGCAGAGAAAGGGCTACTGCCCATTGGTCGAAGGAGTAGTGCCTGTCAGTTACTATGTACTTTGTCCATTCATCCACGTCTATCATCATGTGAAATTTCCCTCCGGTTGTACAGACATACATTAATGACTGTGGAGCTTCCACCAAAGAACAGCACATGCCCTTCACTCATGGACACCTGGGTTATCCATTAAGGACTGTGGCAGCTAGCCCCTTATCATTATTGTAGCTACTTTAGCATTGAACCGGCATTCTTTTTTTTTTACTTTTCAGGTATTTTGTTATTTTTACAATTCAGCATCATGTATGGTTTGTAGCCTCTGAGCGTATGCTTGCATGCTTGGGTAACAACCTATTTTGTCTCTTCCACGTGGTTTAAATTGGTGGTTTGGGACTGTTGCACCACACAACAGCAAATGTAAAACCAAGCATGGCCATTATCAATCCTGGTTTTAGTAAGAGCAATTGGCTTCAGTTATAATGTTTATGACACTTTCTATTGCTAACTTGAGTGATGTCTTGAAAGAGTGAATGTTGCAATGTACGTGGACAAATTAAATATAATCAAGAGCGGTGCCTGTGTGGGTCCAGGGGGTGAGGGCTCGGGATCCGCACTGGGTGTTCATGTTACCAACATAGACCAAGAGTACACCCTAACAGCGTGCTGGACTAACGGGAGCCTGTTATTTCAATGGCCCCAGAGTTTTGATGTGTCCAGGACTTCGTAACAGTAACCATCAAGAGTAGACAAGCTCTCAGTCTCATTAAAAAAAAGTCTGGCTCATGGTGTGAAGGAGGACTTGCTACAGCTTGCAAAATTGAGAGTTACTGATTGAGGGGAAGGACTATAGGCCTCATTTAGTGTTTGTTGATGAAGGAGGACCACTGAAAGCAGCAGTCCTCCCGTCCTACCAAACCCACACCACCCCACACCATTTATAGGTGGGGATCTGCAGAGTTACCATCGGCGGATCCTCAGCTGCCTCTGGCAATCATAACACCTGACTCAGCAGGCCATTGGGGAAAGGACCGTCAGTTCATGGTAGCAACTGCCCTGCCCCACTTAGGAGAAGGTGTCTACCACTCGTTTCCTCTCTCTAGCATGGGAGACACAGGCAAGGAAAATGCTGAATGGCCCTGATGCTCGGGTAGAAGCTTCTTGCATATTGGGCATTTGTTTTTTGTTTAGAGAAAACAAAGTCCTGCTTTGCTTCTCCAGACAAAAAGGTTTGCCATCTGGGTGCTTTATATATGGCACTCCTTGACAAACATGCAGTGTTGTGAGGGGGCTGCAGCGGCTCCCTTCATAGCACAGAGATCCCCGCCAAACCGGTGGGGATCTTTAAATTGGGCAGATGATCTTCTGCAAGGGTAGCAGAGGCCATGGCCTCTGCCCCCTTGGCAGACCAGTGGACCATCCGCCACTGTCTAAAAAGCCAGCTATATCTTTTGAGACCCCAAAAGGGCAGAGAACCTGTAAAACGTCTTGTAAAAAGTGCAAGATTATAAAAGAGATATTATCTTGACGCTCATATCATAGAAGTCCTAAGCGTGCCTGTCTTTTTTAGCTACAACGTTTAGGATCCTGTTGATCATTTGCTGAGTCAGAGAAATAAAATGCTTGACTGGAGAATTTAATATATTTTACAACGAGAAGTCATTATTGTGCTTAGGAATCTAGCCAGGTGGTACATGGTTATATTTTACCTCCACAAATTTCTTCTGATGTGGCATAATTGAGAGTCCTATTAGACCCCGCCCTAGATTTGCCATTGTTTATTTTTCAAAATGAAACACTAAAGGGAAACTTAAAACCACTACCAATGAGGGGACACTAGATGTAGCATGTCTACAACTGTATTCTTGATATGGCAGACATTTTTTGTTGCAGCATGTTCCTTTTGCCTCTATAAGATCTCACGTATGAAGGCACTAGCCTTTAATGGTGGTAGTAATTAGCATTTTCTAACTTTGATCAGAACATTTGGTTGTGCCAGCATATCTTTACCATCATTATGCTTTATCTATATCCGATAAATATTAGACAAGCGTATCCTCAAGCCCCTATGCCAATTCATCTCGAAGTGGAAGTCTTGGCAACATTTTATGTCCTAGCAACCACTTTTGCGCGCACCGTCCTACCCCATCCTGATGTGGAAGGTCTTGTCATCAGTTTGCTCTTTAGAACAATTTAATTGGAGCAAAACAAGGCACACAGACCACCTCCTCAGTTTTGTGGGTGCACATAAAGGTTTGACTGCATTGTCTGCTGTGTCCTACCGTCGCTTCACTATTTGTGTCACCTTCCGATTTCTCTATGTGTTCTGTTCATGCAACGGTAAGCTAGAGAAGAGGGGACAATATGGAGCATCGAAACTGCTGAACCCGAACACTCCTGGCATTGGCCATGACCTAAGAATCCAGGGTCTACAAACCCTGTCTATACATAGAAACCCCTATACGTGACTACCCGCCCTGAGGAAGCCCTAGGCCAGATGGCCATCTAGAGGGCGAAACACGTGTTGGCTGTGCCATTTTCTCTCTTTTTTCCACCTGACGAATAAAGCATAAATATATGATCAACACCACCGGATCCATTTTCACTAATTTGGATATTTTATCCTGAATAACTCAAATACTTATAACTCTAGCCCAGCTACTACTTCAAATCCTACTTTAAATTAGGGGGATAGGGGCCTCTCCCCCCGTCTCTGGGCTAGAACCAGTACAAAAAGGATACATGCTTATTGGATGACTAGTAAGGGATGAGGATCTTTTTCCCCTTAAACCTACTTACAACGACAATATGGAGCATGGGTTGCTCCCCATCCTTCCTTGGATATTTTACATGAATTGAAAACATGGAAGAGCTGATGGGATTGTATCAGATGTGTGAAAATGAGGAGGGCAGATCGTCTTCTGTGTCTGGGTGCGGGCGTGCACATTGCACATCTCGTAATGTTGTTTTTAGAAACAAACGTCACAAAATCCATTTCAGAGGGGACGCGGTGCAAGCATGCACATGTACAGTGGTCAACGTGAAGGCAAAGAAATCGACAAAGCCAATAGATCAGCACCCGGTTTGAAAGGCTAGACCTATTGCCTTTGCCAATGCTTAGTCCTGTGCCACCACACGCTGTATCTCTCTGATGAGGCTTAAGAAGACTGACATTGGTCTAGGGTTGCATGTGTTTCCATTAAGAAGGGCCTAGGTTTGATTATTTGGGGTAGACTGTTCCTGATGAAGCAGGACCATGGTTTATTTATCTGGTCTCTATCTGAAATAGGACAGTGGGCAATATGTTTGGAAAACGACCCTAAATGATTGCCAGTGGCTGACACTTTGTGCAAGCCTTTCGCCCATTACCTCTGTGTTTTCCCCTTAGCCAGTGCTTATTATGGTTCAGCCATTTCTCTTTCGCATGCAGAGGTTGTGCAGCTTCAACATGTTGAATTCCTCACAAGAGGCAAAACCTCTTCAGAATTGCCACTGCAGCAAAAGTAATTACTGTCCTTTTTAGGTCGAGCCTGGGCAGCGCATGCACTGCTCTATGAGGTATGCCGTATTGCAGTATGGACTTGAAGCCCCACCCACTCTCCGCCCATATTTGTCATTGGTTTGTGTCATTGTCCTTCGTAAATACTGACTTTTGATTCGTTAACAGGCTTGTTAGTCCCTCCTTAGTACCGGTTGTCATTTGTAACCTCCCATGAGGACTGGCTCTTTTACTTCGATTTTTACACTGTATGTCTTATTTAATCTGTAAGCACTATTTTCTTTAATGTATTTCTCCTACTGCAGGCACAATATGCTTTCCTACAACATTCAGCGCGCCATGCACACTTTTACCAGGCGCTTTTACAAAAGAATGCATTTTTTTTTATCAAGTTGACAAACATATGCTGTTTATGGTAAAAGCGCCCCATATCGTTTTGTCCTTTAAATTGCGGCTGCCGACCTTTCTTTAGACACGCCTCGTCTAAAGAAAGGGCCATGGCCTCTATTAACGTGAAAGCTCAGCATGGGGCACTTCTAAACAACAAGCATTTGCAATGCAATAGGTCTCTCATTTTAGAAGCTTTGGCCTATTGGTATTGTAAATGACAATGCCTTTTATTATTGCAGGTTTTTTCAACACATATGCTAGACCTGGCACCATTGGCGTGGGTCTCCCCTCCATTTTTTGCTGTTGCCTCCTGTATTTTCGCTATGTGTTTTGCTGGTCTAGATGCTTTGGGCACTTTGCCACTGCTATTCAGTGCCAAAGTGCAAGTGCTCCCTATTGTAAAGTATTGTGTTGGATTAGTGACTCCATGATTGGTTCATTTGATTTACCTGTCAGACCCTAGTACAGTGCACCATGTGTGCCTAGGGCCTGTAAATCAAATGCTGCTGGTGGGCATGCAGCACTGGTTGTACCACCCACAGAAGCAGCATGTAAAATGTGACTCAGGCCTGCCATTGCAGAGCCTGTGTGCAGCCTGGGGCTGCCCTGTTGACTTATCAAGTGCACCCACTTGCCAGTCCCTAAACCTTCCCTTTTCTACATATCAGTCACCCTTAAGGTAGGCCCAAGGGCAGGGTGCATTGTATATAAAAGGTAACACATTCCCAGATATGTGTGTCATGTCCTGATAGTGAATTACAGCCAATTTTGTTTTTCACTATTGCAAGGCTACCTGCTCCCAAAGGCCAGAATGGGAAGTTTGATTATAACATCTTTTAATCCTAACTGACCCAGGGAACAAGGTAGGAATTCAAATTTAGTATGCCTGAACCCAGAATGATAAAATACATCTTTTAGTGAAGTTGGTTTTAACATTCTGTGTTTGAGAATACCACTTTTAGAAAGTATGTATTTTCTTGCCTAACCATCCAAGCCTGCCTCTGCTAGGTTGTGTATTCCATGTCTGGTTTCTGAGTGACAGGGGCTGGGGTGGCTCCATGAGACAGGGTGAGTCAGCACCAGGCTGAATAGACCTATCTGCATGAGGAGTGTTGGGAGGAGTAGCACCTCGGCCTGGATAAGGCTGTTCCTGCCTTCCACAATGCTGGCTCCACCTTCCTGTGGTGTGTCTGATGGCCCTGGCCCACAATGACAAAGGAAGAAGTTGTGCACTGGCAGAATGCACCCAGAACTGGTTTGGACTAGGTACAGACACTCACTACCTTCAGAGACAAAAGATTTGTGTGTATAAAAAGGGGGACCAAGACCCCAGAATTTTAGATCACTTCTTGGAATCAAGACGACCCTTTGCCAAGGAGAAGAACCAAGGAAGCTGAAGGAGGAGACTGCCCCTGTGCTGTGCTGTTGGGGTTGGCCTGCAGTGGTTACTTTATTGCCTAGGAAAGGAGAAAAGGAACTTTGTGTGTACTTTTGCATTCTTGAAGAAGAATCTCCAAGGGCTTTAACTGTGCTTGCCTCCTGCCTGAAGTTTCAGGATACAAGACCTCATCCCCATCTCCCCTGAATTCCCTTGCTGAGGAATTCTACCCGCAGAGAAGTGCCTACTTTTGTTTGGGCCCTCTGAGAAGACGGCGAGTCGCTGGAAGCGCGACGCAACGAGGAGAAGCGTGTCGCCGCCGCAGCAGTTGCCGTTGTATCGCCGAAGCGTGCCGCAGCTGCAGCTGTTCGCCGCCGCATCATCAACGAAGCGTGTCGCATCACCAGAGAAGCGTGCCGGTGCCAAAGAGGTCGCTGTCGCATCACCGGAGAAGCGTGTCACAGGGCCTGTTGCGGCTCAGAAGTTACCGAGTTCACTGCACGGCCGTCGGGCGTGCAAGCATCGCATCCAACGTTGTCGCATCGCATCAAGACGCCATTTTCTCCGTTAAAAAAACGGATCGTCGCATCGCCGCGCCATCTTGTCGCATTGCACCGGATCACAGTAAGAAACTGACGCATCACCTCCTTTCTGGTAAGGAACTGACTCATCACCTCCCCTGCGCTGCAGTAAGGAACCAACACATCACCTCCCCTGAAGCAAGGAACCGCCACATCACCTTCCCTGTGACCCTTTTGTTTGTATTGCGTAACGCATCCAAGGTACTTCGAGAGTAAAGTGTTGCATTTACCATCTACATTGAACTAAGCTATTTTTACTATTTTAAAGCCTATTTTTGATGACAGTATTGTGGATTTTTGTCATTTGGTCTTGTGTTAAGTCTAGTAAAGATTACTTATTTTTTAAAACTGATGTGGTGTCCATTTGTAGTGTTTTCACTGTTACTGTATGTGTTCACAAATGCTTTACACACTGCCTCTGAGATAAGCCTGTCTGCTCGTGCCAAGCTACCAAGGCGTGAGCAGGGGTTATTTTAGAAGTGTAGTCCTTTACCCTGACTAGAAGCAAGGGTCCCTATTTGGACGAAGGTACATACCTCTGCCAACTAGAGACCCCCAGTTCTAACAACATAAATAAAAGTATTGTCATTTACAATGCCAATAGCTCAAAATCTCGCAAGTGCGAGATGTATTGCATTCCAAATGCTTGTTGTAAGTGCCCTTAAGCGGTTTAAGACGCACACACGCACTTTATATGCCAGACCCTCGTGTTAAACCTGTGCACCTTGTCGAATGGCTGACTGCGTGCTGTCCTGTGACCTGTGGCCTTGATTTCCAGCTGCGCTTTGACTGACAGGCCATTCACCCGCGTGTACGGCCCCTGGCGGGAAAGAGGCCTCTGACGGGACTCAGACATTGGCAGACAAGGATGCCGCGGAACTCGCCTGTCTGCGCCGGAACCTCCAGCATGAGTCACGAGAATAATTTATTGTATTACCTTGGAGCAGGGTTTGGGGGGCCCAGGGGATGCATTTCACAAGCCTTTTAATAGCATGTAAAGAGAAAGAGCAAGAGGGATGTGGCTCTGGGGTAGCTGGAGCAGGACACTCACTACTGGCCAGGAGGCATATATCGAATTAATAAGGAAGCCAGTGCAGGCAGTAAATAAACAGGCAGCTATTGCCTCTTGCCGTTCTCTCCTTATTCATCCATTTTAAAACAGGGATCATATGCTGTGTTGTTGGCATGTAAAGAGACCTGCTTTGTCACTTCCTCTCATGTTCCTGACATTGGTAGCTGTGTGAATAGAAAGCAGGGAAGCATCGGATTCTAGGAGCTAAATCACATTTCACTAATGTCTTCGAACTCTACCCCCTAATCAGTATCATGTGAGTGGTCGATTCATACATTCTTCTGAGGCTTAAGTCTTGTGAATGGAAACAGTTGTGATTGTGTTGTATTTACCTTTTATATAGAGTTTTGCTACAACTGGTGTGGCTCTGTATGCGAAAAACATAGAACACACACTTATAAGTGAACTCTAAGGGAATATCAGGTAGTTATTGACGTTCAAGAATTGTTTTCCTGACCGATGACTATGCAGTTAAAGGTTTTAATGTGCTAAACGCTAGAGAACATGTGGGACCCAGAATTTTCAGGCCCAGTACCACATGCAACACCCAGATTTCGAGCCCGTTTCTGAACACAAATTCCCACACAAATTCAACCTGTTTTCAGCACGTGAACTTTGTAAGTTGAAACACAAGTGGAGTTATTGTGTGCAGTTCGACACCTGGTTAACGTATAATTATTCGGGGTTGTATATTCAGCGGAATGACCACTCGTCAAGACTCGAGACGAAAATGTGTGTAGTGTACAGTCTTGCATGGACTATGAGGAACTTCAGTTTATGAGCTCTTTAAGCGAGTGCTAGAAGAGAGGGTAGGAAAATGAGGTGAACAACCACACAGCGACGCCTTAGTGGAAACTGACACACATTTGGCACACTTAACCAACACATCTATCTTACATGTACCTGAATGGCCGAGGTGTAAGGGGTATTTAAGTGCGGAAAAGCGAGCTAACTATTCCTTTTGCACAGAGCTTGTGTAATAAAAGGAAATATTTGTATACAAAAATGTGTTTATGTATTTTAAGATACTAAGCAATCACCAATTTTCACATTTTCTTTAACCCCAATTAATATGTCCGTGTGCAAACATGGGATTATAAAGACATGCAGGCAGTAGTGTATAGGAATGCCGCACACATTGGGTTTGTAATATAAATCATACGACGTATACTTTATCCCATGAACGTTAATTCGCCAAACAGCCAGGGATAGCGGAAGAGATGTAGTCATACGCTATTTGACCTTTATGTCCACTCACACACACATGCTAACACACACAGACAGTCAGGGCCGGCTTTAGGGCAGATCGCACTGGGCAATGACTTGTAGAGGGGGGCACTGACCTTGGGGGAAGCTCTGTGTTTAGTAATAACTTATGATTGAAGAGATGAGGGTCACTTTTGTCCGGTGGTAGTGAAAGAATCCGAGGAGGCGGTCATGGTGTGTGGGGGCGCCACAAATGATTGTTGCACCAGGCGCCACCAGCGCTAATGCCAACCCTGCCTGCACACAATCACACATGCACTTCTGCCTCACATAAAAACACTCTCACGTGCACACATGCACACAACATACATTTAAATGCAGTTTTTACTTCCCTTTGCTGCCAGGGAGGGTCATATCATAGATAATTGTACTACATTTTGTATTACACTAATAGTGAATAACACATTGTTATTCACTATTAGTGTAGTAAAGAAATTGAAAAAAACCGAGGAGAAACCCAACTAATGTCCATAAGATGAGCTGCCCCTGATTTCGCTACTTTGGAGGCCAGGGGTCTCAAATGCAGTGCCAGGGGTTGCAAGGGGCAAGATATGTGTCGCTGCTGTGACCCCTGGCGACCCCTAAATGATGTCCTTGCTTTACCCAGGTGTATGTTAGAAAGGTCTGCAAATTACACGCATAAGTCACAGACATTAAGTCAAAAGGGGAGGTAAGTGCAGGTAATAGACCAATATATTGTACATGCCTAACAGCAGCATCTTTTCCCCGAGGTTTGCCAGAGCAAGTAACACAAAGGAGTTTACAAGTGCATTATAGCTTGTGGCACTTGCATTACAGCGGAAGGAATATCCATCACATTTGGACAGAGTGTCCTGACCACCAAACCCCAAAAATGGCCCAAAGGGTGACAATGAATGGCAAATTCAGGCAGCCGCGGTCCGTGCAGGTAAAAGTGGTGGAGCCTGGTGAGGGGGGATTTAAAACGGGAGAGGAGTTGGCCTAACGGTTAGGGCGCTCGACCTCGGACCTGGGGGAACTGGGCTCGTTAGGGCGCTTGACCACGGACCTGGGGGAACTGGGCTCGAGTCTCGGTAATGACGCTAAACATTCTGTGATTCTGGGCAAATCACTTAATCTCCCCGTGCCTAACAAAAAAGTGAATGTGTGTCCTCATGTAACGTAACTGGTGCTATGTAAAGCGCTCTGATACCTGATTGGATTTTTGTTAAGTTCACGCTATATAAAACTCTGCAAAAAAATAAAATGGATGATGACGAGGGAAAATGTTATTATTTATTTATTTTCCCCCGTCATCGTCTGTCGAAATCCCCCTATCCGGCCCCACCGGCCCCGTCTGAATTGAGATGATTCAAAAGCATTGGGTGTAGTAGCTCATTGCAAGTAGCAGCAGGGCGAATAACGCAGGCAGTGCCAAACAGCGGCTTCCATATGCAATAGATTTCACTCAGCTGTTCCAGCAATTTATTACCATCTTTTGTACTTCACTAAACCTGCATGGGAAACCCTCAGCATCAACTGTTAAATTTATGTTCAAGTTCATTTTTTAACCTGTCAAACCGATGGTATTTTATGCCCTGAAGAAGCGACTTCTCTCAAATTGTTTTTGTCACCAGTGTTGGCAGAGAGGCAGTAAATCTTGACAGGTGTTAAGTTATAGGCAATAACTCTGTTACTAACAAAATTCAATTAAATAAATTTACCAACTATTATTTGAAACACTTAATTGTGCGTCCATCTGTCGCATCCTATTAAGACACATCATGTAAGGCATACATTATTCATTTTGTAATTTACCCATGTTCTTGGGAGCTGGGCCATATATTTTTAAGAGTTCATCTACAAAGCTTTTTTGAGTTTGTGGACGCGAAAGGCGAAGGAGCACACTGCAACAGATTTGCAGAACTGCGCGTAGGTACAGTCTACATGTGTGCTTCTGATGTATGTGTTTTATGTATGTAGTGTATGCATGTGTTAAACAGATTTCATATCCAAATGGTTTGCTCAGGAGGATGTAAGTGAAATGGCAAGTGACAAACAATGCAAATTTGCTGCACACCAGAAAGTAGTAACTTCTTGAATATTCACAAGGCTTGCCAAGTGGCCTTCCCCTCTTCCCTTGATCACCTATCACACACAGTAAGTAACAGGGTGTAAATTGTGCAAAATATGCAGTAATGTGGGCAACACCATGTGGAAAGGAGGTGGGGCATTTACACAAAAAGAATTGGTTAGAGTAACAGCCTGGTGAGGTACATGCAAACCCTCCCAGTCCCCATCTGAGCTCCGATCCATGGAGCTCAGACTAATCACAAGGCTGCCATACAGCGTTGTGATTGGCTATAGGGAGGCTGGGAGGGTGGCTGCTTCCTGCTGCTGCTCAGGAGTGGAGGAAGATGTCGGAGGGACGGAGGACAAAGGAGAGGAAGTTATCGTTTCAGGTAAGTGTTTTCTTTTTTTGTTTCCAGCCCCCCACCAACCATGCGGGTCCAGTAGCAGCCGCTACTGCATTCCCTCCCTCGCCCCCTCGTGGACACGGAGTATTATTACCCGTTACATAAAAAGGGGGTGCTTAACCTGCCAAATAACTATCAACAGATTGCTCTACTAGATGCAGTGGGAAAGGTTTTTGCCAAGGGCCTTTTAAACCACCCTAATTCCTGGGGTATCAATACAACGATTATTCCGTTGGAACAGCCTGGCTTTAGGAAAAATCATGATATGCTAGATAACGTCACTGCCCTGCAACATATTATGGAAAAACATGTAACTATTTGAGGTTCCCCGGTATTCGAACCTTTCATTGACGTTTCCACAGTATTGGATGGAGTGGATCGTCCTACCCTGTGGGAAAAAAATTAAATAGTCTCGGTATACCAGGGGTACTGTTAAACTTAATTATTGTCTTACATTCTTCTACATAGTGTTAGGTGTTGTTGGGGGCGCGGGGGTCAGGGATTGTCTGCTGTAATTCCTTCAAAAATGGCCTACAGCAGGGCTGCTTCTAGCCCTATTAGTATTTTCCTTGTATATTTCTGACTTATCTGCTTACCTGAGTAATGGGGCTGGCGATCCCCGGTCCATTGCGGGTAGACCGGTGTCTTTATAGTTGCATGCAGACAATACTGTGGCCTTTTATTTGACCCCAAAGGGGAATAGTCATCTTGTTTCATCACAGCCGTACTCTGATACCCACTTTTTATAATGCATGTATATACAAGTCATAGTAGTGCAACCAGGGTCTTGTATGGTGACGTGCACATAGTATGCACATATTCCTTGACCAGCTTCACTACACAAAATGCTCTTCTTCCTTTCAATCATTTCCTTCCTACCAACCTGTAGGAAAACCCATGCATTGGCATCCGTGCGGGGGTCACTAGGTGCCCCACTGCAACCCTGAAGACCACCGATACTGCCAGAGGGATTTCAAACCAGCCATTGGGCATCGATGAGAGAAGCTACAAGCAGGGTTTGGTCCACCGCTCTCTCATGCGAACTCTGCTGAGGCTACTATTGTCCTGAGGAAGAAACATTGTATTGCTGCATCCAATGCTACTGGGAGACGATGGATACACGAATGCATTTCCTATGGTGGAGGGGTAATGTTTCCGCGTAGTAGACGAGGCACTGAATTATTGAATAATTCCTTTAGAGAACAGTGTCAAAATCCTGTTGCTTTGCAACCAAGATATATAAAAATGTACTCTTTTAAATGCGAAGTTTATACATATAATTTAAACAATTCTTCTCAGGGTTGTGGGGCGCCATGTCACATGGCTTTATCACTGCTTTTATCACTTCAGGTCAGGGCTGAAGAAGTAGAACATCTTAAATCTGAAACATCAGTTGAAAATCCTACAGATCAGATAATATAAAAGTGAAGACATCACCATAACATCATGTACTTGTGTGGAATGTCAATGTGCACTGAAACTAGTCTATCTATCTATCTATCTATCTATCTATCTATCTATCTATCTATCTATCTATCTATCTATCTATCTATCTATCTATCTATCTATCTATCTATCTATCTATCTATCTATCTGTCTGTCTGTCTGTCTGTCTGTCTGTCTGTCTGTCTGTCTGTCTGTCTGTCTATCTATCTATCTATCTATCTATCTATCTATCTATCTATCTATCTATCTATCTGTCTGTCTGTCTGTCTGTCTGTCTGTCTGTCTGTCTGTCTGTCTGTCTGTCTGTCAGTGGCAGTGTGCCATAGTGTATCATAATTAAGCCAGATTTTCCATAGCAAGACCGTTTTTGTTTTGCCAATAACTTTGGTGCCAAAGCTTCACTACACTTTCCCAAAAATGTTCATCCACCACAGCTTCTTTCTGTAAAATTTTGAGGTGATCTGTCAACAGGGGCCGAGAAAAAAGTGGGGAGAACCAAAACACATTTTATCCATCCAAATTCCCATAGGACTTTTAAGAAGTGATACAGAAAAAATTGCTGAACAGAATTACACCAAATTTGTCAGAAAGCTAGATCTTTATTCAGAAAGTCTGTTGTTTGTGATTTGGTGTAACTGTGTAGAGTCGTTTTTGAGAAATTAAACAGCAAAATAAAGTGTGCTGTGCTAAAGCGCTACCACAAATGTAAAAAACAGAGCATTCTGATTGGTTGAGAGAGATTCTTTTCCCGTCGCCCCGTCAATCCTGTGGGATCGGTAACGGTTCTGCGGTACTGTGCAATCTCATTAGCTGGCAGCAACATCAACAGAAACGCTGCGCCTGCCATTTTAAGACTCAGAGACTTGGTTGCTTTGTCCTGAGTTAAAAATAAGTCATGAGGGGCCCCTGTGGGGGCAGAGGGGCCCAGATGGACCACCAGGGTCTAAAAAAATAAACCCATAAAATGATGTGCCAGGAGGACCCAGCACAGCACCTCTACAGGTCCTGCAAGAGTCCCACTGGACCCATCATGGCCTCTTTAAGAGGTTCTGCAGGAGTAGCATAGGGTACCATGGGAACATGCAGCTTGAGATATTGAGCTGTTTCACCATAGGCATACCATGGTACAGCAAAAATAAGAAATCATCAGGGCTTTGGCAGTTTGCAGGGGTGGAGGGTTGGAAGCTGCTGACTTTCCTTCACATGGCCAATGGTCATAGGGGTTTGGGTGCCTGCAGGAGGTTGGGGTTGTGTCCATTCCCATCCAGCACATGGTCAAAATCTATACTCAGTAATAGAGTTGGTTGAATTTGATTTTAAAAAAACTGAAATGTATTGAGCAAACCAAAGGTTAACGAGACATTATAATTAGGTATGGTAATAAGCTCTTACTTTACATTAAAAAAAAAAGAAATCACTGGAAAAAAAGTTTAAACTGAGGTTACAGTTAGTCCTTGTAATAATATATAAAAATACGGTTTTAAATTAAAAAAACATCGTAGTTCACCAGTTATAGTTTACACAGCTACCAATAACTTGACACTCCAACATTCTCTGCTTATGACCCCACACATTACATCACTCTTGACATGTTAAGTGACATCATTGATAACATCACTAAGGGTATCCCAAATTACATCATTGATGAGATTACTAATGATTTACCTTAAGAGGATTAGCCAATTAAAATTTTGCAGGACTTACAATGTTTAGTAAAGAGGTTGATATACATTTGCCATTGTAAAGACTCTTTTCTGCAGACCATGTGGACTACACTGTGTGGTTTAGTAAGATACACTACACAGATTCCTGAGAAGGGCACAGTCACATACAGCATTACAGACATGGCTACAACACAGTGAAAGATGAACCACATCTAAGGGGTCGATTACGATCTCGCTAGGAAAGCCCTCCGTACGACTCTGATCCAGAGGGTTTTCTGAGCGAATCGTGCTCTGGGAGTCCGAACGAGCGAGTACAATGCACCCGTATGCTCACGAACTCGGTTCGCTTGGACTCCCATTGAACTCTATGGGAGCCTGTAGACTGGACGCGTACACAGGCTCCCATAGCAAAAAGGGGTGGGTGGGGAAAAGCGTACACCCTGTGGCGGGCACCCCATGGTATCCACCGCATTGTATATGCTTGGATCGGGGTAACCCATGGGCACCCCCGTGACAGATTCAGAGGGCTCCTGGTGCCCCCGAAGTGCGATTCGCTGAGACCGAGTCGATATGGCTGTCCGAATTGTGCATCGTACTCGCTCGGTCGGAATCCGGCTCCATTGCGCGGCACTATTCGTCTATGAACGAGTCATACGGACAGGATTGGGTTCAGAAACGATTCAGTCAACGCGTACGCGATATTCACATCGTACTTGGTCGTTCGGACCAGTGTGCGATACGGTCGGAATAATGGGCCTTCCGAACGATATCGTAATCGCCCCCCAAGTGGAACTCCACTATATTCTACATTTTTCAACAATGCCTCAAAATCTTCAATGAAGTTCTGGAAATAAACACCCACACTTTATAAATGTCTTGCTAATAGAATGTATCTATAGCACTGCATTACAACTATTTAGTATGGGCACATGCCTACATATCCACTGGTAAATTATCTATTGTGAACAAATGGTTTGGTCTTTCTTACATATTTTTTGGAAGATAATTTGGCTTTAAGTCTCAACCTACTTGCAACATACCTCTGCAACCCACATTAGCTGCACTGAGCCTTTATCTTGTTTAACAGGGAAAAGTGCTAGCACCCCAAACTTTACTGATTTGTAGTCAGTGCACCACATAACTTTCAACATGCACAGTCATGCTTGCCTCCAGGGCCTACACAATTTTTATGCTATTGAACCACACTTATACACTCAGTAACTCAATGCTGCGTATGACTATGGTGTTTTCAGTGATGTCATCAATGATGTAATTTGAGATGTCAACTCTGATGTCATCAATTATGTCATTTAACATGTCATTAGTAATGTATTATGTGAGGTCATAAGCAGTGTATGGAGGGGACGGAAGTTATCGTTAGTCCAGTAAACTATAACTGATGAACTTCAGTTTTTTCGTTTTTTTTTAAATGTAGTTTTTATATTATTACAAGGCCTAACTATAACGTCACTTTAAAAAAAAAATTGTGTGAATCGTAACCATACATATCCTCACACCATGAAACATACACATCCAGGTAATGTAAATCCCAGAACCGTATGTAAAGGTGCTCATTTTAAGATGCTATACTAATGGTATAAGGTGTAATAGTAAAGCAATACCGTAATATACCATGTCATACAGCAGAGCATGGACTTTACAGTGTGTGGGGATCAAATCACCAGCTTGTCTAGCCTGGGTGACAAATGTTACTCCAATATATATTTCTAAACAGTGGATTCAGTATCTTCTTGCATCTTCTTCCAAGACTTGCACAAGGGTCCAGTATGGTAATTTAAAGGGTCAGTTTGAAATCTATTGAACTGGACTCTTGAACCAATCCCTGGAGGCCCCCAAAGGAGAACCACAGCCGATTATACTACAATGATAAACTTTCACAGAGTATTTTTTCTACACCATATGTACACCAAAGTCTTTCTCCACCTCTCAGGAGAGCAGCACACCACAGATAGTGATGCCAGTGAGATGAGAAAAGCTCCAGAAGCAGACAATGCTGGAACAATTTACACCTCCTTCCCATGTCATGCTGGAGGGTGGTCAAGTGTGCCTTACTTTTAATCCCCCGCAATAGTGGTAATATTATTATTATTATTATTAATAGGGTTTTGTAGAGCGCATAGTAACCCGTAAGTATCCCAGCGCTAAGACCAAGACAGTCGAGAGGGGGGAAGTCTGATGGAGAGAGCGGAAGAAAGAAAGGGGATCAGGGGAATAGGTGTGTTTTCAGAAGTTTTCTGAATCGGAGATAGTCTGGTTCCATCCTAAGATTACGGGGGAGGGCGTTCCACAGTCGGGCTGCGTTCACAGAAAAACGCCGTCCGCCAGTGCGTGCCTTCTTTACTCTGAGAATCGCGATAAGATGTTCATGGTTAGAGCGAAGGGATCTTGTGGCTTTGTAGGGCCTAATGAATTTTTTGAGAATGGGGGGCCTTTGTCCTGCAGGAGTTTATGGGACAGACAGAGAGCCTTAAATTTGACTCGCTCTCTTACTGGGAGCCAGTGAAGGTGCTTCAGAGCTGGTTTGGCCGAGGATCTAGCCGGAGTGTTAGTAAGAAGCCGGGCTGCGGCGTTCTGTATCCTTTGCAGTTTGTTGAAGGTTGCTTCGGGGGCACCCAGATAGATGGCGTTGCTATAGTCCAGCCTCGAGAGAATAAGGCCTTGGATGAGCAATTTCTGGGAGATGAAAGGGAGCAGGGGCAGAATTTTCCTGATAGATTTAAGGAGCCCGAAGCAAGTCCCAGCGATTTTTTTGGCTTGGGTCTTGAAGGACAGATCTTTTTCTAGCCAGATTCCCAGACTCTTGATCTCGGTCTTGGGGACCGGGGGTTCACCCAGACAAGAGGGCCAGATGTTAGGTAGAAGGGAGAGCCCCTTTTGACCCAGGAGTAGGATATCTGTCTTGGATCCGTTAAGTTTCAGCGACGAACTATTCATCCATCACTGAATTTCGGAGAGGCAGCTATGGAGGTTAGATGGTTCGTGGTTGGGATGCGATAGAGACACCACTAACTGAGTGTCATCGGCGTAGCTCATTATTTTCACTCCGAACGGGATAACCACCTCCTCCAATGGGGACATGTAGACATTAAATAATGTCGGGCTTAATGAGGAGCCCTGGAGCACTCCACTTTGGAGGGGAATAACAGGGGAGCGGGCGTCGTTCTCCCAGACCTGGAAGGAACGATGGTCTAGAAATGATGCAAACCAGGTCAAGGCAGTGCCCTCCACACCGATGTCTCTGAGTCGCTGGATTAGGACTCGGTGGTTAACAGTGTCGAAGGCTGCACTGAGGTCCAGGAGGATCACTGCCACTGATCCTCCTGCGTCCAGAATGCCTCTGGTCTCCTCCACTGCCGCAAGCAGGGCGATGTCCGTGCCCTGACCTGGGCGGAATCCGGTTTGCGAGCTTCTGAGCAGGTTGTTAGACTCCAGAAACTGCGAGAGCTTTTTATTGACTAACTTTTCAGTAATTTTACTGATTCCGGGGAGGAGGGAGATTGGCCTGTAGTTGGCCAGGTCCAGGGGGTCAAGTGAAGGTTTTTTTAAGAGTGCCTTGACGACGGCCGCTTTCCAGCTGGGGGGGACTTTTCCCTGGAGCAGTGATGAGTTGATGAGGTCTGTTAGAGGAGGGGCGATCGTTGGAGCCACTTTTTTTAGAATACGTAGGGGCACCGGGTCGCTAGGGGAGCCACTTTTGATTGTAGCTAGCGTAGTTAAAACCTCTTCGATAGTTACCGGGCCGAGAGAGTTTAGGTGAGTGGTGATTGGGTCTGATTTAGTGCAGCCCTCATCATTGAGACTGGGGTCGACTGGAGTTAGGGAGGCGAGAATTTTATGAATTTTCTCTTCAAAGAATTTAGCCAATTTGTGGCATTTCTCTTCAGAATGGTTAACAGAAGGACAGGGATGTTTCCTGGGGGGCATAATCTTACTACAGTAAGACATTAACTCCAGACACTGGCTTTGTATTTTGTGTATTATGGTAGTGAGTGTGTACAGCCAATTAAAATTATACTTTCAATGAACTTATTTTAGATTTTATTTCAATGTTATTGTGAGTCCCATGTCCATATTGCTTCCAAAAATGTAATCTACAGCTGCCACTACGCATGTTATTCTGCTTTTGTGAGGTGGTAGATCCTGTTTGCTTAAGCTAAAAATTATAGTTGTTTTAGAATTCCTCCTCTTAAAATTCTTTCACTTCAATGTAAATTAAATTCTCCCTTTTCCCCTCTAATTCTGCCTTTAAGGCATTACCATATTTCAGCATTTACTGTAGTAACATGCTGGTGAGGTTGGAAGTATGATGCACAGGGTGGTAGAGCAGGGGCTTAAACATGGTTGTGTAACTCTATGAGGTGGTAGTGCAGTGCTGAATGAGAAAATGAATTGATGGGAGATTAGTGTTGTTTTGGAGAGTGAGGGCCCTATTTACAACTGAAAATTTCCATATAAGTATTTCTAAGTGAAAAGTTACCAAAAAGTTCAGACTTATTTGTCTCAACCCCTGAGTTCAGGGAGTGGAGCCAAGTTTGTGAGTAAAAGTTACTACTTGGAATTTTCCACACATAGGTGGAGATCTCCACATTCAGACTGGATATCTCACTATGAAAAGTATAGGGAAAAGTAAAAAAGTGTAATCGTCTTTAAAAAAAATAGTAAAAATAATTGTGTTTGAAATAATAATTTAAATGTATTATGCATACTTATTTTAAATGTAGAACAAAATAGAAAAATGCTGCAGCACTATTAACTTAATTTTAGATTTAATATCTTATTCATTTAAATATAATACATTAAATGAAAGTTTTTTTGTAAAAGATTTATTAAAAAAATTCCCACTTATTGTAAAATGTTTATATTTTTTTAGTATGTATTTTTAAAAAGTTACCTTTATTTTTAAATTTCAAAAGTTAATTAATATATTGTATAATACTATGAAAATTGTTTTATGTAAACATCATGTTTATGTCATATTAAATGTATATACATTTTTTTAAAGTCAAAATTAATCATTTTTTAACATTATTTCCTATGTGCTGTTATTTTAAGTACGTCTCCACTATTTTCTAAGGGAGGGTGCACTATACATGTGAGTGTCAATGGGTGGTTCTGGACTTTCTCTAGTCTTGGCTGCAGTATATTTACAACTTTTGTGAGTTCTTTCTGGCTGTAGTTACTTTACAAGTGGGTGACCCCTGTGCCCCCACAGCCGGTCGCTCCCCCTCACTGCTCTGCCTACCTGTCGCTGCCTGGCACCTGCCCACCCTGTTACCACCGCCTGACGCCACTCACCTGGTTCACGCCGCTGCCGCCGCCTGCCTCCTGCTTCCTGCCTGTCGCTTCCTGCCGCTGCTGCCCCTCCTCGCCCGCTGACCTCCGACGCTGCCCCGGTGACTTCCGCTCCGTTTTTTCCCGCCGTTTTCGCCACCGCTGACCCGCTCTCCTCCTTCCTGCTCCCGCCTGCAGTCCCCGCCTCCCCCCACTGCCCATTGGACAACCCGCTCCCGCCTCCCAGCTGACCCTCCCTCCCGGCTCCTTATTTAAAGGGACAGTAGCGGGCTGGTCAGTGTGACCCCTGTGCCCCCACAGCCGGTCGCTCCCCCTCACTGCTCTGCCTACCTGTCGCTGCCTGGCACCTGCCCACCCTGTTACCACCGCCTGACGCCACTCACCTGGTTCACGCCGCTGCCGCCTCCTGCCTCCTGCTTCCTGCCTGTCGCTTCCTGCCGCTGCTGCCCCTCCTCGCCCGCTGACCTCCGACGCTGCCCCGGTGACTTCCGCTCCGTTTTTTCCCGCCGTTTTCGCCACCGCTGACCCGCTCTCCTCCTTCCTGCTCCCGCCTGCAGTCCCCGCCTCCCCCCACTGCCCATTGGACAACCCGCTCCCGCCTCCCAGCTGACCCTCCCTCCCGGCTCCTTATTTATGACGCCCCCTGAGCGACCGCGCAGCGGACGCGCGCAGCGGGAGCGCCGATTGAGCGCCGAAGGTGCGCCAAAGGTAAGCCCGTCTGCGCCCGTCCGTGCCTGGACCGCGCCCAGCGCCAGACCCCCTGGCCCCCGCGCCCGCCAGCCTCCCCGCAGGACCTACGACTTCACTACGCTCATCGCACTCAAAACCGCCCGAGCCCCCGGGTGCTACCGAGCGTCCCCGCGACACACCCATGGACCCTTCGCCTGCCGATCCTGCAACTTCTCCTGCCTCCAAACAAGCACCACGCCCACCAAGACGGACAACAGCAACCACCTCAAGTGCATCCTGATCAACACACGCTCCGTCCACAGACACGCCGTGGAACTCTGGAACCTCCTCGACACCGCATCTCCAGATGTCGCCTTCCTCACGGAAACCTGGACGAACACCTCCTCAGCCCCCGACATCGCCATAGCCATCCCGGACGGCTTCAAGATCATCAGGAGGGATCGCGTCAACCAGACCGGAGGAGGGATCGCCATCGTACACAAAGACACCATTCGCATCTCGACTGACTCCACCGACGCATTCAACACCGCCGAATACCTGCACTTCCAGATCCACACCGACCCCAAGACTACCCTCAGAGGCACCCTCATCTACAGACCCCCGGGACCACGCGCACAGTTCTGCGAAGACATCACGGACTTCATCAGCCCTCACGCCCTCCCCTCCGCCGACTACATCCTCCTCGGGGACCTCAACTTCCACCTGGAGAACAACAACGACCGCAACACGACCACCCTGCTGGACAACCTCGCCAACCTCGGACTCCAGCAACTGGTCAACACCCCCACCCACCACGCCGGCCACACGCTCGACCCCCTCTTCTCATCCAGCAAGCACGTCACCTTCAGCCACTGCACCGCACTCCACTGGACTGACCACAGCTGCGTCCACTTCAGCTTCAAGAAGAACACGGTCCAGCACCACCCGAAGCAGGTTCCCCACAGAAACTGGAGCAAGATCACCGTCGACCAGCTCACCACCTCCCTCAGCCAGAACCCACCGGTCAGGACAACGGACCCTAACACAGCAGCCCTCGACCTCACGCAATGGCTGACCTCCTGTGCCAACGACCTCGCCCCACTGAAGAACCCACTCACCAGGCCCAGAAGCAAGAAGGCCCCCTGGTTCACCGACGAACTCAAGGACTCCAAGAAGGCCTGCCGCACCCTCGAGAAGGCCTGGCGCCTCGACAAGACCACCGACAACATGACCGCCCTCAAACTCGCCACCCGCAGACATCATCAGCTCATCCGCACCACCAAGAAGAAATCTTTGAAGGAACGACTGGACAAGAACGCCCATGACAGCAAGGAGCTCTTCAACATCGTCAAGGAGTTCTCCAACCCCAGCGCCGGCAACAACGACATCACTCCCTCGCAGGACCTCTGCGACTCCCTCGCCTCGTACTTCCACCGCAAGATCGCCGACATCCACAACAGTTTCGGCGCTCCACCCCCGCACCCATCGACCGAACCTACACACCCCGCCGCTATCCTCCAGACATGGACCAAAGTGGCCACCGAAGACACGACACGCATGATGAACACCATCCACTC
Organism: Triturus cristatus; assembly: GCF_964204655.1. Lineage (NCBI taxonomy): Eukaryota > Metazoa > Chordata > Amphibia > Caudata > Salamandridae > Triturus > Triturus cristatus. The sequence continues at coordinate 769,939,906 of NC_140592.1, forward strand.
CGGATCTCCGACCGACCCATGCCCCCACCATGTCTTCAACAAGGCCGCCTCTACCATCGCACCTCACCTCCGAGACATCCTCAACGCCTCCTTCGACACAGCCACCTTCCCGGAGAGCTGGAAGCACGCCGAGCTCAGCGCACTACTGAAAAAACCAACAGCGGACCCGACCGACCTCAAGAACTTCCGCCCAATCTCGCTCCTTCCATTCCCTGCCAAAGTCATCGAGAAGGTAGTCAACAAGCAGCTGGCCGCCTTCCTCGAGACGAACGGATCCCTCGACCCATCGCAATCCGGATTCAGAGCCAACCACAGTACCGAGACCGCCCTCATCGCAGCCACCGACGACATCCGAGCCCTGCTCGACAAAGGTGAAACAGCGGCACTCATCCTCCTTGACCTCTCCGCAGCATTTGACACTGTCTGCCACCGCACCCTAGTCCAACGCCTCAATGACACCGGCATCCAGGGGACTGCTCTGGAATGGATCATCTCATTCCTCTCCGGCAGAACACAGAGAGTACGCCTCCCTCCGTTCCGCTCTGAGGCCACCGAAGTCATCTGCGGCGTCCCGCAAGGATCGTCGCTCAGCCCCACTCTCTTCAACATCTACATGAAACCCCTCGCTGCCATCGCACGCCAACACAACCTCAACATCATTTCCTACGCCGATGACACCCAGCTGATTCTCTCCCTCACCAGAGACCCCGACACCGCCAAAGCCGACCTACACGAAGGGATGAAAGATGTCGCCGAATGGATGAACATCAGCCGCCTGAAGTTGAACACGGACAAGACAGAAGTCCTCATCCTGGGACCGTCGCCCTCCGCATGGGACGACTCCTGGTGGCCCCCGGCCCTGGGCACCGCACCCAAGCCAACGGACCACGCACGCAACCTGGGCGTCATCCTGGACTCCTCCCTATCGATGACCAGACAAGTCAACGCTGTCTCCTCATCTTGCTTCCACAACCTCCGCATGCTCCGCAAGATCTTCAGATGGATCCCGACCGAGACCAGGAAGACTGTCACCCAGGCCCTCGTCACCAGCAGACTAGACTACGGAAACACCCTCTACGCCGGCACAACAGCCAAGCTTCTGAAAAGACTTCAGCGTATCCAGAACGCCTCCGCCCGTCTCATTCTGGACGCCCCCCGACGCAGCCACATCTCGAGCCACCTGAGAGACCTGCACTGGCTCCCTGTCAACAAGAGGATCACGTTCAGACTCCTCACCCACGCACACAAATCCCTCCACGACCTGGGCCCAAGGTACCTCAACGACCGCCTGACTTTCTACACGCCCACCCGACAGCTACGATCCGCAAACCTCGCCCTCGCCGTCGTCCCTCGCATCCAGAGAGCCACCGCCGGAGGAAGATCCTTCTCCTACCTAGCGGCCAAGACATGGAACTCCCTGCCCGTCCACCTGCGGCTGACCCAGGACCACTTCGCCTTCAGGAAACAGCTCAAGACCTGGCTGTTCGAGCAGTAGCAGACCCCCTCCCCCAAGCGCCTTGAGACCCTTCCGGGTGAGTAGTGCGCGCTATAAATTCCATGATTGATTGATTGATTGAATTTTTGAATATCAAAAGCCTTACACTTTTGTGGGTGAGTGCATGTCCCACCTAGGCTCTCTCTTAACCCTTCCTTAATTCTCGGTAAGCTCCTCCAATTTGGAATTAAGTATTCCCCATTTTCCAGACACTGCCCCATCCCACCCACATTTACTACCAAAAGGTAATTGTAGGTGTGCTCCACAGTCTGGGAGGAAATCTCTGCACATAAAACATAGGAGAGGCAGAAGCGTAGACCTCCACGTGTAGGTGAGTGAATATCATTTTGTGGTATGTGAGTAGTACTTCTGTAGTATTAATAAATGTACTACAAAATGCTCTTTTTGAGTAGGCCCTTGGAGGTTCATTGCTGGTAGACTGGTAGCTGCCTCTATCTAATGCACCAGCCATGTTGAAATCAGGAACATAGTCTTAATATAAAATGTTCTCCACATGAAAATGGTCAAGGCTGGACCCAGTTATTAACATTACTGAGACTAGTATAGCTTCCCTTCATTTCCCCCGAAGCATACATGATGTCTAATGTGCAAATTCCCATATGTTACATTTGGTTCTGATAGAAACCATTTGCACTATATAAACTGGAATTTCGATCCATGTTGACATTATTTGCAGGATGGATTGCCACTCAGGATTCCAGTGAATCTACGTACATTTACTTGTCAGATCAATTCTGGCCTCAGCCTTATACCTTACATTACTACTTTCTATTTTAGTGCATTTATGGCTTGACCCCCAACATGGCTGACACTCTGGGCAAGGACCTTCGCTGTATGGCGGATAGAAACCTAGTACAACAACGAATCTCACTAATCAGAAAGCCACGATGCAGAGAACTAAAGAAGAACATCAGCACATCTCTCTCTATCCAGACAGGTCAAACAGACATTAACAAATATTTTTTCATATAACCTCCTTAAGTATTTTTTTTTTTTTAGTAAGGAAGGAAATTGGATATTTCTCGAGTCTCAGAAAGACTTGCCTATTTGAGGTAGTATTTTCAAACATAATTTCCCTTAATTATTTTCTCACTTCCCAGACTTGACACCCCCCTTCCTTCGCCTTCTGTTCTCCAGGCGCACACACCACTGCTAAGGCAGCCTCATTAATAAATGTATCAGTGCAGTCTGGCTGGAAGCAGTCCTACTCCGCTCAGGGGCAGCTGCAGCCGCCATTTGCATTAAAGGCACGTAGATATTAATCTGGTTGTCTCGGTCTGGCAGTGGAAGCACAATCCGCAGCTTCACTTAATAAACTGATAGTGCAGACGGTAGACACTGTCTGGATATCGCTTACACCATGTATTAACTGAGAATCACAAAAGGCGGAGTGATATAGAAGTCTAGTCACATATAATGTATATGATCCCAACCTGCTTTTCGTATAAGAAGTGAAACTTGGTATAATGTTATTTATAGTTGCACTGTATCACAGTCCTAAATGTTTAATACAAACATTTAAAATAGAAAAAGAACCCAAAAAATGAGCCAACGTTGGCTCTATGTCTTGACTATGCTAGTTGGATATTTTGTATAAAAACTGACTTCAGCAGCGGCCGGTGCAGGTGAGCGCGGTGGGTGGGCAAGGTGAGAGGGGGATGTCGACAGATGATGGAATGGGGTAAATTAAATAAATAAATAACCCCGATTCTCTGTCGACATGCACCTCACCCAACCGCCTCACCTGCACCGGCCGCTGCTGCAAACTGTAGAGGGACCTTTCCTTGCAAAATGGCTACATTTTGGGAAACCATTTGCATTCTAATTTAAAACTGTTTCTTATTGTTTCCATTTGAATATAGTCTCCATTGCTACACTAATGATACATTCCTATACAGAAACTAGGTTTTAGAAGTAGTTATTGTATATAGATATAAAATAATATTTCTAAATGTAAACTATGCTTTCCAAAGACTTCGAAATAGCAAGACAGTGACAACTCCATTACAATATACATGGGGAGATACCACTCCTGTTGATTCTGAGTGGCCCTGTGTTCCTGCATCCGAAATTACTGGGTGCAAGGGTACTAGGCCCTGTTTTAATGGGTGCAGAAATGTCCCCATGAAAACCACTGGTGTCCATGGTTTGAGCTCGAGAGCAGCGGCTCAGTCCGACCCGACCCTGAAATCCCTTCACAGCAAGGGGTAGCATAAAACACCCACTTACAGACCAAGACCCGGCTGTATACCCTTCCTCCGCCCCATTACAGCAACCTGCTGCGGCCGCCTGCTCACATTCATGAGTGTCGGTGGTAAATGTGAGCAGAATACTTTCCGGAATTAGGGCAAAGCTGCAGTCTTTGGTCTGGTATTTCTGGGTCTGTGGGCTATTCTTCATTACTGTGACTCTATCACATAATTGGTGGAAGCGGGTGAGAAATCTTGGTTTGAATTGATATCCCCCACACAATGGCTCAACAACTTGTTATGAGGTCCGAGTTATGTGATGCATGAATGATATGATAATTACATGTATTTACAGGGGTAACATCCACCCATTTGGACTCCCCCTCATAGTAACACCCTCTGCTTTATGTTTTTTTCACAGTCTCTCTTTGGAGATGGGAAATGGCTAATAGTGACTGTTCTCTCTACATGCTGCTGTCTGGATCCGCCAAAGTCCAATCCAGGAAACATTATTTTGCCCTTCAGGGATTGAATTTTGTCTGTGTTTGGACAGAATTTGCTAAGTCACTGCACTTTATTTACTTTGAGATTAGGTCTCAACACAGTAAATCAGTCTTTGAGGGTCTTCCATCAGGAAGGCTGTAAGTCTTTTCTGTTGTTCTCTGTGGAAGAGAAGCAGAGGTAGCAGATATAAAAGGTTCCGCTACCACCCCAAGATAGTCCTTCAAGCTATTTCCTGAAGGTAGCTCGGATCCTCACTTGGTCAGCAGTGCAGTTGCTGCTCTATCTTCCTGATTAAAGGGTAGTGTCACTTTCTATGCAGTGAGGTCATTTCTTTATGGATGGATCCATTGTCTCAAGTTCTTGTTTCCTGGGCATCGTTACACAAATATGGTGGTAGATGTACTGATGCAGGCCCAAGGGTGGAGAAAGGAAAAGCAGATTGGCCAATGAGTGTTATATCAAAAGCAAGAAAGAGATCACATTTTAGAAGTGAGAAACAAGGCCATAGCAGGGCAGATGCAACCAGCGAGCTGGTCGAGGAGCTCATCAGCTCAGTCAGGGTTAGTGTGTTCAGTGTGTCACCCCAATAGATGTAAGCTGTTGGGCTTGCTGAACCTGCCTGAGTGTAGGGCGAGGTCACAGAAACTGTGTAGCCTTCTAGCAGGAGAATACTGCAACACTCGGAGTAGCAAGGATAGTATATCTGATGTGGAAGGCATTTACTCTAGTTGTAGAATAGTAAGTAGACTGAGACCAGTAAGTATGGTGGAGTAGGAGTGGGAACACAGGAGGACCGACTGTAGTTTTTATTAGTGTTGAGGACCAGGCTGCTTTCAAGATGTCATACCACGTGGCCAGAGGAGACTTATAAAGGGTGCCCTATTAGCTGTTGCGTCCAGATCATCACACAGCTCTCAGAGGTCTGCCTGTGAGCATTTCAGCATTAATCATAGAGCTTAAACAACCCCCCTCTAATACTGACTTTTCTAATCTATGTGTTGATACGGACAATACATGGAGGAAGTTCCAGTTGACCTGTTACAAATCCATTCCACTGGTGACATTTGGATTTTCCAACATATGCCAAACAACTGTTGAAAATTCCATTTGATTTGATTTCCATCCGTCTGAGCTAAGCAAAAAATTGCCCTGTGATCAGCCAAGATGCAGCTTCTCCATCCCTGCAAATTCTCACGGTTTCTAGATTTATGCTCCTGTTAGTCTCCACGCACCTAATCGTGCATTAACTCTTTCAGCCACTTATCTGTCACACTGAGCAGACTCTGATGCCACTATTGCCCATTCCTATGTACTACCGTTGCACTACAGGCAACCATTATGGGCCTTTGGGCAAACCATTTGGTTATCATTTTACCCAAGAGGGGGCGTTTTGTTGTAAATATTTGCTGATATGACATTTGCGTATCTCTTGAATGTAACTTAAACATACAAGTCTTCATTTATAGGGTGCCTAAGACCTCTACGGTGGCATGTAAAATTTCTATTATGCACATAAAAACACATGTGCTGGCACACACTAGAAACAGAAGAATGATACAAACCATCAAAAGTACAGCAGTTTTGTTAACTAATGCATTTATTGCAATTATGGAACAAAAAGGTACATTTACCTATACATAATTCAGGTTGCAGAGGATTCTCTTGAATACTGTGAGAGGTACCAATAAGATACATTCATCCTACATTAGATTCAGAAGTTTGAACTTTCCTAACGGTTTGAAAAGATAATTAATGTAAGAAACACAAATCTTGACCCAAGGTGCCATATCTAGGGATAAATTGTTCTCTTGCATAATTTGGACTTCTACATTCATTATTTAATTATATTCACTGGTCACCAGAGGGAGTTGTTTATGGAGACCTTAACAGTTGTAATTCCAAATATTAGAAAGATTTCACAGCTTTGTGAAAACAACATAGGCTTCTTGTATTGGGAGATAATGGCACATAGAAGCTGATGTATAACCCAACATTTCTCAAAAGGTTTAATCTGCTCCTATCAATATGGTGATTTCATGGGTTGTGGGTCACATATTCTCTTCACAAGGCCTCTCCATGTACAAAACTAAAGCATAAAATGACTATTCTTGCTCACCACACCATATATATAACAAACACAGGCATTACGAAAGCCAATAAGAGGTGTGCAATTGGCTGCTAGCATTTTGACTTTGTTAATGGCTCTTTTGTTTTGTTACTTTTTCAAATACAACTTAAAAGTTGGAGGAGTTGCAAAGCCCTCACCAATATGAAAAAAACATTGACCAAATGCAATTGTTTTGGAGTGTCAGGAAGCACACATTTTTATAGCTGTCCATGACACTGAAGGGAATTACTTTGTGTGTAGGTGTGCTGTTACTAAAGAACAGAACCCCGTCACTCACAGTGAAAATAGCCAATGTCTGAAGCAGGCTGAACTATTGATCCATGCTGTGTGCTGAAGTGAGCAGAAGCAAAATGTGAATGACATAACAGCTGACCAATGAATGAAAAGGGCTGGCTGACCACCCAATAAGTAGGTATATTATATAGCTAATTTTAGTAAAATCTGAAAGTTACCAACCTACTGATGTGCTTTGACTGAAACAGAATTACCATGATGTGTTCAGAATGATGATCCTGACTTACTTCATTCATCAGGGCAGGATCTGGTTAAAGCTCCTTAAACTGACCCCAAGAAACTATAATTACATGATATTCTCAGATCATATATGAAGAACAAACTCCATCTAGGCTCCATCTGGACACCACTGGCATGAGCAACTCAACTAACGATAGCTATCTAAATGACAGGGTACCCGAGCAGTCAGCTCACGAAGGTAGTGCACTTGTTCATAATTAATTAAATAACCCAGACCACATCATTCAATAGGAAAAAGCATTTTCCGTTTTAGCTCTGAAAATAGGATCATCATCTAAAAACGGCCTGAAACACACTTTCAAAAGTCTTCCCAACTCCCAGATTTCATCACCACATCAACGTTTGAAAACCCCAAATGTTAAATTATTCAACACTATGGGTATTTGTACAGCATAATTTTGTCAAACGTGTTCTCTTGTATCTGTGTTAAATCAGGGTTCTTCTCATGACTACCAGTGTTTTAGACATTTGGAACTGCAAATGATATTTGAGTTTTCTAAAAGTTGGTTGTTTCACGATTGCAGGGTTTCTGCTGATTAAACATTTCCTCCACTCAGACTTCATTAAACTTGACAGTTCTCTGTGGATCATATAATCCACCTTGGTACATCTTTAGTACAAATATTTTACAATAAAATGAAGTTAGACCTGATAATAGGCATTATGTACCTCAAAGATGGCTTTATAGTTTACGCTCTTCTTAATGAGCAGTATCTTTGGGGTGCACAGGACTGGGTAATGTGATTCTTCTAAGGGACTTTGTGTACAAACTAGTCCCTGCATTCTGAATCCTTTGTACATTTCTTAAGCTCTATTGTTGGGGTCTTATGGAAGGAACAATTGCATATGATGTTCTTTATATTTTAAGCACCATCATCACCAACTGGTTTTGTTGGAGTGAAGCTAGAAAGGTTACATTAACTAGACCGTTCTTAGATAATCTAAAATGCTATCGTAAGTTTCGCAGTTCAATCTGTTGTCACCCTCATTCACAAGTAGGGTAGTTTTTTTGTGCGGTCTCTAGAAAATATCACTAGTCATCATAAACATCACAGGCTTTAGACACTGTCTTTGGTAATAGACGGATGTCACAATGCATGTCCTTCTCAAAGGCAATTATTCAAACCTCCTCCTTATCCTTTAAGTATCAAAGCGGAGGGCTATGTAGCCTTTTTTCTACTCTTCCTTCCCCGCGCCTGACATTATATTGATAACTACAGTATAATCTAATAGATATTGACGAGGATATTCTCTGATATGCCTTCAAAGGTCATTGGTTCAGTTATCTCGATACTGCACATCATTCTATATCAGTTTTATAGTAGTTCAGTAGTAGTTATTTTGTAGCATGTTAAAAGAAGGCAATGCATTTGCCTGTCTTGAAAAGGCATTCAACTGGATGACATGGGATTGACTTATGATCTTGCATACATATAGTGTAATTGTCACAGACTTTTCCAGATGTCTATAAACCATTTACTAATGCCTTATGGCCTTGATTGTGTTTACTGGATATATTCCTGCCTCCTGCTGTTAAAGTAGGGTAATGCAAGAGGCATGCTTTGGGTTTCCCTTTGATTTCTTTCTAGCTCTGTCACACTACCAGCTGACTTAACAGATGATGTGGTACAATTTATAATAAGCACATATTTTATGTAGATGCTTGCTAGTGTCCCAAAAGTGTGGACACTCATGGCTCTGCCCAGATATGGTGCCATTGCATGCAGTGCCTAATTTGTAAAAAGATAAGTGCCAGGGCCCTCGTCAGGTGGCCATTGCAGCTCGCACCACACATTACCTCTGTCAGCGCTGCCAATGACAATATCAACACAACTACTTGCCATCACGCTCCTATAAGTGTGAAAATTCAGATTATTCCAGGCCTCCAAAGCTATAAGAATGGCTTGGGCAGCAGATATTAGTCATTTTTAATGTATATTTAATTAATAAACAACTGTTGATGTGCTCATCTCTAAATTAGACAAACAGTGCCATAATGTGGCAGACTGTCATAGGTGCTGGTGTTTACAATTAAGTGCGGGTGCTGAGCACCGGAACCTACTGGCTCAAATTAAGCACTGATTGCACAGCTTGCATAGCACAGATCTATTTTTTTTAAACGTTCTTTGGGTGCAGCACTGTAATTGCCTAAGTCCATATCCTTCTCCCTTCCCACTTCCAAAACACCAGTTGCATCTGGAGAGAGATACAAACTTTTGCACAGCACTATAACCCATTTTCCTTGTGGTTAAGGATTTTTGTCTGGAAAAGATTTCTGTTCCCTAAAGGTCTCCTTTTCCCTGGGGCTCCTGTCTAGGCTGCAAGTCAGTGATTTTTTAGAAAGTAAATGATGCTGTTCCCTTTGCTCTGAAACTGACCCTCACAGTTTACTCTTGAGTTCAAGGCTGTGTTGTGCTGCCTTCCTTCGCATGAATATGCAGAGGTTAGGCACACCTCTACGCATTTATCAATGTTCTACTACTACAATTACGTGAAACTGTGACCAGCTGGAACCAGCAGGTCTTCATTTCTTTACCGAATGTAAATCGTGGTTGATGAAACAAAACAAAAAAGAAGAAATATAGTGGAGTGAGGCTATAGGAAAAAGGGGCCATAAAAGGTCGATACACTATTAATGGGTGTATTTACAGATTTTAATCCTTGGCAGTAAAGTAGAATTCCATACATGAGACACCTATGAATTTTGACCTGATTCAGATCAATTCTTACATAAACATCAAATAACTTACACACATTTTGGTAATTTTAACGTATCTTCCATTGAGCATTTAGCTACTGTTTGTTTCTTCATTACCTAACTAGCAGTTGTACCTCGATTAGGCAATATTACAACTTTAAACTGGTGCTATTTACAACCCCGTCTCATTATAGGAATGGTTTAGGATAGCAAAGCTCATCTCCCCACCATGTCTAGTGGGTAAAGACGTTGCTACTTCAAGAGAGAATGAGGATCTCTGACCACCCCGCACGGCTAACAGGAGAGACATTAATCCCACAGTGGTGACTCCAGGTTGCACATCCCCACATCTTTTATGCTAGTAACTTCTTCTCCTCCCCCCACTGTGTTTCACTGCCCTTGGCTGCTGAATAAGGGGTCGTAGAATAGGGTCAGGGGCGGACTTGTCATTCTACCACTCTGACACTTTTCAGGTATTCCTGCAAGGCTTTGGGGCTGCTTTCAAAGGTGGATGGGCTGCCATGACCCACTCATGAAAGACCCCATACCCCATTCTAGTTGCAGCATCCTGCAGAGTGGAGTGGCTTTCAAATTTATTGTCAACGCTGATTTTAGTTTCCAGTCTGGTCCTGGATATGGGTCCATTCCTTCATGGAGAGTAGGATCTTCCTCCGTAGCCGTAGGAAAAAGGAAGAATTGTTTTGCAGGTTTCTTTAGTGTAGACGCGTCTCTAGGACACTGGGGTGCTTTACATGAATGCGAGTTATATTTCACAAGGTCAGATTTAAGTATTTTTTTAGGCACTGAGATATTGAGTGATTTGCCCAGAAACCCAGGATGTTGAGACGAGGGTGGGACGCGAACTTGGTTCCTCAGTTCCAAAGTCGGCAGCATTGGTCATAATGCCACACCCTCTCCCCCTGTGGTTTGTTATAAAAACAGCAGTAGTGGTTGGTAGGGAACGGGGTGGCGGGGTGGAGGGGGGAGCTAATATATATTTTTTTAAACACCTCCTCACAGCTGCCGTCCCTCCTCCGTTGTTGCTTTGCTTCCTAGCGAGTGCCAGAAACAGGAAACACACAGGCTCTCCTAATCCAATCACAACGCTGCAATGCAGCATTGTGATTGGTCTGAGTGCCGTGGTTTGGCGTTCAGACAGGGACGGGGAGCCTGTGCATGTTCTCCACCCAGGCTGTGTATTACAGCCAGGTGGAGAACATGCTAAGTGCGCATGACAGTTTGGTGGGCCAAGACAGCCGGCCAAACCGTCATGCGCACTTCTTGTGTGCAAACAACTCTTCCTCCCAGGCTGACACACTAGCCCGGCCCCAACCCAGTCCCGTAGCTATGAAAAATGAAATGATAATAACGATAAACACTCCTCTGCTTTAGCGCCTGAAGAACAGGTTCAAAATATGTTACCTACAAAGCACCAGCGTTGGACTTTCCATATAAGAGTTAGAACTTCATAAAGGCACTTTCAGGCGTGAGAGGAATCAGAACGACACATAAGAAGTGTGGGCAAGAGGGTGGAAGTCGTTTGAATTGTGCCTCAAAACATTTCTATTGGGAAAATAAACCCTTGTGGTAAATAGTAACATCATAGGACAAGTGCTGCAATTAAGATTGCCTTTTCAAGATGTAAAAATAATCTGAGAAAGAGGATGAAAGGAAATTATAATTGTAAAAACTAGGAAAGCAGGAAATTAAGTTAAGAAGAAATTACAAACTCAGACAGAAGAAAAAATAGCACTTTCAAATTAGGAGACCATTTTCTGTACATTACTGTGAGCTCAGAAGACCAGAAGACGCTGAGTCCAAAGTTATCAGAGGCCTAAGGCCTGGTTATGAGTCAAGTGGAATTTCAAGTGGCGATCACTAGTGGCCGGAATTCCTGGTGGCTGATATCTCCAAATGGAATTCCATCTATGATGGGTTAGACCCCAAAGGGTGGGAATCACTGTTCAGGCATGGAATTACGGTGCAGAATTCCGCATGGTTTTCCTTCTTCTGAGGGGTTTATCACTTCCATTTACCACCTGTTGCAGTTAAAGCCCCATACGATTTTACTTGGAATTTGCCAGTGGGCCAGTGTTCTCACTCTCGGGAGAAACAGATGTGGGCACACTGGGCACTTCGTGGTCAGGCCCTAAATTAGCCATGGCAAGATAATTACTGATGGAGGTAGATTCATGTGGATTCAACGATTTTGATGATGTAAAGGCGCAATGTTTCTGTAAGGTTGTGGATGTGATGGTAGCAACCAGGAGAGGGACATGAGACTACAAGCAGCCACACATTTAAAAGGTATATGTTAGCACTGAATCTAAACAACGAAACATAGGAACAACAACCAATAGATTAAAACTGGAGAAGTGCACTTTACGGCAGACCATTACGGAATTAAGGGTTCAAGTCGGACAAAGCATTCGTGTGACCAGGGCTGGACTGGCCATCAGGCGTGGGCTTGTCACAGAAACGAGGCGGGCGAGCGAGGTGGGTGTGGGGGGGGGAGGTGAAAAAGGGATGAGGGAGATCAACATGAAAAATAAAAAATAAACTTACCTGCTGCCCTCCATCACGTCATGCTCAACTTCTCCTCTCTTCTTCCGAAGGCACAGGCTCCCAGCCTGCTCTGCGGCCAATCCTGAAGCTGCTCTCACATGAGAACAGCTTCAGGATTGTCCTGAGTGCCCTCAATTTGCACTGCAGGACAGACTGTGAGTCTGTGGCTGTTCTCTCCAACCCAGCAGCGTTGCTTTCACTTTTGAAACGGCCGGCCAAACCGTCATGTGCAGTGAAGGGAGGGCACATACCACTCCCCTCAGTACCTGTCGTCACTGTGGTCCCGCCCCCTAGACTCGGCAAAGAAAAATGGCACGATAATAAAACGGGGTTTAAAACCTGTTTTATTATCGTTTTATTTTTCGTGATTTAGAGGGTGCTGGCAGGGTGGGCAACGCGCCTCCACCATAGTGGAGGAGCCGCCCCTGCTGGCCATAGTGGGCATCTGGCTTTTCCCTGGGAGGCTGGTGGGGTGGGGGCTGGTTTTCCAGTTGTGTGCCCTGTTTTGTTACTGGGGGCCGGGTTTGGAGCAGTGCTGCAATATCGGCCTCCAGTAACAAAAGCAGCAGTGCTTCACACTTGCCCACCATGGGGCTGGTCTGACAAAATTGCCAGGCCTGCTTTGGGCTCCCAGCCCTGCTTTGGGCTCCCAGCCCTACGTGTGACATAATGGTGCTTATCACATGAAGTTGGCACTGGCGGTCATACTGATGTCTTAAGTAGTTGAAGAGCTGAAGCAATGCTATTTTACAAACCCAAACAGTGGTGAATGGTTACTTGACAAAGGAACTTTCAAGGCATGTGCTGTTTTTGGCTGAAAATATAACAGCGATCTAGCACCATTTGATGACATATCTAAAGTAAACTGAACATAACACAATAACATACACAAAGCAACATAAAAACAAAACATAACATGACATAAGCCCAACAAAACAGAATGAAACGCAGCAACATCAATATAATGTGACAATAAAACAATGCAATAATGCAGAACAAAAACACAGCAGTACAAAAAATACAACAGAAGACATCACCGCCACTACAAAATGAAACACATCAAAGTGCACAGACGTTCCTGTCAAACATTACCACCTCCAGGATACTGGTTTCATAATACCGTGGTAAAAGACTTGACATGATATCGCGACAGTCAAAATATTTTGTGATCCGGCTCATGATCTTTTTATAGTGTAGTGCAAGAATAGCTGTTGTTTATCTTGCGTTTTTTTGTTTACTGTACTTCAGATGATTAAAAAAAAAACACAAAACTTGGACCAATTAAATGTATAAATGTGGGATGAAGTGGAGGTCAATGTTAAAGCCCGCAGGGTTCCCGCAGTAGTACCAAGCTAGATAAATTTGTGAACATTTGTTCTGACTATACATTCCAAGTGGGTTTGGAAGTGACACCAGCAGCTTGGTTACAGCTTGAGCCATTATTGGCTCAGCACTGTACTCCTGGCACAGAGAGGCCTGCCTTCGCAGCAAAAGCCGCGCTTTGAGTTTTTGTCCATTAGAAATGCTCTAATGCAGTCATTTATTGATCTAGAAAAACCTAAAAATAACGTACAATATCGCTGAGATATGAAGCAGCACGTCCAATGCTGCAAGGTCAGCAGTAGTAACTTGGTGACTGAGGAGAAATGAGAAGCCGTGCGCGTGACAGGAGCCAGCGTCTTGGGCCAAAATGGCTACTGTACAATAGCAGGCATTTATGATCCGGGAACATATCCAGGCTTTGTACTTGAGTCTTAAAACTTACTTTGTTTGAATTTGTCATTAACTTTTTTAGCATAGACTATGTGAGCTGGGGTGATGTTAAATTATAAAAGGGGGGATATTAAATTATCACCTCTGTGGCAGTATCCAGTGAACTGGTAGCTTCTGAGACATTTGTGTGTGTATTTACATGTTCCGGCCTCGTGGGATTGTCTTCACACCTCCTGTGTTGCCAAGTGCCTCTGTGCCATGTGTGACAACGTTATCAGATTTTAGTTTTTTTAATGAGTAGCAATTTTGGTTTTGGGACATGTAGTTTAATCTTTAGCTATCCTAGAGGAGACCTTACCAGTGCCGACACTTGTGATATTGGCTAAAGAGGCCTTGACTGGCTGAAGGGGTTGCATGACACAACCACGCATGCCTTAACCACGTGGTCTTTACAACGACTGCGCCTTTAGCATGCATGCCTTTACCACACATACCTTTACAACAAGCTTCAATGTAAAGGCATGTTTGGTAAAGGTATATGCCTGGTAAAGATCCCACCCCAGCCCCCCCGGCCCTGAGCCTTAAAATACAGCCCTCCTTACGTTCTAATCTATCTGGCCCAGCCCTATTAACTAGCCCAACTTCCTATCCTGAGCCCTCAAACCCTGCTCAGCCCAAAAAAACTACCCCGACCCCAGCCCCTCTGTGCTGGGCCTTAAATATTGCCCCTTAGCCCTAAAAACTGCCCTCTTACCCCCTGAGCCCTTAAACATGGCCTCCTACCCTATAACCTACCAAGGCCCCCACCCTGAGCCCTAAAACCACCCCGCCTCTAAAACCTACCACCCCCCCAGTCCCAGCCCAACTTACCACACCATGTCAAGGTCCTTCCTGCAGCGATCCTTCCAGTTCCTCTCCCTGCCCGCTCAGACATCTAGCATGCCGACTGCCTTAACCACGCATATGCATGGTTAAGGCAAGCGTTGTTCAGCTTGCAGGGAAAGGGCACGCATGCTAAAGTCCGCGTTGTAAAGGCTGTTTCCCAGCTGAAGGTGTCGAACATAACATCAAAAGACTTGGTGCTGTGGCTTGGCTTCTGCCTAGGAGCTTCAGTGACTCTGGCAGTTGTGTCATTGCTATGCTAGTTTGTCATTTGATTTGATTAGAGCTATTCAGATTCATTATTGTATTGTACTTTAGTCTTAAAGTAGTGCCTCATACTCCATTGAGGGCGCCGAAGTGCATTTTTAGACGGTGGCACCATACACTCCGAAGTAGGGCATAGTTGCCACATTGTTGTATTTGTTGTGATCGTATGTGGGAAGTATTTTGGTGTTGGTACGTAAGCGGCCAGATAGGTACTCTTCTCAGCAAAATATCATTGTAATTAGGTGGCAGATATAATTTACTCTGCCGGTCCCAGATTATGTTTCATGGTTTTTATTTTGGCGCGTTGTGAACTGTACTCTGCTGTGGCTTGTGACTTTAGACTTTATTTGTACATCATGATATATACGCTCAGCTCTCTGGTAAGTTCCTTTGGGCACAAGAGTGAGGGAATTTGTGGGATGGACCAGAACTCCAGTGAATGTTTGGGCATTCTTCACCAGTATTTGCAGCACTCATTGTAGCTTATGATTTCTAGGTATTGTGCTATAATAAATTTTCAATTATTGCTACTAGCCTGATGGTTGAATTTCAGACCTGGATGTGTTTTTCTCTTTCTGTGCAGTTGCAGACGCTATGGCTTTGTCGGGCTTTGGTCTTCATTGCCAGAGGGGGAAATTGTCACAAAAGAGAAGGCAGACTATGCTTGGCCAGGAGGATTTTCATCGCTGTATCAAATGTTTTCATGCTGGATTCTGTGAGTCCCAGACTCATGCTCTGTCATCGAGACTTACTACCTGGCTGCTCTGCATTCCCTCCTGATATAAGGGAGATACTCTTCCCTGGGCTAGAAGATCTTTAAGCCCTGCAGGTCTTTGTTGACAGACATAGGGTTCATATTCCACATGAAGTTCCCATAGACACTGAAGGATATCCTGCTGATGAGACTCTTTGAGATGAGGGAACATGGAGTTGGAACTTGATTGGAAACATATTGGGCCATTACTGGTTGTCTCAGTTCAAACTGAGGCAAGGGTGCAATGGCTTACCCTCTGGGTTACTATGAAAAATTTCATTCAGGATGTACTGGGAGGAATTGGCTACCTAAATACATTTTTTCATAGTTTCAGTTTGTACACTTGTCGTAGAATTACCATAACAATGTTTCCAAGTAGGGGACTAGCGCAGACTCTTGCAGTCCCTGCAGGGTAGGAGGTACCATCCCCCATAAGGGGCACCCAACCCCTCAAAAAGGCCCCATTCAGCCAATAGTCAATATTCTGTGAAATATGGGAGACTCAGACTCTCCTTAACCAGGTTCTGCAGGAGGGCCCCATCATTTTAGGTTACACCACTGTTCCCACATAACATCTTAAGTACTAGACAGGGTGTGATGGACACATAACTGTATTGGTGTGGTGATCATCTCACTTCATGTAATGATAATTATTCTGTGTTTATGTTCGTGTTTGAGGGCTTCTTCTTTTATATGTAGGCCTCAGTTGAATTGAGAAGCATCCTTGTTTTCTGTCCGGAGCTGATATCCTTGTCTTGCGGGTGCTGATGACCAGCTGTGCCCAAACCATCACTTCCTTTGTGACAAGGAATTGAAGGCCAACAGATACCTTCAGATATCAATATGGATTTTCCAGGAATGCCTTTCTGGTTTTCCTGGTTATTTTTAAGTGGATCGTCTTTACTTCTTTTAACTCCTAGAAGCTGCTATACTTTTGTTGATGCTATTATAAGCAATTCATTATTGGGCCACATGTGGAAGAAGGTGTTTACCAGACCTGGTCTGCTGTTATGATGTCAAGTATTTGTGCCTTTCTCTGTGTGGGGGTGACACCGGCCCACTTGATTCCTATTGTTTCCATGCTTGTTGGCCTCGACTGGTGTCTGCTAGGCTTAGTAATCTCTCTAGAGAAAGATGGTTATCTTTTGACTTTGGGCACTTGACAGTATGTGCGGTCTTGCAGTGGTTTGTGGTAAAGAAAGAACGCGGGTGTCTGGGGAATAACTACTTCACCTTAGCATATAGGAAATAATACTTTTTGGAGGCTTGCTCAAAGGACACTGGCAAAGAGAATTGCAAAAGTTAAAATACTGTAACTTGTCTGCTTCAGGAATAATGGCTACTTCCTAGAACCTTGGGACAAAGAGATCTGGGATTGTATGTGTAGATTTCTAACAAGTAGGTACATTTTATATGTCTCTTATCTTATTCTTTGTTTAAGGTTAGGCATAGTAGTAGTATTCTCATTAGACAGGTAAAAGCACACATTTACCACAACCCTTAATCCTTCAGTGTCAGGTCACTGGTCTAATCCTGCTGAATGGAACCTCTACTTAGCTCTTTTGCACTATTTGCTTGTCATGCACCACATACAGCGTGTCTACACTTCTTGTCACTGCCCACATATCTTTTACCTCCATCAGATTTTAGCTATTGCCTATGTATGTCTCATGGCATTCTTCTGAGAGACATGTCTGCTCTTCAGGAGCCTCATATCATTGCAGTCATCTGATGATTTCACAACACTGGTACCAAGCAGCTCACACAAAAGAGTTTATGGAATCCGTGCATTCCTGTTTTTGTTTTCTGCAGTCCACTTAATTCACACTAGAACACCATCTCTATAGTTCTCTACAGCACAGGTGCTGGGTAAAGAGTTGTATTGGGTATCAAATGATGGAAAAGTGTTTGAAACCACCCTGTGTATGACTAAGCACATTAAGATGTGTTAGTCAGCTCTGCCATTTCCTCTGAAATTTCAAAATGCATTCCTTCAGATGAAAAAGGCTCACTAGCTGAAGAGTTGGAGATCTCAACAAAAGCAAAAAATTGTGAGGTACAATGGTTCTGATTATAAGTTAGTGGCAGATATACTGGAGGACGAGATTTGCAACCACCCTGAAGGCTATTTATGGCTTCAGTATGAGAGAACCATCAGCCTTAGCTGCTAGGACTCCTGAGCAGCTGAATTCATGAATCCACCACTATAATTAAGAGATGACAATTAAGACCACTACGTTGTTCACTTTCTGAGAAATCCTGGCAGCCGCAGCCCGTGCAGGTAAGAGTGGTGGGACAGAGGGGCATTTTGACAGACGATGAAAAGGGAATCCCCCCCCCCCCCACACTTTGCCCCCCCCCCACTGGGGCCCACCACCCCACCGATCTTACCTGCACGGGCCGCAGCTGAATCCTGGATATATGAAGTGCTGTGATGACTCCAGAGCCCATTTCTGATAACAAATCCAGCACTGACTAAATACTATTTTAACTTGTAAACCACAATTTTCTAGTTTCGATGTACAGCTACAATAGGTTAATAAAACAGTGTATACCTAGTCAATTGAGATAAACAACATTTTTTTGCCATTTTGACAGGTGTTTTTGCTCAAATGATTTTCATGAACCTTGTGATGTAAAATAACATGGCATAGCTTTATATTAGTTTTCATTTCACTATAAAGTGATCTCCTTTTTGACAAAATTGTGTCGTTAGATCATTAGTACAAAGGCACAATTGTAGGTGACTATGAGTTGCCAAAATAATGTTATTGACTTACAATATTCTATTTACAGGTACATTCTTATTTCATTAACTTTTTAGGGTATGGTGGAATTCTGAGGTGAGGAAACTTGTAATAGGTAACACGCTCTGGATTTTCACTTACATAGCACTGAAGCTCAAAACTGGTTATCATTAAAGTGGGTATGTGACTCTCTTCATAATAGCCTCATACCAGCCAACTTGCAAATTAATTTCACCTTGTAAGGAGGGTGCGGGGCCTTGGAAGGGGCGGGCCTCATGCCAACAGCTTCCTAAGAAGCACTCTGTCCCTCACCAAGCCCCCATCCTCCCCCCCTAAAAAAACCTAAAGGGTCATCAAGGCTGTTGCCAATGTCCGGGGGTATTTTCACAACTCTAAATGGACATTGACTGCTTACTGCCTCTGAAAACAAGCTGGAAATTAACTGTTAACAGTGGTGTTCCGCTCTTTTTTGCTGCCATCATGTGATTTTGCTTCCTCACCAGTTGACAGTGTGAAGGGAGACGAAATCATGTAACACACAGTTGCACCGTGTGAGTTGGCAGGTCTGTAGTAATGTTAAGTGATGCTCACACATCTTCAGATTTGTTCTGCTGTTGAATGAACTGATTACCTTTGACCAGTGGTTCTTAACTTTTGACTTCTGTGGACCGCCACTTAACCATTACTGAAATCTGGGGATCCCCACTGACCCTTATTGGCATCCAGGGACCCCAACTGAGTCATTATTGGAATCAGGGGACTCCCTAAGTGATTTTGATGATTTGAACCACAACGTAATACACAAAAAACACAGAAACACGCATCCATCAAACAAATGCAAGTGATGAAATATTCTATTCTATTTAATTCACAAATATAAACAAAATGATAATTTTAAAGGGAAGGTTGGAGCTTTTCTAAATTCAATTGAGGACACTCATTATTCATACTATAGTCTGTATGATACATTTGCACTGCTCCCACCAATCAATCTGAGGATGTCAACTTCATTTTTAGTTTCCAATTAAAAATGCCTTCACATTTACGGAACGGTTTAAAATTTACAATTTTATAGTTTGCTCTTTTGTTTATACATACTTCCAAATTCTGTTAATAATATTTAATTTTCTAAGCAGTCATGGACCCCCTGACTAGACTTGGCAGACCCCCAGGGGGCCCCGGATCACAGGTTAAGAACCACTGCCTTAGGCTACATTGTTTTATTTTCCTTTATTTGATAGACAATTTGAAGCATTGAAAGATACACCAAGGTAAGTTTGGTTGATTGTTGCTGCAGAACTGTTTTAAAAAATCTTTGCAAACTTTGTGTGAGTTTGCACTAACTATTTTCTGGTCATATTCTGTGATATCTGGGGTTATCATTCAAAAGTTCACTCAAAGTAAGAGAAACAGAGTTACTATTTTATAGTACAATCTTTTGTGGGATCTGTTTGATAGCTTGAAAATAGCTTTCAACACCTATGTGCAGATCTCTAGGGACATGTTGTTTTTAAATGCACGGTCTGGTAGTTTATATAAAAAAGTGTTCAGTGATTAAAAATTCAGTTGAAAACGCAAACTGTTAGACAAACTCTGCTATTTTTTATTTGATTCTAAAAGTTAAATCAATAAACACATCCAATCCAATTAGTACAGTACCAGAGTACATTTTGATGCAATAACATTCTGCTATAATATTTTCAATGTTTACAGCTGTATTGTATAAGGAATTGGCTTCAGGGTATCAGTGTGTAGTATAACTAACTAGTATAGCTATATATAATTTCTCTATGAGGGGGTTTGAAGATGGTGTAGACGATCCAAAGAAAATTATTTCCTATCGGTGGAAGGTATTTCAGTCCCCGCCCAGGAAGTCTAACACCCTTGGGCAGGCTTAACCCCACCCACAGGGCAAAGAAATGTCTGCTGAAACATGTAGACCTCAGACAGATATTGGAGTTCGAATTATCTCCCTGAACATTTAGTTTTACTGTCATGTCCTTGAAATAAAGAAACAGACAAGAGAATTCTCTTTAGGCAATTTTATTCTTTTTCTGTATTATGAATATAATTTGATCAAATTGTCTCCTCCAAATGTAGGGGTGAGCCAGCCCAGGGCTATTAGACTTCCAGGTAGAAGAGTTAGTGATTAGGAATACCACAGGACTGATGTGGGCAGATCCCTTTTACAAAAGATGTTTGATCTCTTTTGAAGTGGTTACAGGGACCTGGAAACTTGTAAGCATTTTTGAGCCAGTAGGTGACCTCCTTATTTGGAAATAATCTACAGATTGTAAACCTTCACAGAAGTTGTACATATCCAAAATGTCTTAATCCAAACAACTGCTCTACTTGGGTGGTCTGGTTTTTGTCATTAGGTAAGTGGCCCATCTAGCACATGACTATGGGCTAGCTGATTACTCGTTTACAGATGGTTATGGGATGTGAAGATACCAACTTTCCGTCTTCTGAATTTTGTATGCAAATTCATAAACAGCATTGTTTTAACTTACTTAAGGCTACTCAAAAATATAAATTGTGTGTCTGTTTGATGTAATGTTTTTGATATGTTCTATAATGTGGCCTCTTGGAGATTTATATTTCATTCCCTCATAATTCCATCCTGCTAGATTGAATTCATTATGGTAAGGGTCAATTTAATATCTTTACAAATCCCTTTTCTTTGTTTCTTTTTTACAGATGTCAAGTTTTGGGATTTCTTGGTAGATTATTTAAATTGTATTTGTTAAAAGGGTACTTCTGGTGCTTCTACCACTGATTTCTGCCTCAAGTACTTTAAAACATCATGTTTCAATTTGTCTTAGAATTGCAGTACATATACTTTGCTGATGGCGTGTTCTCTCACGCCATCAGGGGCACCACTGCTCCCGTGGTTCGGTGGTGCGTCCACACTACATAAATATTAAAAACATGAAAATAGAGTGAAATACACCTTCTAAATCAATATGTCAGCAAATTGATTGCATGACATGACATGCATTTGCTGCATTTTACATTAAACAAATGTTATGTTTTGTATTATAGGAAACAGCAATCTGGTTGTTTTGTAGTTTTGTTATTACCTCACTTGCCCTTGTCATATTTTCATACTGTTTTCTGATCTTGTTGCATTGTGTTTAGTGTATGAGAGGTAGGGTCATCCCTAATCTTCTGGTAGTCATTCAGTGGTGGCATAAACAAGTTTCTGGAAGAAACGACCACATGGTTATCATTGTTTCTAAAAGATGACCTGCAATATATTGATTCAGCCCCTGCATTGCTCACTCTTATCTTATCAACTTTAGGCCAAGTCTTTTATCTTGCTAGTCTGTGGAGAAATAAGCCTGCGATCAAAACCTGGTTGACTTGTAATGAAATGACCTATTGCTGGAAATAAATAACCTATTTCCATAATCTGGTAGATTAAATGACTTGATATGGAATGATCTGAGATTCTTTTTCACATTGGACACACATTCCTAGCATCAAGCTTCATGTTGACGGTATAGCAGGTTGGTTGTGTTTTAGTTACTCATACTTTACAGGTCTCTGGGACCAGGACAGCCAAAATAAAATTTTGGGATTTCTTTAAAAAAAAAAATGTTTTTATTATATTTTTGCAAACAAAAGAAAAAAAAACATAACAAGATCAGTTACAGTCATGCAGTGTCGTACATTAGTAATCCATAAATCAGACAGTACATCTTTATAGCCACAGCGGGGCTTTGGAGAGATCAACATTAAAAAGCCCACATAATTGTATCGTAATTCCGTAGGGGAAATTTGGGGATTTCTGATCTGATAATGTCCTAACCTGTGTGGCGATGAGCCTGCTATCTTCTTATTTTTCCTTCTCGATGTCTACCATAACAGTGAATTCTGAATCTAAAGTACCAACCCTTAACTTTTCCCAAACGTTCATAGTTTTTGGCGTTGGGGACACTTCTCCTCCAATTTCCATTACCCTTGATGTCCTTCAGTGCCTTACTGCAGCCTTTGCTTCCTCAGAGTCTTTCTTGTGGAAGCACACCCTCTGCACAGCACTCCTGTCTTCTCGCAGTTGTTTTTTTTTCTTTCTACTGACTTCATAAAGGATTTTTTAACTATCCTTATATTTCGAACTGTGGTCATATTTTAGCCACTTTGTCTGTGTACTCAGGTGGGAGTATGGTCTCATCTTTTTGGGATAGAGATAGACATGTCTTTGCTGTCCACTCCAGGCCTCAATCTGCAGTTATGGTCTTGTTGGAGACTACTCCGTCCATTGAGGATTATCATTTATCGGCAGAACAGCTCTGCATTTCCAGGCCTTTCCTCTATTGTTTCCAATTCTTTAGCAGTAGTTGTTGTGAAAGCTGGGCCTTCTGATGAGCACACTAGCATTGGCTCAAAAGCCTGTCCTGACTCTGATGAAGCTTTGCTTCCTCGGCTACCTTCACAAATCTGTAATTTACTAATTTCATTCAATTGTGGAACAGAAGTGGACAATCATTTCTGCTTTTGCTGAAAAAAGAATACATTGAGGGTCAGTCTACTTTTCTAAGTCTTATAAGAGAAAAGTCAAAAAATGTCATCACGATTTGATTGCTTGCCACAGAAAAGTGAAAACAAATTATTGATGGACAAATGATCCTGTGACATGGTTTGATGTCATATTACAGAATCTAATGCTCATAAACCGATAAAATCATGCACTTAAATTTCATGGTAAAAATGATTTTTTTCATTATTTGAACTGTTATTCGCTCTGCCAGTGCCTTTGCACTTTAAGCTTCCTTTATACTGTCTCAATTATAAATCAAGACGATCAAGCTGTACAGGCAGTGTCTTCTCCTCTTTTAACCATGCACGCGTGTTCCCCATGTACGCTTTTGTTTCTGTGTGTAGACTTATTAGGTTCATGCTTTGTGTTTTATGATAAGAATGCATAATATAGCTCTTGTGCACTTGCATATACTATAATAAATAATATTTTGAGAGTGAGAAAGAATGTAATGATAGCATTGGTTATAATGGGAGTTATAGCTATAGTTATATATCAAGTTATAGTTGTAAACATTCCCCATAGCATGGATGACTTCTTAAATGTTTTATTTTTCAATCAATGAAATGCATGTAGATAAATTAATACAACAGCAGTATTTCTTCAGAAATATCTTAGGAACATGTGAAAAAGTCATTATTTACTAGTAGAGCTCTGGCTCATTTATCATGTAATCATTTGTGTTTTTCAGCTCTGGAACCAATTGTTTTACTTCTTATTGTTTTCTCTCAGGCAGCAATGGGCCTGTATATTCTTCGAGATACATTTTAAAATTCATGTCTTCACTCACGCTGATGATGAGATACGAGCTTGCACACACACAACCTTAGAACTAAGGGTGTAAAAAATATGTGTAAGTTGCATTGCATAATTAAATGAACTTTTGAGTAAATGACGTGAAGATATGCATAATTAGGGGAAAAATCAAATCCGTCATTTAGTATTGTATTTTAGCCCTTGTGCCAAGTTTTGAGGTGAGGACACATTTCACAGTAAAAAAGTAGCACAAGAAACATAGGCGGCACGAGCAACAGCCCTCGTGGTTGTGGTAAACTTTTGTAGTGAATGGTGCGTAATTATGCAACACTGGGTAATGGCATCATTTCGAGAATTTCATACAACAAGCATACGTGAAATTCGCAGAATTACACAAATTACGTGGGTAGGATTTAAATTCTTCCTGGGCGTAACTAGAACCTATGTTTCTTTTAAGGTTAGTTAATGTCATGTTTTTTTTAAAGCTTTCCTAAAAATATGGCACAATTACTAGCTGTAAAATTTTGACATCTATATGACTTTCCTTGATGTTTGCCCAATACAATTAACAGGGGACCTTTTTATATATAGAATCAAGCTGCACACACATTTTTGTATTAGAATGTAAGAGATTCCTGTGATAAGGCTGTACATTTACTTTTAACTTCTCAAACATTTTTCCTTCCTCTGGTAAATTACTTTGGTGGCAAAAACTATGTTGTTCTCAATATGGCACGTCTGCCACCCTGATTACCATTTCAGATGCCTTGTTTTACAGGAAAACCTCATTGAAAAGGGGTCGATTCATCAGTAGCAGAACTCAAATAATTCCTAGTTGGGACATTTGGCATAATTGCATGACAACAAAGGCACATCTTAAAACTAGTTAGAGTGCTGGCATAAAGCAACCTTAAGCTCATCTAGCTTGGCCTGTACATTTACAACTGCAGCCCTTCCATGTACTCATAGATTTCTGGCGTTGCCTGCCCTGCCTATATTGTGTCCTCAGTGACATGTAGAGCTTTTGAAATGGTGGTATTTGCTGCCACCACATTTATTTGACCAGTGGCTTTAATGCATTACACCTGGTTATCATCTACCACCCATTGCAAACTTTTTTTCAGTTTTTCCTGCAATAAAGAGGAGCACCAACAGTGGACAAAGATGATCGAACAAACTGTTTTTCTTACATGCTCTATGACATACGCTTTTTTAAGTCCTTCTCGTTTTTCCTGCAATAAAGAGGATCACCAACAGTGGACAAAGATGATCGAACACACTGTTCTTCTCTAGTTTGGTTGATGCATACACCATTTCCCATGGTAGTACTGAATTATCAGCATACTTTTGACAGTATTGTGACTGTTTATCTCCTTTGGACAAAAGATAGCTTCAAATTGTATTTTGGGCAATGCCAATTTGGCAACATATATCAATTCACATCACAAGCAGGTTTACTATTAGCCTCAAATACCACACACTTGTCTTCAATCTTTTAAAATTCTTATCACAATATAGAAACTGTACCACGTCTCATTTTGAAAATGTTGGAGGATCACCTCTTCTAAGCTATGGTGTTCTCAAAATGCTTTAAAACCAAGTTCTACCAGTCACAGCAAACTGTCTCTTTTCCTGATATGTTTAATTGGTAGTTGGTAGAACCTTTGACCAATATGTTATTAACCAAGACACCACTTCCGTTAAATTCCCCCTCCCACACTTTTTCCTTTCTTTTCTCATGTTATACCTGGTTCTTGAATAAATATTTGGAAAATTTGCTTGGTGCAAATTATAGCAGTGGCTTATCTTATGATGATGATCACCAGTGCTTAACAGTACCCCCAAAATTACATATCCTGGGCTTAGTCGTAAGATTCTACATGATGAAATGATTATAGTTTCCTGGTTCAGTGCATGATCTACACTCAAACCCTGGGCTCAATCACTTCCTGATGGTATCCAATGAACTAATCCACTAAATTACTTATATCTCCGCAGTTAAGGCATAACCTTCTTTGACCTCCTTTGTTCCATAGTGAGCACTATTGGATATTGTCTACTTCTAGTAGCTAAATGTTCTGATACTTCCACGGCCTCATGCTTTTCATCAGATAAACAGATCAGCACCAGCTTCAGTCAACTGTTTCTAACAGGTTTGCAGTCTAATAACTGGTGATAAAAGTGTAGTGGTATTTCAGCCATCTTGTTAGTAGGAGCCCTTTGTTTTTATATATTTAAGTACTTCTTTTAAAACACACGAAAAGGTTTAGTTGACCCTCCGCTAGAGAGTGCACCACTAGTCATGACAAATAAGCCAATTGGGAAAACACGCTTCAGTTACCTTGTTTATATATATTTTTCATTTTAGTTACTTTTGTAATTACATCTAGTTTTTAGCTTCATAACAATACAACACTAAAAAAAACATGTCACAGAATAAAATTATGCACTTTTGAGGGTGTTGTCCGGGGACAGTTCTTTCTGCATGTAGACTGTTCATCTTGTTTCAGATCTTTCCCTTCACCCTTCCCACCTCACCTACTTTAATTTGCGATAGTTCATTCAAGCTCTCCGAGTATGATACAATAGATTAATTAACAAGATTGAAATGATTACTGGAGGTAAATATGTAAAATTAGTGTAATCTAATCTGAAAACATTTAATGAATTGAATGATACTTATAAAACAAACATGTAAATAATTTAACTGGCTAAGTACTAGTTTGCTGAATATTCTAAGAACAGGAATAACTATTATTGAGCGCATCATGGATCAAAGTACAGAAGAATACAGAGACGAAGTAGAGTAACTTACTTGACTGATCAGTGTGGATGGTCAGGATGTGGTCTAATGGCTAGAGTGGTTGACTTCGAAGTTTGGGAACCAGGTTCGGATCTCGCCAGGGACGCTCAACATCCTGTGATTCTGGGCAAATCACTTAATCTCCTTGTGCCTAACGAAATGAATGTGTCTGTCTGTAATGCAACTGATGCTCATGTAAAGCGCTCTGATGCGTTCGGGTTGAGTTCGCACTATTGAAAACTCGCCCCAAAAAAATGCACTGAGACGCAATGTTAGCCTCAATGTATGATGAACATGTAAAATGTCAATAAACACATTATTCAAAAATCAAAGAGTAGCTGTTTCATTTGATGTCTAATGTAGATTATGATGATCACCATATATTTCTGTCCTTATCACAGCTATATAAACGAGTGCCCTGGTTTCTGTGGTGTCGCAGTCTAGTCGTCAGGCGACCACATGACCTCACGGGTGCCTGACGGGATAGCGCGCATACCGTGACTGTGTACGGGGACTTCTACCAGAGCGTACAACTTATTCCCCTCTCCAAAATAAACCCTAAGTCAACACACCATCTGTGTCTGTGTATCCGTACGGGTGCGGAGCTGAACGTTACAAACTGGCGACGAGCGGACTCGCACCCGCCGCACAAGCATACTGCCTCGCGGCGCTCACGCTGAGGAGCGCCGCGTTTCTACTATCCGGAGGGGGGAGGAGAGACCCAGTGCAGCCCCGGTCCATGTGAAGCCTGTACCCCTTTGCAACAAAACCACCCGCCTAGAGAGCACGCACCACACCTCAGCGCCAGAGATCCATAATGCATTTACGTCTTGCAGCCACTTCAGCCCTGCACCATAAGAGACATCTAGGCTCACTATTGCCCCCGCCCGCCTCCAACCCTGCAAGGATTGAGCACCTGCATATAGCCTGAATAACCAGGGGACTCCTTTCAACGGCACACTGCCTCTACAAGGTGAGCCCCACTCTGCAGCCTGCGATCCAACCCTGCTACAGCATACCCAGTGGGGTGTCCAGTGCGACTCATTCCTTGCACACGCCATCTGGCCTCATTACCTGTAGCACGCATGACGCAGCGCCACCAGAGGGAGGACAACGTCCAACGCTACGTACCAGCCCCAAGCCATACATCAGGGCAAACAAGCACTTAACTACGGGGTCTCCCGGCTACCCCTGCTGCTTCCGCCGCACGTCAAGTCCCACACCAGTTTGAAGTAACGGAAACGTCCAGCAGACACATCCCGGCCCGCCACAATGTGCGGCCAGACATTCTCTCTCACCAATCCAGTACCTTTCCTCCCTAAACTGGGCGAGCCAGCCATGAAGTGGGCTGATTGGAAGGGGTACTTCCTCAACTACCTGTCTGCCTTAGAAGATGAAGGAGAGGAGTAGTTTTCCAGTAAACACAGAAAGAAGATACTACTACACAACCTAGGTCCAGAAGGATTAAGGGTCTACGAGAATATAGTGAAGAAGCCAAGGGTCACAACAGATGAAGACATGTTCCAACATGCATTGGAACACTCGACAACCACTACCAGCCAGTGATCTGCACGGCCATAGACAGGTACAATTTCTTCCAAAGGAAACAGAGTGACTCAGAGACTGTAGAGGATTACGTTGCAGCACTAAATAAACTGGCTATAACTGCAAATTCGGTCACCTTCACGATGACTTAGTGCGCGACCAAATCATAATGCACACCACCAGCACCAGCGTCCAAGAAAAGCTGTGGGTGAGTGGTGACGCGCCTCTGCACGAGATCATAGCGATCGTCAAAAAGGCTGAGTTGTCTAAACAATGTGCGGAAGCAGCACAGAAAGACACAGACACTAAACCAGTGATATGTAAAGTCACAGACTCCAGAGGGTCACGAGACAGACCTGCACCCATAGCCACCGAAGGAAATAGCAGACGGCCCACCAAGAACACTTCTGGGCCCGCCAGACCTCCCCCAGAAAAGAAGGGTTCCTGCTACAGATGTGGTAGCCACACACACATGGCTAATGAGAAACGCTGTCCAGCCTATCGAGTCAAATGTTCCTATTGTGGGGTAGTGGGACATTTCGGCAAAGTTTGCAGGAGAAGACCCAGCAGCTTCTCAGTGAAATGTGTCATGTATGAGTCGGAACCAGAAACGGGGGAGGGGGAGGGTGACGACGAGGGCATCCTGTGCATTGATGACCAAGTAATGGGCATTACCTGGAAAGCTAGAAGCAAACCCTCCTGCCTACTGTCCATTGGTGGCGTACAAATCTCAATGGTAGCCGACTCTGGGTCCCCGTTCACGATCATACAAAGGGACATCTGGGAAAGTGATTTTGCAGACACCATAGGAAGCCACCTGCACCCCACAGATGTACACCCTGTCACTTACACAGGGGAGAGAATCCCCATGGTAGGTTTTAGACAGTTGACATTTGAGTTCAAAGGCAAGGAAACCATGGGCAAACTATACGTAGCTGAGAAGGGTCCCTCTGTGCTTGGATGGCTCGACCAAGGAGCATTGGGTATACAATTGGACCCCAATGGAGAAACCCAAGTCCTCATGACGGATGAACCTCCCAGGTCCGTAGGCATTGACTTGCAGACGGAGTTCCCCAACGTCTCTGGAGGGACAATTGGCCGACTGTCAAAATTCACACACAAGATTGTGCTCAAAGAGGGCGCTACACCGGTCAGTCACAAAGTAAGAAACATCTCATTCAATTGCCGTGCAGGTGGAATTACAATGGTTGGAGGATAACGGCATCATCGAGCCCATCGAAAGCGCGGAATGGTTGGCACCTTTAGTCGTGGCACGCAAACCGAATGGCAAGGTGCGCCTATGCATTGACCTACGAGAATTGAACAAAAATATACTGGTGGACAAGTTCCCACTTCCACGCATCGACGGACTGTTGGCCCAGACCAAGGGGATCAAATGATTCTCCACAGTAGACCTTATGGCAGCATACCACCAGATCCTTCTCCACCCTTCATGCAGGAAGTTGACCTCCTTCATCACACCGTTTGGCTGCTACAGGTTTCGGTGACTCCCGTTAGGACTGGCCTCCGCCGCATCAGTGCTCCATAAACTGATGCACAAACTATTCAAAAACAGCACCAACGTCTTATACTTTCAGAATGATATCCTTATCATGGGAACCACCAAACAGGAGCACGACATCACACTCCGCAAGGTATTAAGGATGCTGTCGGAAAACGACCTCACCGCAGAACTGGGAAAGTGCAAGTTCGGCCTACACACCGTCACATATTTGGGGCATGAGATTGATGGAAACAGCATCTCCCTGAAAAAGGCGAATGTGGAGGCCATCAAGTCAGCGCCTAAGCCACGAACGAAGGGGACGTCCATTCCTTCCTGGGCTGAGCTGAATTTAACAGGAAATTCATCAGAAATTTCCCAACCAAAACACACAGCTTGCGCCAGCTCCTGAAGGAAAAGACCACCTTCTGTTGGACACCGGAAGCGGACCGAGAGTTTGAGACCATAAAATGAGATATATGTGACGGCATCCCCTTGCACGGGTTCGACAGCTCTGCCACCAGCATATTGACGACAGACGCCAGTGACAAAGGACTAGGGGCGGTCTTATCGCAACATGCAGCCGATGGCACGGAAACAATGATCGGCTTCGCCTCCCGCTCTCTTGCACCCAATGAAGAGAAATTCAGTTCCATTGAGAAAGAGATCTTGACATCCACTTGGGCCCTGGCGAAATTTCAGCAGTATCTCTGGGGTGTTCCCGCTTTACCCTCAGAACGGACCACAAGCCACTAATCAAGGTCTTAACGTCCAGTGGCCATGCGACAGCAACCCCACTCATAGCCAAAATGTCGCTTGAACTCCTCGACTTCGTGTATGAGGTAGAATATCTCCCAGGCCAAAAGAACAAAGTGGCAGATTTCCTCAGCCGTTCCGCCGCCATGGACAGTGCTCCTGACCACAGCGATTGGGATGAATTCCAGGTCACCCTCACTGCAGACCATGCACTCGTCATCAGTGCACAGGACTGGATCTCAGCCTACGACGCCGACCCCGCACTCTGAGAAATGGACTGCGTTCACATGCAAAAATGGCATCAAGACCAACCACATGCCTGTGTACCACCCCGCCGGCAACGGCCTAGCCGAAAGGTTTAACCGTGTCATCATGGGATCTGTTCAAGCGGCCATCATCGCGGGCAAGAACTGGGGAACAGAACTCCAGAATACGCTATGGGCATATTGCATCACACCCACAGTGACGGGCTACAGCCCGTTCTTGATACTGCGAGGAAGAGAACCATTCACGAAGGACAACCTGGCATGGATATGAAGCTCCAGAGCAACTGGTCTGTGGCCGTGGTTCGTAGCAACATTGAAAAGGCTCAAAAAGTTTACAAGGATAACTACGACAAGAAGCACGGTGTGCGAGAAGTCTCATTAGCCCGGGGAGACTGGGTTGGTGTAAAGCTTGGCCATCCGCGCAGGAAAGGAGACAGAAAGTTCAGCAAGCCCTTACCGGTCAAGGAACTCTACTCTCGCTCGGCTCTACTAAGTGATGGCAAAGTGTGGTCCCACTGCCGGATGGCGAAATGCAACAAGGTACTACAGTGGCACGAAGCCAGATTCCCCACAAGCGATGGATACAACGGTGAGGATGCAGACGCACCAGTGGACCCGCCGCCGGTGGACCCCAGAGCTGCTGGCACCATCAGGGGGACAGGGGTTGATACAGAGACCACAGTAGGAAGGAACATCGGAGTTCCTACTCAGCAACCACCTCCTCCGGTACCCAATGACAACCCAGAAACAAGGCAGGGCATCCCCACAGCAAACAAAGAGAAGCAGGCACAGACCTCATCACAGAGAAGAGAAACAGATGAGGAGCAAGCCTCCTCCATATGTACCCGCACAGGCAGGATAGTGGTGCGCCCCAAGAGATACGAGTTTGATAACCCCACTACCGTGCACCCCCTGCTCCCTCTGGGCAGGACATTCCACTCACATCTCTCTCTCTCTCTCTCTCTCTCTCTCTCTACCCTTCCCCCCTTCTTCCCTCCCCCGGGGAAGCACTACACACAGGGCCTTCCGTGACCCATGTCCTACGCAATATGCACTGTTGCGACTGATCACTATGTTCTCCTTTTGTTGTTATTGTAAAGGGGAAGATGTCTGGTGTCGGAGTCTAGTCGTCAGGCGACCACGTGACCTCACGGGTGCCTGACGGAATAGCGCGCACACCGTGACTGTGTATGGGGACTTCTACCAGAGCGTACAACTTATTCCCCTCTCCGTAATAAACCCTAAGTCAACACACCATCTGTGTCCGTGTATCCTTTTGGGTGTGGAGCTGGACATTACAGTTTCATTCTGAAATAGGCAGGTTGTTCAGGCCTGTAAACGGCATTTACCTTCCATCATCATCATCATATTTCACAAAGGACTCAATCCTCTGCTCTTCAAAAGGCATCTTATCCAATTTAACACAATCTGCTGCATTGTCAATCTGAAAACTATGAATCTGTCATTAAAGTAATTTTTAGTATACTTGTTGCAAAGAAGTTTTGGGCTAGCGCAGTCTAAGCAGATGAGAAATAAAGGACTCAGACCAAAGGCGTATTGACCTGATCATTTTACACGTGGAAGCCTGAAGTGACCAGCATTGGGGGACGTGGGGGGCTCTCGGCACCATGTAGAACAAACACATCAGCGACTGGTGAAGGGAAGGAACTGAAAGAACAAGACCCAGTTCAAACAAGTGTTGAGACATATTTCTTCCGGGCTCGATCGAATACTATATTTTTGTAGGGTGTAGTTTTGCACCTTCCAACAGCAAATGGACTTTGCACCTTTAAAGGCTGATTGCTACATTGCTAGAATTTTCTGTCTCAGTATGAAAGGCTTCGTCTTAGTGCCAGATTTGTATTACAGATGTACAATATACCTTGTGATGAGCATAGCTTGAAAGCTACTCGCACTGAATCCTACGTTTGCTAAATAAATCTGGTCCCAAATGATTGCATTCTGGTGCTCTATATATTTTGGCTTGACTTGTGTTTTCAGAGTATCTGCCAAATCTGCAAATGATCTCCTCTGAAAAATATATTCATTTTTGTTATATTGAATACCTGACTGTATTTTACTATTCAGTGATGTTTAAAAAACCTACTCAAATGAAAAACCAATAAAAAAATAAACATCTGCGCTATGACCTCTTTTCATACTTCAAACACACACATGATGATGGGAGGAATGCTTAAAAATAGTCACTGGAAATCACCCTAGTTAGCACTCCAACCCATCGTTTTTTGCCCAGTGTGCCACTTTAGACAGATTCTCACCTTATGCAAATCAGTACTGACCATACTACTCATAGGAGCAGTCCATACTGAACTGCCAGACGAGGCCTTCTCCAGAGAGGAACACAGCAACATTAGCCCGGTTTCAGCTTTGTTATGCCTCGTCAGTGAGGCATAGCTTGGATCCTACCGCAGAGCGAGCAAGGGACCCATGTCTGGGTTCTTCCATAATTGCTAAATAAAATCTGTGGCATAAAGACACACGTTTTTCAGGTTTCAAAACTGCTAATTAACATAATGAATATATCACTGGAAATTACATCACATGACCCTTGCTTCCTACAGGAAATCATATAACATAAAACCCGAAACACAGGAAATGACCTAATTGTTTTTGGCTCTGATGTAACATTGAGGAATAAACGGCAAGAATGTGCAGTGCAGGGATGAATGACACAATCACGCATGCTTATCCAACGCATGCAATTACAACGCGGGCAATACAAGGAACGCGTTGTTACCGTGCGTTCCATTACCACGCAAGTCGTTTCAACGACTTGCCTTAGGGAAGCGCTGGACTTTGGAATAGTATATTTTACTATTCCAACTACAGTCAGTGCAACAGAAGGGAAGGTGTTGGATTTAAAATGCAAATTTTAATAGGCACTTCCTACATGAATTGTGTCCCCCTTGGGCACTACTGTCGTTCTATGATTTCTCAGTTCTTGATTTATATTGAAAGAATAAACAACTTTGATTGAATGAATATCTGTTTATGTATTTTATTCTTCATACATTGTATCTTGATATTCCATTTGTTTAGTAACTCATAGTGTGTGGACTATTTTTTCATCCAATGCATTTCGGGTTACTCAAAAACCCTTCATCAGGGAATAGTCCATGGAACAAATGTTAAATAATATCATGAGGAATGATCTTGCATTCTAATTGAACATATTAAACGTGCTTACTGAGTTGAGGTTAATGTGGACTTTATACATGCGTGCGTAGGCTTGGTAGTGCGAGCAGTTGTGCCTTGTATTAGTATTTAATGGTGAAACTTTAAATAAAGTATTAAACAATGGAGATGTTTAGTATCGTTAATTCACATGCCAGTGTAAATATGGATAACCATGCGGGTCAGTCAATAGTTGTGTGAGGAATCTACAGTGATTACTACGAGTGTTGGTGAACAGTTTCAAAATAAACCAGTTTTAACTTTCGTTTTTTGTCGGGAAAACTAAAACAAGAAATTCGAAAGGAGTGGTTGTGCTCACGTTATACGTAACGGGAGAAGTGGTCAAAACAGTTGTTACAAATTTAGTCAAACAAAATAGTCGTGCTCACATTTTAAATAACGGTGAAAGTGAAGGTGAAAGAACGATATTGGCATATAGAATATTTTCAATGACATGATACTCGTACTTCACTAGGTTACGGTCATTTCACGTTCCGCTTCGCCGATCTGTGTTAGCTGTGCAGCGTTTCCAATGAGGTTAGAATCTATGTGCTGGGTATGGTGATAGAAATAGGACTGTGGTTGTATGCAAAAATCAAAGAAGGACAGTGGGGGCAAAGTGGAGGTGGTCATTTTGTCATGTGTTTGAATAAACTATATTCAACATAAAAAACTATAAACATGCTGAAACGTTACATTAAAAAATGCTACATTAAAAAATGCATAACTGTGAAATCAAATGTGTTATAAATAACATGTTAATTCGATGCGTTCATTCATCCCGAACGGATGTGTGCTTTCCAGTCTTTTTATCCAATAATTCTCACGCTGAAGTAGGTGCTTTCTGTGGTTTCGGCCTTCTTGTTGTGGTACCACTTCTAGGATTAAGAACTTTAGTTGACTTATGTGGTGGTTGTTAAGTAAAAAATGGTTGGCCACTGTTGACTTAAGATTCTTTGTGCGAATGTTTGATTTATGTTCATTGATTCTCGTTTTTATTTTCCTCTCGGTTTTTCCCACGTAAACTATGCCACACGGGCATTTTAACAGGTAAACCACATTCATAGTGTCACATGTGGCTGTGACGTTGAGTTTGATGTTGTAGCCTTTTCTGGGGTGTGTTATACTAGCTCCAGTGATGATGTTATTACAGTTATTGCAATTATGGCACGCAATGGTTCCTTTGAATGTTTGTGTGTCTTTTATCATGTTTTGTTTTAGCATTTCCCCCAAATTTTTGTTCCTGGTGTACGCAAAAGTTGGTAAATTTTTTTATAGGTTTTCTAAAATCCGGTTCTAAAGTTAGTATCAGCCAATGGCGTTTGATGATCCGTTTTACAGTAGAGCTGGCTGTGGAAAATTTAGACACCATCGTAATACGATTTTCTTTGGTGACTGTTGATCTTTGTAATAACTCTTGTCTGTTTTTTTGTTGGCATCTTTTTTCCGCATCTTCTAATACTTTTTTAGGATAGCCTCTTTGTTGAAATCGTTCCTTTATTTCGTTCAGTCTAGTGGTAGATGTTTGTGGATCAGACACAATTCGATTGGCTCGTAACATCTGTGAGTAGGGTAAGTGTCGTTTCAGAGATTCCTGATGAAAGCTTGCTTAGTGTAATGTGTTATTTCGATCCGTGGGTTTCCTGTAGATGTCAGTTGTAAGGATATTGTTACTCAAAGTTATTTGTACATCTAAAAATGTGATTTGTCTTTTTTGTACATCATACGTGAATTGTATTCTATCGTTAATTAGGTTCAGATTGTTTAGGGCTTCAATTAGTATGGTCTCAGGACCATTCCATATTACGAATATGTCGTCGATGTACCTCAAAAATGGTTTACAATATCTATTCAATGGACTCTTGATTAGGATATGTTCTTGCTCAAATTTGTCCATGAACAGATTCGCGTACGCCGGTGCGGCGATTTAAAATTCAACAACACGCTCCCGAAAGCAAGTCATTGTAACGACCTGCATGGTAATGGAACGCGTGTTAACAACGCATTTGTTGTATTGCCCATGTTGTAATGGTACTGTGTAGTAAAGGCTGTTTCCTGCAGTGCAGTGTTGTGCCTAACTCCGTTGTCTGCTGTGGGGCATGCATTTCAAGAGCTTTCAGAGGGGATGCTGATAATTCTTTTCATGCTTAGAGAGCTGGCTTCAGTCCACAGTGTCCTCAATAACTGTAGGATAACTCATATAAATCTGTAAACTTGGAAATAAGCATTTGAGATTTCAGTTTTCCAGTGCTTAATTTGTAGAAGAATGAGTGCCAGTTAACAGTGGGTGCATACTCCTAAATCCACCTCATACCTCTTGAATTCACGACCAGACACACCACGCCCCTTTATCACACTTTCGCACATTCCTGCTTTCTCCCTGTGCCCAGTGGCGTAGCAAGGGGCGGTAGGGGACTGTCCGCCCCGGGCGACAGGAGTTTCGGGGGCCACACCCTCCTCCTGATCTTACCCGCCATCTCGGTGGCAGCTCCCCCGCTTTAAAAATTGAGCCGTCGCGGGCGACAATCAGTGCCCAATCTCGCCAGCCCCCCGAGCACTTTAATGGGGCCGCCGTGGGTGGCAAACGCAGGGACCGCCACGGGCGGCCATAGGGCTAGCTACGCCACTGCCTTTTCCACATTATTTTCCGTCTTTCTCTTCCTCCATCTTTCTGCTTTGTGTGTTATTCTTCTCTCACTCTGTGTAACTATCTGATGACCCCAACGGCAGCCCCCGGCTCAAATTAAGCACTGCGGTTGCCTCATTTAGCTGCCCTTTCAGTATGTATAATTTTATTCATAGAAACTTAAGAGCCGTCTCGAATGTGGGCATAAATCACGTTGATATTGGTAAAAACACAAACATAAATGAGCATTCTATTTTAACTGTAACCCTTAAAGTTCCCCCTTCAAGCGCAGGTGCTTCATTTTCCTCTGCACCCCCGCGGCCTCGGGGCTTGTCCAATATAAGAAGCGCGCGCACCACACTTCAGGCTGATACATCACAAGTCTGCAGAAATCCATTCTAGATCGGCTCGATAAACCGTGGGCAGCCTGGAGCTGTTAGCAAAAAAGCATTATTCTTTTTACAGAGAAGTGCTGTGTGACTCATTTCATTGTCCAAACTTGCAGCGGAACCAATACAGTCTCGATAGTTATAGCATTACCTTTTTAGTGAAGAGAGCACTTCGCATTACTGTTCTGCTGAGTTGTCAATATCACTATGTTATTTTCGGTGGTGGGCGGGCGGAGGTATTGGAAGCTATCTGCATGCGAATCTTGTTTAAGTATGATCAATAAAAGCACCGAAAATATATTCAAGCGCGGCTTTATAAACGATTAAGACTGCAAAGTCAAGAGCTATTCAAAATGCAGTCCTTTGTGAATCGCCTGCAACAGAAACTTTGCAACATGCGTCCCTTCAGTGTTTTACAATAGATCAGGCAGTCCTAAAAAAAGAAGTGGGGGGACTCTCCAAGTTAGATGGTGTCACAGGAAGTGACATCACGGCAGGAAGTGACATCACGGCAAGTGACATCACGGCAGGAAGTGTTACGATGGTAAAGTACCTATGCTTCATGGGAGGGTTGAACAAGATTGGCAAGTCGAGACACAAGTACTGACCACGCATCTTACTCTTCAGATTTGTGTTGCTTTCTCCATCATGTGCTTTCTTCACCTTCTGAACACCCCTGCACTCTGTGTTGCTCTCTCTCTCGTGTGCTTTCCCTTGCAAATCCCTGTCTCGCTCATTTCTCCCCTGCTCTTTTACTGTATTTCTCTCCCTCTTGTGCGCTTCTTTCCCCTTCAAACCTCCTTTGCCCCATGATCTCTGTTCCTCTCTATCCGTTCTGTGCTTATCCTCCAGGAAGATGCTCCGTCTGCTCTGTGTTGCTCTCTTCCTCGTGTACTCCCTGCATGCTTTGTGTTGCTCCCACCCCCCCTGTGTGCTTTTCTACCCTGAAAACAACCCCTGCCTCGCACTCCTTGTCGCCCTCTTCCTTTTGTGGTCCCCCAAAACCTGGAAATCACCTCCCCTGCTCCGTGTTGGTCTCTCCCTCATGTGCCTCCCTACTCTAACCACCTAACCCCTCGAAACAGCATTGGCAAAACCAGTAGCCCAAAAAGCGAGACCTATTGGCTGATCAGGCCCTAGTTCCTTGGCAACACGTGTCCATGCTGCCATCGTCGCTTGACATGAGCTCTTCTGAATACGTTTTATGCTTCTTGCCCTGAAGGTCTTTCTTCAAACCTGACATTTTTGGAAGTTCAAAATGAGTATTTAGCACAGAGAAGCGACCTGTAACTTTCATGATTTAATCACTTACCTGCCTCCTTCACAATTTATTTGACACCAGGATTTTC
The DNA here is from genome assembly GCF_964204655.1 of Triturus cristatus. Lineage (NCBI taxonomy): Eukaryota > Metazoa > Chordata > Amphibia > Caudata > Salamandridae > Triturus > Triturus cristatus. The sequence continues at coordinate 769,978,132 of NC_140592.1, forward strand.
TTTTTCTTTACAACAGTCACTTTACGAACCCAGCCCTTAAGATAATGTTTGGAAATATTTGTTTTCCCCCTGACTGCACTACTGCCTGTCTTCTAGGCATGCTTGAGAAGGATGCAATGCAGCTGCAGCTTGCACTACTGCCTGTCTTCTTAGTATGCAAGAGACGGATGCAATGCCACATGTTCTGTATGTCTACGAGAAAGCATGCAAAGCTGCTATCTGTGTATTACGCACCATATTTATGTGTGTGTGTGAGGGGTTTTACACAGCTGCGCATGTCACCTACCCTATATTTTTTTTTGTGTTGAGGAAGCTTGCACTGCTCCTGCCCAAATTGCATATTTCGGTAGTGTTATTGCCCCATTTCTGAAACAAGACGCTGAGACGACTGCAATTGGCAAAATATGTTTTCTCCTGTCTGCCCCATTTCTCTTTTATGCCCCTTCAGTTCTCGTCCGGTGGCTCGAAGCCCTGCTCTCCCCTCTGTCTCGCCCTCTCTTTTCTTCCAGATGTAAAGACGGATCATTAGAGATAACTTTGCCTTCTCCTAATAGTCTTCAAATGTCTTTGTAATTGGAGAGGGCCTCTTCCGCCTCTCCCGGTGCTGCGTTATTGTAAAGTGGGGGCCACTCGGCCCTCACGCCCACATGGCGGTGCGGCGCCCCTCCCTCCCCCGGCCTTTCGGGGTTGGGGGTGTGTCGCGGGGCGATGACGCGCGCGGCGTGCCCCCAACCCTGATAGGTTGATGCCTCCCCCATGACCCGGAAGCAGCTTTTCAGCTTCCGGGGCAGGGGGGCGGGACGGCCAGGGGGCGGGCCCTCTGGGCCAACAGGCAATCCCCGATATAAGGCGCGGGGAGCGAGCTGGGCGTCCTCTTGCCCCTGGCTCGCTCCCCCGCGTCTCCCGTGTGCCCCACGCTCGGGGCGTCTGTGATTATGTTATTAAAGGGGCAAATTGTGGGTACCTAGGCCTTTTTCCCGTTATATAGCTGTCATTATGTTGTCATTAAAAAGGTAATATTGTGTGTACTTAGGCCTTTTTCCCATTAGTACAGCATGCGTTGTATTTATATGGTTTGGTTTTAGTTTAGTGTAGTTGTCCTTTAGCGAGTTCTTTTTCCTAGGTTCATCGTCGTATTTATTAGGGTTGGTCAGGCGGTAAGGTCATGATCGGTGAGCAGCAATTTAAGGTCCTAAGGGGGGCGTCACCATCCACGGAGGGGGCGGCCCAGGGGGTGGGGCCACTGGTCCCTCCTAGAACTTCAGGGGCAGGAATATCCGCTAGCTGCTACACCATGACGTCAGCGTATGACGCAGAGTGTAAGGGCCCTCCTTGTTGGTTAAATGGAGTTCACGATGCCGATGGGGTAGGCGGTCCCCTGTCGCGCATGCGCACCTGTGGGTAAGGGCGTAGTTAGTAGGACTTGACACCGGTTAGCGACCTTGCCGTCCGGCCAGAAATGTTAGAATGCAAAATTTAGGCAGGATGTTAGATTCGGATAGGAAACACGCTGTATTAGACGTTTGTTAAGGTTAGCCTTTGATATTTGTCTACAATACTGTAAATCTAATGTCATGAATTTTGCTTATTCTTACATAATTGATGTAATGTTGATATTCATCCGTTTATTGTTTTGTATAATAAATACGGCCGGGGGGTCCCTGACCCCCCGCCTTCCAAAGATAATTTGCTTATGTCAATACTTCAAGGTGGTGTGGAAAGCTGGGAGGGGAGGGTAGCCAGTCACGGACCATGTTATAACGCCGCCACGAGCAACGCATGTGGCATGCAAATTCAACACTGGAGACGTCGCAGTTGTCGAGAAATTCGCAGCCTCTGTGCAATTGGGCAGACTGTGGCAAGGCCTAGCAGCGGAAGACGAGAAGTAGGCCTGAGGCAGCGCCGGTGGGCAGGCAGGGGTGGGATGGGGGTGCTACTGCAATCCGGGGTCCATCCATGCATTGGATAGCGGCTGGAATCCAGTGTTACCTCCTGTTTATTACCCCTTTGTTTTCGCAAGCAAGCACCGACTGACACCTTCGCCTCCTCCTTCTCCCCAGCATCTATCAACCCCGGGGGTAATGTTTGTGTTTAAATCCTGGCACGCGCAGTCATGGGCTGCTGATTATCACGCTTTTGATAAGCAGGGTGGATGGCGTTTTGATGAGTTGGATGGACGGCGTTTTGATAAGCAGGCCTGTAAAATAAGTGGGGGGACGCCGTCCACCCGGGTGGTACCCTGACTCGTGCCCTGAAATCAGGTGTGAACATGTATGCGAGATTCAATGCCAGGATTACGTACCGGTAAGCAGGGCTTTAAGTGGACCGAGTCCGGTCGGTGCTCAGCGCAGGCAGTTCTAAAAAGAAGGTCTGAGGTGGGTGTCTATCTCCATTTTTGCTCTCACTCTCAGGGTGAAAAAAAATCTTAACTCTGCAGCAGTACCACCCTTCGCTGCCTTTGAGGTAATTTCAAAGAGACTTGTTATAGTCCTTTTAGTCTCATCATTTCAAAACTGAAGCATTTTCAACATTATATACAACGAAGCCTTAGTTTTGCTTAAGCAACTAACAACCATTGGCAAAGTCAATACTTCTGGCTTGTTGTCTGTATAAAGTCCATTGTTGTATTATACATCTGTATGAAATGACAGTGACAGCAAAATACCAGTCGGGCAGCACACTATGCTAAGCACAGGTTTTTAGCTGACGTGTTTTTAAGCCATGCCCTTCATTATATCGGCCACGCCCCTAGGAGAGACTCCCCCCTCCCTCCCCCAGGTTTTTCATTCCACTTAAATCCCTTCCGGAAACCTTCAGTACTCATATTCTCTCCTCCTCATCTAAATACCTGCTCAAAGCACCGCCCGCCACAATGCTGGGAATGCACTGTGTGCATTGTCATGCACAAGGTGACAGGCACCGCGAGGTGCCTACCACCATGTCCATGACAATGCAGGGGGGGTACCATAGGTACCCCCATGTGCACCCTCCCACACCCTGGGGGCCCGCAACGGGTCCCCGACAGCAAACCCCGCATGCCTTTCCGGCACGTCTCCACCTGCATCCAAATATGGATGGCGGTGTCATGCAGACACCGGCACCATATTGAGCACCTTTTCCGCCAGGTCGACTAGTCGACCGGCGGAAAACCGGCAGACGGTCTTTCCATCCGCCTGGGTCCCCCCGCCATACTAATATGGCGGGGGGAAATGGGTGGCGGGCGGGGAAGGATGTAGGGTGGATCGCCACCGCCATGCGGGCGGTGGCGAACTGCTCTACATCATAATGGACCCCATAGTTGTTTAAAATATCGATTTTAGTAGTGTTATGTATTTTAGTATGTATTTTAAATGTATGTTATCTATTTTTTTTGTATTAGTATTGTGTTTGTTTTTTAATATATGTGCTACATTTATAGTAGTTATCAATTTTATTTTACTACAATTTTAAGTTTTTTAGTTCCGTATCGGGTTGTGGGGTTATAGGGGAATAGGCTGGGAAGTAATTTAATTATAATAAATTAATAAATATTTTTTGTTTAGTTTAGATTTTATAATGTTAATCGTGAGCAGTAATTTACTATTAATTAATTATTAATTGGTTGTTAATTAATAATAATTAATTAATTGGTAAGTAATTAAGGTAATTTTTTACTTTTTTTAGGAGCAGGTTGTGGGGTTTATAGGGGTAAAGGCTGGTAAGTAATTTAATTATCATAAATTAATGATTTTTACAAATATATTAATATTTATTTAATTTAGACTTTATAGTGCTAATTGTAGGAAGTAATTTATTATTAAGTAATTATAAATTGGTTGTTAATTATCATTAATTAATTAATTGGTAATTACTTATGTTAATTGTGTAATTTATTTAGGGGCGGGTTGTGTGGTTTATAGGGGTAAACGGTGGGAACTAATTTATTTTTAATTAATTAATAATTATTTGCTAATTAATGTAAATTAATTAATTACAATTTAAATATGGCAACTGTGTAATTAATTTTAGATGTGAGTTGTGGGTTTTATAGTGGTAAAGGGTGGGAAATAATTTACTTTTCATTAATTATTAAGTAGTTGTTAATTGATATTAATTTATTATTTTAAAATTAATTATGGAAATTGTGTAATGATTTTTAGTGTGGGTTGTGGGGTTTATAGGGGTAGAGGATGGAAAGTAATTTATGTTTAATTAATTAATAATTGATCATTAATATTAATTCATCAATTGATAATTAATTAGGGTAATTGTTTATTTTTTTGTGTGTGTTTTAGTTTTATAGGGGTAACGTTTGGGGAGTAAATAAAGTTTTATCTCTTTTAATTCGTTTTTTTAATTAATAATATTTCTTTAATTGATAGTTAATGATGTTAATTATGGAGGTACCTTTTTTAAAAAAATGTAGATGTGTGTTGTGGTGTTATAGGGTAGGAAATAAAAAAGATTACATTGATGTAATAATTAATGTTTTTTTTTTTTTTTTTTTAATTTTTGAAAAGATTTTATTGTGCACAAAAAGGGTTACAAACACGGGCCTACAACCACCAGGGCCGGCCGCTAGTAGTCGAAGTGTTCCAGCATATCAGAAAACAACGACTGGCCCACAGGGGCTCCGCACTATCACAGTAGATCAGACTGCACATAAGGGAAATCAGAATACACACTTTTAGTATAAATAACAACAAAAATAATTAATGTTTTTGTTTATAAATAATTTCTAATTAAAAATAGTTGTTTGTAAATTATTTTAAAATGTATTTATTATAATATTTCTAGGTATTTGTCATATCTATTTAACATTATAATATGTTTCTATTTTTCAGATTTTTAAAATGTTTTTATATATTTTTCATTTAAAAAAAATATTTTGTGTTGGTGATATTTTGTTTGTTTTAAATTTTGAACTGACTGGAGTGGGAATATTAATTTTTACCCCTCTACTATCCAACACTTTCCCTATTGTTGCACTAACTGGAGTGGGAATAGTATTTTTCACCGATCCGCTGTCCAACACTTTCCATAGTGTTGCCCTGCTGGAGTGGGAATAGTATTTTCTATCCCTCCGCTATCCAACACTTTCCCTACGGTGGCACTCACTGGAGTGGAAATAGTAATTTTTACCCCTCCTCTATCCACCACTTTCCCTACTGTTGCACTAACTGGAGAGGGAATAGTAATTTTTACCCCTCTGCTGTCCAACACTTTCTCTACTGTTGCACTCACTGGAGTGTGAATAGTAATTTTTACCCCTCCACTATCCAACACTTTCTCTACTGTTGCACTCACTGGAGTGGGAATATTCATTTTGTTCCTCCGCTATCCAACACTTTCCCTACTGTTGCACTATCTGGAGTGAGAATAGTAATTTTTACCCCTCCGCTATCCAACATTTTCCCTACTGTTGCACTCACTGGAGTCGGAATAGTAATTTTTACCCCTCCGCTATACTATACAACACTTTCCCTACTGTTGCACTCACTGGAGTGAGAATAGTATATTTTACCCCTTTGCTATCCAATACTTTCCCTACTGTTGCACTCACTGGAGTGTGAATAGTAATTTTTACCCCTCCACTGTCCAACACTTTCTCTACTGTTGCACTCACTGGAGTGGGAATATTCACTTTTTTTTCCTCCGCTATCCAACACTTTCCCTACTGTTGCACTAACTGGAGTGAGAATAGTAATTTTTACCCCTCCGCTATCCAACACTTTCCCTACTGTTGCACTCACTGGAGTGGGAATAGTAATTTTTACCCCTCCGCTATACAACTCTTTCCCTACTGTTGCACTCACTGGAGTGGGAATAGTAATTTTTACCCCTCCGCTATCCAATACTTTACCTACTGTTGGACTCACTGAAGTGGAAAATTTAAGTTTAAAGGCTTTTAAATAGTTGTATGTTTTAATTTATAATATACTGTTTTTTATTAGATTTTATGTTATTGGTGTATGTATATATATATATATATATTTATTTGTAAATTTTCATATATACAATTATAAAAGAAATTAAAAACGATAGTTTATTAATTGTTTAAAGTATATATATATACTTCAAGGGGGTTTATTACTTCATAAACCCAACGTGACGCGTTTCACCCTCAACGGGCTTGCTCACACACCGTTATGCTACCGGACCATCGTTAACATACATTATTCGTACAATCATGGACATGGAAAGGGGACTGTTTCAAAGGTTTTACAGCGCCATGTTGGAAAAGTAAAATTGTCTCTGATAGCAGTACTTAATGTGCGCCATTGCAGAACAGTAAAAGATGACATATAACGTAGCAGACAAACTTTACAGTCCACTTGTTATTTGATAAAACAACGGTAATTCCCTCCTAGTGAGCTTGGTACTGTAACGTTGCTACATGGCTCATGCATACATGTTTCAATAAACATTAGAAGCACCCCCGGGACTCGTGTCATGCAGTGTGATTAATTGTCCCCACTTAGTCCATAAGCTTTTAATTGCGTTTCGCGATCTGGTGTCGCGTGTCATACTCCCATAGTGAGTATAGTATTAAATGGCTTGGAGCGCAAAAGGCGTGTAGCCTAGTGTATGCTTAATAATGACAGGGACATATTAGGTTCGTCTGTATGCGTTCTGTATTGCACCTCAATGGTCAAAAACATACTCCCATAGTGGGTATAGCTTTAGTTGGTGCCAATGTCAGTAACATATGGGTGGGTATTACCAGGTCGTTTGGCTATTGTACACTTCCAACCACCTGTGAGTTTAATCTCATGTTACTAAGTGTCCTTGTGTATTAATAATCTATTGCGAGATCTCTTGGATCGTGGATCCATTAATGGAAGCAAGAAAATAAACTGCATGTCAAAATTGCCCCGTCCAAACGTACCAAACTCCATACGCTGGTCTCTATTTAGTCCAGATGTAAAAGATACATTAAAATGTATTGCATTGCATTGGTCCACTGGTGCATCCTTAACCAAAATCAAAACAGATTCAAATGTGCCTAAATCATAAAATTAAAATTGAATTGATCTTATCTGTCCACTGGAGAGCAGCATGGGAAGAAAAGGGTAGGGATCCTGTGTCGCGGGCCCGAGACATAGTCCCTTCCTTTCTTCCTGTAAAAGAGAAACACAAGGTCAGCTTAATCAAACTGCAATAGACATTCTGCAAACAGTCAGAGTGTAAATCATTCATTATAATAACAGTTCATCGTTGTCCTTTCTGGGCCTCTATACATTCCCCCTCATAGTCCACCCTCCTAAGAGTATCCCACCTGTTCTCAATAATGATCATGTTTACGACCTGTCTACGGATGGAATCTGCTGTCCCTTTAATCGCCATATAAGTGTATGGCCATCTCCTCATCCATGTTATGGCCGTTAGGATATCTGGTCCCCATCCCAATTATGTGTCGTGATTCACGTTGTCTCAGTTTAAGAGTACTATCGCCTCCTCTCTCATTGGGTATTACTCGTTCAATAACATAGTAGGACAATTTGGTATGGTCCGAAAAATGTTTTGTTTCAAAATGACGAGCAATGGGGTACTGTTGGTCCTTATTCGTAATTGCCCTCATATGTTCGAGGACCCGTTTCTTTGCCATGTGTGTGGTGCTTCCTACGTAACTCAGTTGGCAAGGGCATTCGAGCACATAGACTACGTTAGTGCTGCTACAAGTGAGGAACTGTTTAATGTGAATCATGCTGTTTGTACTGCTGTTCCAAAATTCCTTACGCAAGCGGCTGTTACCGCACGCCTTGCAGTGTCCACAGGGGTAGAAGCCTTGTAGATCAATGATATTGCTTCTTTCCTTACTAGGTAAGTCACTGTGGACTAACAAATCTTTTAAGCTACGTCCTTTCCTGTAACTTATTAAGGGATGTGTAGGTATCATCTTGCCTATAACAGGATCTCCGTTGAGGAGATTCCAGTTCCGGGAGATAATTTTCTTAGTTTGATCTGAATGCCCGTTATATGTAAGAATCAACCTGGTTTCTGCGTTCTCATTGTCTTTTGGTGAGTTGGAATCAGGGGAGAGTTCCAGGATTGTACCTCTGTCAATTTCTTTGACCCTATCCATGGCCTTTTTGAGTACCCACGTGGGATATCCTCTTTCTTTAAATCTTTGTATCATGATTATTTGTTCCTTTTGAAAGCCTTCCTCTGTGCTGCAGTTTCTCCTTGCTCGGAGCAATTCTCCGTAGGGGATGCTCCATTTGAGTGTGTTAGGGTGGCTGCTTAGGGCATGGAGTAACGTGTTACCTGCTGTGGGTTTGCGAAACAAAATAGTTGTTAATTTGTTATTTGCAATTTCTACACACGTGTCAAGGTACTCGACCTTCAAATTACTTGTAGTGTATGTGAGTGTTAGATTATTGTTATTCTGGTTGAGTCTGGTGATATATATATATAATACATTTTATATAGGTATGTTTACATTTTTTAAATTAAATTCATTTGTTATATTTGTTAAAATGTATATTAAATCTAATTTTATTATTTATTATATGTAATATTATTTTTTATACATATATTACAATCAATATTTTGTACAACTATATTTTTTACATCGATTATCCCCCCCAATATTTTTGTACTTACCATTATAAATATTGGATGTCGATATTTTTGACATTGATATTTATAACTCGATATTTGTGTATGGGGATATTTTTTAGGTCGATATTCTATCAGTGAACCTTCTATAATCCTGAATTGCAAGCAAAACAGGTAAGGGAACACTACTTCTTAAAAGGGCTCGAAGCAGACGTCCTTAGACAAGCTAATAATGACGGGGCCAGAACAAGCAGAATTAGAGAAGGAGGAGATAAGGGAAAAATCCATGCCTTATATGTCACTAGCGATCGGAGAAGAGGGAGCAAGGTTCTCTTTGGCCAGAATAGAACTCTTAGGATTAAGTGCCTCATCCCTCTGAACTTTGAGTAAAAAATTTCAAATAAATGGAAATGGAGGGAAGGCATACAGAAAAGATTTTGGAAGGATGCAGAAGAGCGTCCACTAGCAGGGCCTGATTCTTCAGGAGCCTTGAAAAGATAGTGGGACCTGAGAGATTGACTGATTCGCAAAGAGGTCTATCATCTTGCTTTCCCATCTGTAAGATAGTTCTTGAAAGAGAGCATGATTGGAAGCACACTCTTTGGAGCAGAGAACTAATTTGTCTGCTTGGATGTTTAGACATCCCTGAATATGAACTGCTTTTATAGAAAGGAGATTTCTCTATACGCAGGACATTATGGTGCCGATCATGATCCGGTAAAAAATTCCCCCGTGCGACTCGTATCGGGTCTTTTTACCGTACGAATCGTACAAGTGCCGTACGAACTGGCAATCACGATTCGCATGGTAAAAAGTCCATACGAACCGCACCGGGAATCATTCCCCACTCGTCCTCGGGTCGGAAAATGTGTCCGACACGTCCTCGGACGATTTACTTTACAAACGTAAAAATCCAAGTCCGACCGAGGAATCACGATCCATCCCGTGCGTCCGAGCCTACAACCGTATGGAAAAAACACCGTCCGCACCGAACACCAATAGCAACCATGGAGACATGTGCCCGCATACGCGCCCAACACTCCCCCCAGCCCCCGTACGTCCGACACGTACCCCCGTATATGTATACCCCCACCCGTCTATGTACACCCCAGTACGTTCCAGTCGCACCCCCACCCCAGTACGTGTCGTACCACCGTCAATGTACACCCCCCCACCCCTGTACGTGTCGTACCACCGTCTATGTACACCCCAGTACGTTCCAGTCGCACCCCCACCCCAGTACGTGTCGTACCCCCCGTGTACCTACACCCCAGTACGTTCGAGCCACACCCCCACCCCAGTACGTGTCACAGCCCCGTCTACCTACACCCCAGTACGTTCCAGTCGTACCCCCACCCCAGTACGTGTCGTACCACCGTCAATGTACACCCCCCCCACCCCTGTACGTGTCGTACCACCGTCAATGTACACCCCCCCTGTACGTGTCGTACCCCCGTGTACCCCCACCCCAGTACGTGTCGTACCACCGTCAATGTACACCCCCCCACCCCTGTACGTGTCGTACCACCGTCTATGTACACCCCAGTACGTTCCAGTCGCACCCTCACCCCAGTACGTGTCGTACCCCCGTGTACCTACACCCCAGTACGTTCGAGCCACACCCCCACCCCAGGACGTGTCACAGCCCCGTCTACCTACACCCCAGTACGTTCCAGTCGTACCCCCACCCCAGTACGTGTCGTACCACCGTCAATGTACACCCCCCCACCCCTGTACGTGTCGTACCACCGTCAATGTACACCCCCCCCTGTACGTGTCGTACCCCCGTGTACCCCCACCCCAGTACGTGTCGTACCACCGTCAATGTACACCCCCCCACCCCTGTACGTGTCGTACCACCGTCTATGTACACCCCAGTACGTTCCAGTCGCACCCCCACCCCAGTACGTGTCGTACCCCCCGTGTACCTACACCCCAGTACGTTCGAGCCACACCCCCACCCCAGGACGTGTCACAGCCCCGTCTACCTACACCCCAGTACGTTCCAGTCGTACCCCCACCCCAGTACGTGTCGTACCACCGTCAATGTACACCCCCCCACCCCTGTACGTGTCGTACCACCGTCTATGTACACCCCAGTACGTTCCAGTCGCACCCCCACCCCAGTACGTGTCGTACCACCGTCAATGTACACCCCCCCACCCCTGTACGTGTCGTACCACCGTCTATGTACACCCCAGTACGTTCCAGTCGCACCCCCACCCCAGTACGTGTCGTACCCCCCGTGTACCTACACCCCAGTACGTTCGAGCCACACCCCCACCCCAGGACGTGTCACAGCCCCGTCTACCTACACCCCAGTACGTTCCAGTCGTACCCCCACCCCAGTACGTGTCGTACCACCGTCAATGTACACCCCCCCACCCCTGTACGTGTCGTACCACCGTCTATGTACACCCCAGTACGTTCCAGTCGCACCCCCACCCCAGTACGTGTCGTACCCCCCGTGTACCTACACCCCAGTACGTTCGAGCCACACCCCCACCCCAGGACGTGTCACAGCCCCGTCTACCTACACCCCAGTACGTTCCAGTCGTACCCCCACCCCAGTACGTGTCGTACCACCGTCAATGTACACCCCCCACCCCTGTACGTGTCGTACCACCGTCAATGTACACCCCCCCCTGTACGTGTCGTACCCCCGTGTACCCCCACCCCTGTACGTGTCGTACCACAGTCAATGTACACCCCCCCACCCCTGTACGTGTCGTAACACCGTCAATGTACACCCCCCCACCCCAGTACGTGTCGTACCACCGTCAATGTACACCCCCCCACCCCTGTACGTGTCGTACCACAGTCTATGTACACCCCAGTACGTTCCAGTCGTACCCCCACCCCAGTACGTTCCTGGCGCACCCCCAACACAACCTCCTAAGTACGGAGCGCACCCCATGCCCCAACATCACAACCGCATGTACGAGTCGTACAAAGCCACACACAAGGACCAAATCGTACAACCAAATGGCCCATGTACACACCGTACACACGCACAAAACGCACGTACACAACAAGGACAAAACAAAACAACTCAACAATACACCATTCGAAAGGCACACAGCCACTAAACATGGCCAACAACCACTAAAATAACACAATCACTGACCTGCAACTGTCAAAAACAAACAGAGGCCCAATACACCACCACTCCTTATAACACACCCACCCAAAATTCAAACACTGCCACACCCACCCATGGACCAATAAAAAGGGCCCACACACACAAACCATGAGCCTTTGCAACAGACCCACTGCTGCCAGACACCACAGAACCAGACTACAAGCGACACCACATCTTACACTTGCACACCTTCACACGACCACCCTCACAAACACCCTCTCATCACATTCACACACACACACAACCATCCACACCCCCCCCAACATCCACACACCCCCCACACCCACACCATCCCCACCCACACCCCTCACCATGCCCACTACCAAGAATCCAAAGTTCAGTCACCGAGAGTTGGAGGTCCTTGTTGATCAAATCCTCAGAGTCGAGCCACAGATCTTTGGAACATTGGTCAGAAGCACCAGCCAGGCAGCCAAAACAGCCATGTGGCAGACCATCGTCGATGCTGTGAATGCTGTTGCGGACACCAGGAGGACCAAGCAGGATTGCCAGAACAGGTGGTACGATCTGCGGAGGAGGGTCAGAGCCAAGAGACAGGAGGAACACGACCAGGCCAACGCCACCGGAGGAGGGCCCTCCCGCAGACCCGTACAGTACCATCCCTGGGAGGAGAGGGTGATGGCCATACTGCCGGTGGAGGCAGTTGAAGGAGTAGAAGGACTCCGAGACCCGGGTGAGTACACAAACAACGCACCTCACATGGGGGGAACTGCAACCACAACCAAAATTAATAACAGGCACGCAACCACCACAAGCCATCGCATTACTCAACCACACTCCATGAGCAGGCACATGCCACTGCTGCCACCATGCCCCATGCACCCAGCTGGACAATGTCAAGTCACAGGCCACAGAAGACAACAACACATGACACGGTAACCCGGATGGCGGGAGGCTGGGCACCAAAAATCACATAGTGCGACTCCAAAGCAGACAACAATGCCCTCTGCCCATATGGCCTAGGTCACAGCCAGACAAACACTGTGTCCCAACACAGGAATGACTTGCCAGCAAATGGCGGATGCCTTGCATCAACACATGGGGGTGAAGGCACTGTTTTGCACATGCCAGCAGCTAATGAACAGCCAACAGTGTGAAAGAGTGGCAGCACACACCACCACAGCAGCAGCGCACAGACACACAGCAGACAAAATGGGTGCCTGGAGATCAGAAACAAACTCACATCAACAGGCCAAGGGCCACTCAAAGATCTGCTAACAGTGTGTGCCCAGGAAGCTGGGCCAAGGTGACAGAGGGTGACACACGGAGGGAGGGAGAGGGGGACACAGAGGGAGGGAGACACAGGAAGATGGACAGAGGGAGGAGGCTGACACACAGAGGGAGGGAGAGGGGGACACAGAGGGAGGGAGAGGGGGACACAGAGGGAGGGAGAGGGGGACACAGAGGGAGGGAGAGGGGGACACAGAGGGAGGGAGAGGGGGACAGAGAGGGAGGGAGAGGGGGACAGAGAAGGAGGGAGACACAGGGAGAGCAAATCAGTCCTGTGGTGTGTGGGAATGTCTGCTCGTCAGCAGGTGGACTGCGTGCATGTAGACAAGGGTGGCCAGTGCCAGAACCCCCCTTCTTCATCATGGCAAAACGCAGGGCCATGTCACAACCTGTACACGAGCACAAGGACAGCCACCTGCATCATATGAGTGTGTGGATCCACTCCATGTGCACATGTACAGTGCTACAAGGAATGCGCAAATGCATAGCTCGGCACACATGCACACTCCACTGCTGACTGCAGTCACACTTGACGCAGCAAGTAAGACTGTGCCACACATAGTTAAAGGGGCCAAATTTGTGCCCAAGGGACACACACATGCACAAGTGCACTGTGAGTGGAATGCAAGACAGATCCTAATTCCAAGAGGAAATGTGCCAACTTTGTAACGGATGAAACATGGATGTTGCATGGATCCAAATTAACATTTTCTCTCTCACACACAGGTCAACGTCGTGCTGCACCCCCCAACACTGGGGGGGAACACTCACAGGACCCGGATCTGCAGGAGACCGATCCCACCGGCAGCGACCACTCTCACCACTCTGCGGACGACCCCGAGCGACCTGGCCCCTCTGGTGTCCAACCACCTGCAGCACCTGCGTCAGGTACAACCGTGCCAACCACCACCCCCACTCCTGCCACTTCCCAGGAGACACCCAGGATCCCTGCCCCAACACCACAATGCAGCCAGGCTCGCCAGGAGGGACACGGTGTCCCGGGCACCCAGGAGGAGGCAGGCGACAACGCCAATGCCACCCCTCAGGGGTCCCGGAGACCCGATGTGCCCACAAGTGCAGGCCAGACGCAAGAGGGCAGGGGTGGTGGGAGTGGAGGACGGCGGAGGCGCGAGCCTGACCAGTTGGCTGGGGATCCGGTATTTTCACATGTCCGTAACATCCTGGACTCATACCGGCAGGACACCACGGGCATGGCCCAGGTTGTGTCCGTCCTCGAGGGGATCAAGGTCCAGCAGGCCCAGCAACATGCGGAGCTAATAGCCTGTCTACAGCTACACCAACGGAGGATGGAGGACAGACAGGCTGAGCAAGTGACGGCGTCCCAGGGGATTCACGCTGAACTCCGTCGGATGGCCGACACCATGGCCGACCCTCCCTGTGCCAGAAGGCGGAGAACATCACCACCCACAGGGAGGGATCATGAGGAGGAGGAGGAAACATCCGACGGAGCATCCCAGACGTCGTCACGGCCTGCTGCTGAGGTTCCCCGCAGGAAGCCGGGTCGTCCACGGAAAGGACCGTGAGGGTGGCTGCTACATCACCATCGCCCAGGACACCTGGCCTGGCACCTGGCCCACTGGAGCAACAGCATCACAGCATCAAGAGACATTCTCTGCCACATGGCCCTGCTGGTCACTGGCTGACCAATGTTGACAAAGACTGTGGCATGGACTCTGAGGATTCCCAATGGCAAGGACACCAACTCCCCTACTGAACTTTGGATTCCCTAATCCCGGAAAGCCCCCCACTTTGTCCCCCCCCCCCCCCCCCTAATAAATCACACTATTAAGAGTAGATGCCTGCTGGTAGCATTATTACCTAACATGTGTCTTGTACAGTCTAAACATGCCTGAGTCATCTGTTCACTTCAACCATCCACACCCTGGGGCCTGAGTCTGGCACAGGACACATGGGTCACAGTTTATTAGGCAAGACAGACATGGAGCACCATGCACACCCGTGATGTGCAGAACCAGCTGAGGGGGTGGCCGAACAACCGTGCTGACAGACACATTGAGTACAGCAACAGTCATGCGCAGAGGTCAGGGAACCTGGCCCGTGTCCTGGGGGGCACCCAGGTACGTGTAGACAGGTGGCAGAACCATGTCCTGCAAGCTTGAGTCCGGTGGATGCAGAGAATGGGGGCCTGGACAACGTTGGATGCATGGGGATGGCACATGTCACACTACCCACACAGTCATGGACATCATGCCCAATACACAGTCTCAGCACACACACACAGCTTGCATCTTGCCACTCGACACATTGACACATAGCCACAATCTGGGAATACCATGCCAGACATGCAGGATGCACCGTGCCAACACACCAGCATTGACTGAGCAGAGGCACCTTGGAGGCATAGGGACACCTTTAATAGTCATGTTTTTGGGATTGCAGAGGATACTTGAAGTACACATGAACACATCATGTGGAGTAACATGTGGCTCAAACACTGGCACCCCCCTTCTGCAGCACAAATGCGTGATAGCCATGGTACTGGCACACAAGCGTCGGCTAACAGCTAAATACCCACAGCTGCACACGGAGAGCCTGCCATACACCATAGATCCGCTGATGTGGAAGTCCCACGCCATGTCAAGCCAATGTCAACCGTATGTGTCCGAGGGCAGTGTCACACACATTGATGCCATCATCACAATCCACCATCCCATCACTGATGACTGACAACCAGGCAGCCCATCTATTCTGGTGTACCCAGCTGCATGTCGTGTCCCATGGGGATGCCACATGACTGCAGAGGAACCAAACCCCGACCTGGGCAGTGTGCACACATCGTGAACAACTGCCACACCCAATACACCCCAGATGCATCCCTTACCCCATGGAGACTTCCAAACGTGTCCGTGCCTGTAACGCTGAGTCAGCCCACGATGCCATGTCCATGAGGAATAGCAGTGCCACAACAATGCAACCAGCAGATGGCATGCGCAGGTACCTGGGGAAGAGAGACACACAAGAAGTCAGCCACAAAAAGCACAGCCACTTGCATGTGCATTGACTCGACACATGTATGGATGACAACATGCTAGGTCACAATTATGACTGGGGAAATACTACCATCACTGCCACCATCACTCCAGTGACACACCCACACACACCTCTGACTCACGTGCCATACATGCAGGTGGACACACACATCACAACACATGCCACACGGGGACCAAGGCGTGCACACTCAGACACTGGTACTCACCACTAAGCAAAGAAGTCGCGTATGAGCCGAGTCCGGATGTCCTCTTGCGGCTCCACATCCTCCACATCACTAGCCCCATTGCCAAGCCCTTCGTCCTCCACGGGTGGATGGTCCTCGTCATGTTGATTCAGGATGAGTGGCACAGCTCTTTCAACTGCCATGTTGTGCAGCATGCAGCAGACCATGAAGATCTTGCAAACCTTTGCCGGGGCATATGGGAGTGCGCCGCCGATCTTGTGGAGGCACCGGAATCGGCTCTTCAGCATGCCAAACGTCCTCTCTATCACTCGCCTTGTCCGGCCATGGGCGGTGTTGTAGCGGAGCTGGGCCGGCGTGATGGGGTTGCGGAGAGGTGTCAGCAGCCAAGGCATGTTGGGATAGCCAGCGTCCCCTAAATGGAAAGCACATGGATATCGTTAGAACTGCCGAAGCGGTAGTGCTGCTCGGCCAAACAGAATACAGGACAGACAGACTGTACCCACCAACAACACATGCTCGTTCGTTGCGCAGCTGCATCATCATATCAGGCATCCCGCTACGCCTCATGATGTAGGCATCGTGTGCTGATCCTGGGAAACGAGCACAGACATGTGAAATCACCATGTTGGACAGACACACCACAAGGGCATTGATGGAGTGGTAGTGCTTCCGATTGCGGTACGCCACCTCCCGTGCGTGTGGTGGTACCAAACCTACATGTGTCCCATCTATGGACCCAATGACATGGGGCATCCCTCCCAGGGCATAGAAACCACGCTTGACCTCAGTCATCTGTTCAGGGGTTGGGAACTTGATGAAGTCATCCAGGTGAATCAACATGGCCTCTAAGAAATCATGCAGCACACCGCTGAACATGCTCTGGGACATGCCACCAACATGAGCTATGGTATATTGAAAGGTACCCGTGGCAAGGAAATGTAGGGCAGACATTACCTTCAGCTGGGGTGTCAGTGCCGTGGGATACCTGTGCAGCGGTTGCAGGTGTGGTGCCAGTCTCGCCGTCAGCTCCAGAATCAACGGTTGGGTGAAGCGGTAGAGCCGGATACTGTCATTCTCCTGCATGGTGGCCAAGTCTGGAATTCTTCGGGCAACAGGAGGCGCTCTGCAGTAATTTGGAAGTGACAAGGAAGAGTGAGTTCACTACGATAACAACTCATGTCTACTGAGCACATGTAAATCTGGCAATACACACATGCCACATAGGGAGTCAGGCATGTGCTACATGCCCAGGACACGTATGGATGCAAGGTGACACTCCTTCCAAGACCCAGCTACACACGGTGATTGAGAACCTCCCCATGCCATGCCATGGAAATAGCTGTGTCCCAGTGCAAGTGCACTGCCCGACGCAAGACAGGAGTGACATACACCCACACATCAGCAGAAGTGTGATGCCGATTGCAGAGACTGCCAGCGGAACACTTGAGCCACAGGTCACATGACATTACACTAGTCCAGCCCACACACCTTGCCATGAAGGTGCACATGTCATGACTCACCACACATTCCTTGTGAGTTTGCTGACATGGCCTTGTCACGCTACTCCGTGTCCCTTGCATACATGTGCACCTCACATCCGAGAACACATGTGGCATGGTGTTGGGAACAGTGTGCAATGACAATCTACACACAGCCACATGTTGGATGCTGCAACGGCTGCAGCTTTTGAGGGTGCTACAACATCAACCTGATGTAAATCCCGGACACATATATGGCATAGTCACATTGTGCACTGTGGGTAGTGATAAGTCATGTGTCATGACCCCTGTACCTGGCATCATGGGACACTTCCGTGTGTTGGTGTCGGTGCCATGCCAGTGACGCTCACCCCAAGTGCGCAGTCCCACATGCACACATGTCAAAGGAGTCAAGGGCATGCCTGGCACACATTGCACCCTCACACAGTACACATGTACACATCTCATCATACATCTGGTGCCTTCTCCACTCAGGAGGCATGTTCCACATCACAGCCTGTGACACCTGTGCCCCACACATGTGGTAATGCACAGACGATGCCTTGATGTCCATTCCTGGACAAGTATGTCCATCCATGGACAAGTATGTCCGCCCTATTCCTACATGTGTGTCGCCTATCACCACAGTGATGTGTAAAATCCACCGTACTGCTGCTGAGAGGGCCTGTGCATGTTCCCAAATCACTGTGGGAGTGCTGCCGTATGTGTACCCATCGTGATGGCGAGCGTAGATGCGAGTGTACGGTCCGTGTCACTACGGGTACGCATACGCGTGCAGACCCATAGTGATGGAGAGCGTAAATGTGAGTGTACGGTCCGTACCACTACGGGTACGCATACGCGTGCAGACCCATAGTGATAGAGAGCGTAGATGCGAGTGTACGGCCCTATCACTATGGGTCTGCACGCGTATGCGTACCCGTAGTGGTACGGACCGTACACTCGCATCTACGCTCACTATCACTATGGGTCTGCACGCGTATGCGTACCCGTAGTGGTACGGACCGTACACTCGCATCTACGCTCTCTATCACTATGGGTCTGCACGCGTATGCGTACCCGTAGTGGTACGGACCGTACACTCGCATCTACGCTCACTATCACTATGGGTGTGCAGGCGTATGCGTACCCGTAGTGGTACGGACCGTACACTCGCATCTACGTTCACTGTCACTACGAGTACGCATACGCGTGCAGACCCATATTGATGGAGAGCGTAGATGCGAGTGTACGGTCCGTACCACTACGGGTACGCATACGCGTGCAGACCCATAGTGATGGAGAGGGTAGGCATGCATGTACGGGCCGTTGCCATGCATTTGGGGTGCCCTAGGGCCCCCACACGCACCGTACCTGTGTGTGATGCTCCAAATTACATAGGGGACAAGTATTAAGGCCTACATGCATGCTGGTTGTCATGGAGACCAAGTTCAAAATTCGAAATTGTTCTGGAAGGTGCACAGCAGAAGTCAGTTGGAATGTGTCTACTTTGTTGCAATGTGTTTGTGGGGCTGACATCATGCAGGAGAATGAAACCGATAGAGAACACACAGACTGCTAGGTTTGTAGGGATTGGTGGAAACATAGGATGCAAATGTGAGTGACCAATCTCTCTGTACTCCTGTGCATGAGACTGGGCAGAAGGGCACATATAAGGCAGCCTGGTCCCATGAGGGAGCACTTGCCTGCACATCTTTGCATTCGTCGACCCAGCTGCTGCTACTGATTCCCTGGAACCATGTCAAGGGCTGTGGAGAGGACACAGCCATTCACCCTGGAGGAGAACATGGCTCTGCTGGATGTGATCCTCCCACAGTACCCCATGCTGTATGGGCGACCAGGGTATCAGGTGAGTGCATAGGCCACTGCCACAGACTGTCCCTATGTTGTGACTGTGACTTCGGCCATTGCGTCCAGGTGTAACACACATGCCATGTACTGTTGGGGGGGTCCCAGGGGGGGGTGCCTGATGTCTCCCAGCAGTGCCCTGAGACAGGAGGGGTGGGTGCCTATCACTCCCAGCAGTGCCCTGAGACAGGAGGGGTGGGTACAGTGTGCTCCCAGCAGTGCCCTGAGACAGGAGGGGTGTGTGCCTATCACTCCCAGCAGTTCCCTGAGACAGGAGGGGTGTGTGCCTATCACTCCCAGCAGTGCCCTGAGACAGGAGGGGTGGGTGCCTATCACTCCCAGCAGTGCCCTGAGACAGGAGGGGTGGGTGTGATGCACAGTGTGAGCCTTGATCACTGATTGTGACATTGCCATCATTCCACCTGTGTACCCACTATGGCACGTACAGCTTTTTCCCTCACCAGGGGATGATGTCCCAATGACAAAGGTGCAATGCGTTGGCTGCATGACATGCCTTGTTGTAACCAGCTAATTTGTACCCATATGTCTCTCTGTGACATGTGGCTGGTGTATTGATGTGGTGTCACTTGTTCTACCTCACAGGTGGGCGCCACTGCCAAGGAGCAGATCTGGCTGACCGCCGTCAGTGCCGTGAGGCGTGTGGATGGTCGGAGGCGGCGCCTGGCCCAGGTGAGGAAACGCTGGCAGGATATCCGGTGCTGGACGCGGAGGATTGCACGGCTCCTGCTGGGGGACTCACCTGAGAGCCACAAGAACCGCAACCGCCGCCGTCTGAGCCACCTCCACAGGCGTGTGCTGCCGGTGGTCTTTCCAGACCTGGAGAGGCGCTTACAGGCGATGCAGCAGCCGGAAGGGGGTAGGTACATGTGTGTTTGTTGTGTGTCACCGGCATTTGTAAGGGCACAGTAGCATGAATTCACTGGCAGGGTTTGAAGGTGCTGTGCAGATCCTGTTTGCCCCAGTATAGCGCTGTGCCCCTGCCACCCTTCCCCTCCTTGCAATGTGTTCCCTGGTCTGTGTGTAGTCACTCCTCCACAGGGTAATGTAGGCTGGCGCTTTGTCCACGGGAACAATGTCTGTAGCATCATGTGTGGGGGTGGTGTGTAACAGGTTGTGGGACATTGCCTGTGCACTGTCAAGTTCACTGCATGTGGGTTCCATATCAGTTGGCACTGATGCTGACTCCAGACATGGGAGTTGGTCTCTCATGTGTCATGCCTTACAGCGCGCATGTCCCATGTAGTGGCCTGTGACATGATGTGCATGAGTGTGCGATACACATAGTGCAGGGATGGTGACGTGTGTTGCAGTCATTACCATTCAGTAGCATGTAGTTGCGTGCCCACTACTGTCCCCTGGGGCACCTTTTCCTGAGTGGTGTATGTGTCATCATACACGTGGCCACTGTCAGTGTCTACAGCGTAAGTTGTGCTCTCTGCCATTGTCCCCTGTCACCATGTATATAGACGTGCTATTTTGTACAGGTGTCCACTGTGCAGCCTGACCTGATTGTCCTTCTTCATACTCACAGTTGCCAGTGCCTGTGTGTCTTGCTATACTCATCTGAGGATGGGCACTGGTACCACATTATTTGTACAGGCGCACCTTGGCTGTTTGGCGTTCAATCTCGCTTTTTGCCTGCCCCTGTGTGTATCACCCAGACTATGAGATGTTGGTGCCACCTGTGTCTCAACAATTTGCCTCGTGTAGGGTCTTGTTGGGGCGGGCAATGCCTATGTGTAAAATCCTGATTACCACTTGCTGGGTCTGGGCAGTGTGTGATGTGTCTGGACACACACGCAATGTGCAGTGACAGAGTCATGTTGTGCATGTTTTCAGCATTACCTATGCAGCATGTGTCTCAAGTTCATGGATATGGTCCCTGGTCATCGGTATTTTCGCCAACGCTGTGTGGTGCAGATGCAGTGCTGGATTGTCCCCAGGGCCTGGGTGCTATGTCAGACTCCTTTTCCTGTGTTTAGCTATTGTCTCATGCTCTCCATGGTATTTCAGTGGCATGGTGGCTCAACCAACTGTGTGTTTCATGCCCTACATCGGTACCCTGTTCAGTAGATGTTAGGGATCTTCTTTTTCAGGCCATGCAATGTTACCTATGTGGATTGGACTCATGTGACAGATGTGTACAGATGTCTGATTATTTCTGTCTCTCCACCCTGCCCACAGCATCGTCGGGGGACACAGAGGGAGACATGGACACAGACCAGGCGGAGGGACCGAGCACCAGTGCCAGCCGTGACATCGGGTCTGGCACATCGAGTGGTACAGAGGCGGAGGAGAGTGTGGCCGAGGACCTGTCGACTGGCACATCAGACTACGAAGCTGACAGGTCCGGGGACGATGTCTCCGAGTGGGCGGAGGCTGCACCAGCAGCTGACAGCGGAACAACACCTCGCACCGCCCCCTCAGTTTCCACCAGCCGCCTCCCACTTGCTCGTGTCCCTTCCCAGCGTGCCCGGTCACAGCATGTCTCCTTCCTGCCAGGCACCGCACCCCCTGCCCCTGTCTCCACTGCTGCCGCCAATGCAGAGTCTGTGGACATCCAGCGGCAACTGCAGGTTGGTCAGGCTGCGATCCTTAATGTCCTCCATGCCCACGGCAAAACCCTCACCAACATCGAGGCTTTCTTGGAGGGCATTCATTCATCGCAGGCTGACCAACGCAACTTGCTGAGGTCCATCGACTCCACACTGACTGCAGCAGTGGGTCTCCTGCAGCGCGACCTCCCCCCACCTACCCCTGCCCCATCCACACTTCCCACTCCCATGCCTGTCACACGTACACCCAGACGTCGGCATGCACCCACATCAACAGACACGGGCACCACACCAGCAGGGAAGGTCCACCGCACTCCTCCTGACACGCACACACAGGGTGAGGTAGGCACACCCACTGGGTCGGGGGGCAAACGTGTGACACGCAGCCATAGTGGGAGTCCGCATTCCACCCAGTCCACTCCCTCCAAATCCACTCCCCTCAGCTCTCCTGGCCACATCTCCCCCAAGGACACCTTCATGGCCGCTCTGTCCCTGAGCCCCACAGTTACACCACCACGCAAGCGGTCAAGGAGGTCCCCGGTCAGGGTGGTTGAGTCTCCCCCCCCTGTCTCCACCCTCCCCCGGTGGCGCTGCGACCCATCCCTCTGATCCCCCCCCCTCCTTGGGGCCTGAGGTCCCTTCGGGTGCAGGGGACTCCCTGGAGGACCTTGCAAAGGTGTGTAGTGCCATCCTGGCCTCCGCCTTTGGCACTGACCCACCTCCTGTGGTGGAGTCCTCCATCCCTGCACCCACAACGCCTCCCCTTTGCCCTGATGTCCCTGCGGTGCCTGTTGCTCCCCCCCCCCCCTGATGCCCTCACCAGTGTGGAAGACGATGCCATTTGACTGTGCAGGCAATGTAGGGGACACGCATCCCACTGTGTCCCCCATCCAGCTGAGAATCATTGACTGCCCTATGGGCTTTGTGAAGATTGAACTGCCTGCGATCCACGGACATTGTGCTCATGCTGAATAAAGCTTAATTTTGTTTTCATTATCACACTACTGCTATGCTGGTATTGGTGTTGGTGGGGCTGCTACATGGTTTTGGGTGGTGTGTAAGGGTTTGGGTGTGTGGGATATGTAGTAGTGTACTGCTCATTGGTGGGACCCTGTGATCTGTGTGCCATCACAAGGTGTTGGCTAACTTTCTTTGTTCATGTAAGCAGTTACTGCATGGTGCACTTGTCCCAGGGTGTATTCCTTCCTCTGTGTACCCAGCTTTCTTCCCTGCAGGGTGTTCCCAATGTTTAGCGCAGAGCTGTGTCTACATGAGCTGTGTGTGTGACGGAGCCCTTCTACTTTGGCCATGCATGCAGGGCCATGTCTCCACCTGCGACAATCGTGGCATCCTTGGTGATCACTGTACTTGTGTGTGGAGTCTGTTGACATGAGTTCATGGGGACATGTTCCCTTGTAGCCAGTATGCATGTGGATGATTCTGGCCTCACACACATGTGTTACACCCCTCCTGTCTCAGGGCACTGCTGGGAGGACTCCACACCCACCCCTCCTGTCTCAGGGCACTGCTGGGAGGACTCTGCACCCACCCCTCCTGTCTCAGGGCACTGCTGGGAGGACTCCACACCCACCCCTCCTGTCTCTGGGCACTGCTGGGAGGACTCTGCACACACCCCTCCTGGGTCTGGACACTGCTGGGGGGACTCTGCACACACCCCTCCTGGGTCTGGACACTGCTGGGAGGACTCTGCACCCACCCCTCCTGTGTCAGGGCACTGCTGGGAGGACTCTGCACACACCCTCCTGTCTCTGGGCACTGCTGGGAGGACTCTGCACACACCCTCCTGTCTCTGGGCACTGCTGGGAGGACTCTGCACACACACCTCCAATTTCTGGATATGTACGCTTGGGACATACACGGTGTGGGTGCGCTCCATGCATTCGAGGTGAGGGTACGGGTCGTACTTACACTGTTGGCATGGGGGGTACGCTCCATGCATACGCGGGTGGGGGTACGGGTCGTACTTACACTGGTGGGGGTGGGGGTACGGTCCGTACGTCCGCGGGTGAGGGTTCGAGTCGTACTTACACTGTTGGGGTGGGGGGTACGCTCCATGCATACGCGGGTGGGGGTACGGGTCGTACTTACACTGGTGGGGGTGGGGGTACGGTCCGTACGTCCGCGGGTGAGGGTTCGAGTCGTACTTACACTGT
Organism: Triturus cristatus; assembly: GCF_964204655.1. Lineage (NCBI taxonomy): Eukaryota > Metazoa > Chordata > Amphibia > Caudata > Salamandridae > Triturus > Triturus cristatus. The sequence goes on from NC_140592.1 coordinate 770,002,377, forward strand.
TGGGGTGGGGGGTACGCTCCATGCATACGCGGGTGGGGGTACGGGTCGTACTTACACTGTTGGGGTGGGGGGTACGCTCCATGCATACGCGGGTGGGGGTACGGGTCGTACTTACACTGTTGGGGTGGGGGGTACGCTCCATGCATACGCGGGTGGGGGTACGGGTCGTACTTACACTGTTGGCATGGGGGGTACGCTCCATGCATACGCGGGTGAGGGTTCGTGTCGTACTTACACTGTTGGCATGGGGGTTACGCTCCATGCATACGCGGGTGGGGGTACGGGTCGTACTTACACTGGTGGGGGTGGGGGTACGGTCCGTACGTCCGCGGGTGAGGGTTCGAGTCGTACTTACACTGTTGGGGTGGGGGGTACGCTCCATGCATACGCGGGTGGGGGTACGGGTCGTACTTACACTGGTGGGGGTGGGGGTACGGTCCGTACGTCCGCGGGTGAGGGTTCGAGTCGTACTTACACTGTTGGGGTGGGGGGTACGCTCCATGCATACGCGGGTGGGGGTACGGGTCGTACTTACACTGTTGGGGTGGGGGGTACGCTCCATGCATACGCGGGTGGGGGTACGGGTCGTACTTACACTGTTGGCATGGGGGGACGCTCCATGCATACGCGGGTGGGGGTACGGGTCGTACTTACACTGTTGGCATGGGGGGTACGCTCCATGCATACGCGGGTGGGGGTAGGGTCCGTACATATCCGTCCCCACGCTATGTGATGCTTGTGCGGGCCGTACCCAGGCCTTTGCCACGTGGGTACGATCCGTCCCGCCATTGTTGGGGTGACGTGTGTGTGGGCGTGGTACGACTCGTACCCACGCTCTTGAGGCGTGGGTACGGGACGTACCTGTCTGGTTGTGTTGCCGGTTCGCGTGGTGACGGACTTCCGTTGTGGCGGTCGCTGGCTTATCAGGACACACCCCCACCCCCTCGTGGTGACCAGGGCATGGGAGTCAGGTATGTCCAGGCCATGTGTGACTTATGTGGTTGTTTTGTGGTCTGCCCTGGTCGTGCCACCCCCACCCCACCCCACTTTCCCCCCTCCCTTAGTTATTCTGACCTTCTGCGGCGTCTGCGTCGGTGCCTGTAGAGCAGGTGGACTGCTATGAGGGCAGGGATGACTCGTAGGTTCGGGTCCATGTCTGTCCGTCGCGTACTGGTACTCCAATCGCGTCGTCCTGTCGCGTACGGGTCCTCCTTGGTGGCGTCGTCCTGTGTGTCCGTCACGTACTGGTCCTCCTTGTTCGCGTCGTCGTCTGTCCGTCGCGTACTGGTGGTCCTTGTTCGCGTCGTCCTGATTTCCCGGCAGTTTTTGGCTGCCGCAAAATTTTCACCGTGCGGGGTGACGTCGGTGCGAATCGTGATTCCTGGGTCGTGAATGGCTGGCTGCGAGCGTCCCGACGTCAGGTCGGCACTTTCCCGGATCGCATTGGTAGGTGTTTTTTTGTTCGGTCGGACTTTTTTACGAATCGTACGGTCATGGTGTACCCGTGCGAATCGTAATTCCTTGTTTGTAGAAATTGACGACCGGGTACGCGTCGGACGGAGAATATGCTCCGTCCGACGGTTCGTACCCGGTTTTTACCGGATCGTGATCGGCACCTATATCTAGGGCTATCCGATTTAGACTGATACTTGTCACAAATTGGCTGTTGATGTAACCTTTCACTATCAGATTGTCTGCACAGAATACCTATGCCGAGCCCTAGACCGAAGGAAGAAAGACATACAGAGCCCTCTGAACTCCCATCAACTCTCTCCAGTTGGATGAGCGACATGACTCTTCATCTGACCAAAGCATCTGAGCAGATAAAGCCCATGGAACCACTCACTAGCCTTGACTACTGCCATCTGTAGTCAAGATTTTAAGATTTGGGGGTGCAAAAGGAGTGCCCTGATATATGGCAGGGGTCTCTGTCCTCCACACCATTTGACTTTGGACTAAAGGGGTCACTAGAATACTGACTTCATAGACCTCTGAGCTAGGAGATCAATGGTGAAGTTTGTGGAGAACCATTTGTCTGAGATGAAAACACACCCAAGGGATGATGAACACTGTTACTGCCTGAAAGAAAAGAGAAAAGAGAATGAAAGGATCTTCCCCATGCTTGGATATATTAGGACAAGGTTTAAAAGAAAATAGATCAATAATTACCCTATCTCCCTTGATCCCAAGCCATTTTCCTACTGGATCGTCCTGCTTCTTCAGGATTTGTATCAAATCGCTGTGTAAACTTTAGTTTCCTCGTAGCCAGAAGGAAACACTTCCTCCAGATCTGTTCTGACATTGGCAACTATGTAATCTCAATACCAAGATGGAACAAGAAGGGACTTCTTCTGCTTGATCCAAATCCTCTCCTAATCGTGGCAGACCTCTTTAGCGTGAGTCAGTAATGGAGGGAAAGGTTGCCATGAGATCAAGGGATCGTTAAGCTAAGGGTAAATATTTATTCCCTTGTTGTGAAAAAGCATCATCACAAGGGCTAAAACGACTGTAAAAACTATTGTTAAAGTTTTTAACCCACATGGAAGGATGTGAAATTGTCAATGGTCCTCTCAATCACAGAATCTGTGGTACAGTTGGGATGTGCAGGTAGGAGTCCTGCAAGTCTAGCTTTGTCAGATACCCCTCCTGGGATATCAAGGGAATAACTTGCTGAAGAGAATTAATCTTGAAATTAATTGTGGCGATATAATTGCTGAGTTACTTTAGGTCTATAATCATCCAGAATTTCCCAGCCAATCGTGGTTATCAAATACCCGGTATATTCAGAAACTTTGCTATGGGTTTCAATTTACCTCAGAGGAGTAGTGGGAAGAGTCATTACTTTAGTGTCTTAACTGAAACAAGACATTTTAAAGGAAAAAGGAAGATCTCTTGTTCCTGCATTTGTTGAAATCGCTTCTACCTTTGTCAAAGCCTTCATGCCTGAATCTAAAAGGCTGTGTATGTTTTTGATTTTTGAAGTATTTACATAGAACTACTTCTAGTTCCTTACCAAACAATGTGTTACCTGAAAATGGCATTCAAAGTAGACAATTACTTTGTGAAGAATCACACTTTCCAGCCTCTTAAAAGAAGGTGATGCCTAGCAGCCACCACACCTGCTGAAACCACAGCAGAGCCTCTGAGACTGTCAAAAACCACATCCGATATTATAAACTTGGTCCGAACCTACAGGCATGACAGCAATTTGGAATAGTCTTCACCCTCTTGAATAGCTGTAGAAAGTGTCTGAAAATCTTCAACTAAAGACTGAGAAGTATAAACAGAATATATCTCATATCTGATTGAAAGGTTCAGTCTTCCATAAGCTCTCTTGAGAGCACCCTCATCTTTTATATCCACAGTGTCAAAAACTACAAGGTCCTTGTAGTAATGTATAATGTACGTAGTAATGTATAATGTACTTTAGAAATGTAGTTGAATATAAATAGCCTTTGTGTTTCACTGCCTGTACTTATCGGTATGTATTTGAGTAGCACCATGGTGATAGAACCTGTGGCTAGTGATCCTGTTGTTAAGCTGGTCAGTTGTACCTGACGCAACCCACTGGATGGATGAGACCTTTTCTTCTTGGATTAAAACTACTTCTTCATCTTCAATATTGAATCTTCATTTATTTAATTCTAACTTAATTTTACACTGGCGACGAGCTGAGGAAGTAACCCATTTTTCAAGATTCAAGAAGCGCTCTGCTTTTTCTACAAGAAGTATTTGATCTCAACAACCTGAAGCCTTTCATGGAATCCTAAGCAACCTGTAATTTTCTTATCTCCATTTTTTTATTATCTTGTCACTTTGAAGTCCTAGCAATCGTCACACACCTCACCCTTTGACTTTGGGTTAGGAGGTTTCGGTGTGAGTGCTTTCACAAAAGCAACCGCCGCACACTTCACCCCTTGTTGTGATTATTGGAGTTGGGAGGTTCCGGTGCAGGCTTTCGTGATATAAGATAATTTACCACAAGACATTCATTGGTGCACACCTCGCCTTATTATGTGGGTTGGGAGGTCACAGCACATTTATTCTTGTGTGGTTGAATTCAGCGTGTTTCTCATCGTTTTGGAGTGATTTCAGAGACGCTACATCTGTCCTTTACAGAGTGAATAAAATTCGTTTTTATTAGCACGTTTGACTTTTAAAAGGAAATGCTTACAGGCTCTGCCCTTTATTTTTCTGGATTATTGGCACATTGCTCCACAAGTTTTGTAATTAACATCAACATTGATAAGCTTGTTTATCCTTAAATGCAGTTCAAATTCTTACTTGAACGTCGCGCTTCATGGAGTTCTCGAGAATTTGCATCTTTCGAGTCACCATTGTCTTGTGATGACACGTGCCAAATACTGCTTTCTGCTGCTCCTCTGTTACTGCCTTCACTGAGAGAATTCTAATCCTGCGTCTCTGCCCATCTCTACGTCATTGCTCCACGTTACGCTCCTTTACAGTACACGCGTAACGTGGCGGCCATCTTGGTGAAACCATAACTTGTTAGTTTTGAGCTATCCAACACTTTCCCTATTGTTGCACTAACTGGAGTGGGAATAGTATTTTTTACCCCTCCGCTATCCAACACTTTCCATAGTGTTGCCCAGCTGGAGTGGCTATAGTATTTTCTATCCCTCCGCTATCCAACACTTTCCTTATGGTTGCACTCACTGGAGTGGAAAAAGTAATTTTTACCCCTCCGCTATCCAACACTTTCTCTAGTGTTGCACTCACTGGAGTGGGAATATTCATTTTCTTTCCCTCCGCTATTCAACACTTTCCCTACTGTTGCAGTGACATACTCATTGAATTGGTCTGCAGCATTGAGAGTGATGGCATGAAGGAAAGCAGATGGCGTGAGCAATGTGGTTTGGACAAAGAATTTATTGAGCTGACCTGGTTACTCAAAGAAGGGTGGGACAACAAGGTCAAGGGGGACTGTACAAAATATTGGAAAGTAAGGCATGAGCTGTCTGAATGTGAAGGTCTCATATTTCGAGGTACCAGATTGGTTCCACCTGTTTCTCTTTGTCAAGAATTCCTGGATTTGGCCTATCAAGGACATCAAGGTGTGTCCAAAACAAAAGAAATACTCAGACTCAATTATTGGTGGCCTGGTATGGATCTGCAGGTTGAGCGTTTGGTCAGAGAATATGTGCTGTGCAGTTTGAGTGAGTAGAGTCTTAAACCTAGAGTACAACCCATGGTTGTCAGAGAACGTCCCAAAGGGCCTTGGGAAGAATAAGCGTTTGACATTTTGGGGCCTATACAAGGGAATGAGTGTGAAAACTATGTATTCGTACTCATTGACATGTATTCCAGATGGCCGGAAGTCAAAATTACTAAGGGTATTGATACCAAGCATGTAATTTCATTCCTCAGAGATGTGTTTGGACGAGAAGGTTTACCTGGGGTCATACTTACAGACAATGGAGTCCAATTAGTTTCAAAAGACATGGAAGAGTTTTTACTAAGTTGTTCTATCAAGCACAAGCGATGTTCACTATATCATCCCGAGACAAATGGTACGCTAGAACGTCTTAATCATGTCCTTAAGGAAACCATTTCCATGGCTAAGCAGAATTGTCTAGATTGGAAGGATGAAATTACTAAAAAGGTTGAAATATACAGAATTTCTCCCCATGCCACAACTGGACGCACTCCATTTGAGTTGTTTAAGGGTAGGTGCCCCAATTTCTTGATAGGTCCTTTTTGGGTTAATGAAGCTGAATCAAGGAGGGGTCTGACAATTTCAGGTAGTAAGTGGAAACTAAAGGAAAGTGAAAGGATTGAGGGACGGAGGTAGCTTTTGATTCCAAGAGAAGTGTTAAAATTACTCCAGTCAAAGTTGGAGATATTGTCATGATTAGAGCTCCCTTTGGTAGGAAGGGGTCCAGCTTGTTTCAGAGACCACATAGAGTGGTTACAGTTCTAACTAATGCAATTAAGACTGAGGATTCACGTATTTGGAATCTGAACAAGGTGGGGGGTATCAAGAACAAAAAATTGCAGATAATGAGAATAATGTTTTTTCTTTAAACTTATCTTCATCACGTGCAGAGGAGTCTGCACCGTGCAAAGATGGCAAGATGGTGGCATACCAAAGAGAAAGAAGGGGTTCTAGACAACCCTCTAAATTCAAAGACTATGTTATGTCATAATTCACATATAGAGTTGTATATTTTGTATTTGTTTGGTGTTTTGCGTTGATCCATGTACTTAGTTTGTCTGTTATATAAAGGGGGAAGGTGTGTAGTAATTTATAATGTACGTAGTAATGTGCAATGTACTTGAATATAAATAGCCTTTGTGTTTCACTGCCTGTACTTATCTGCATGTACTTGAGTAGCACCATGGTGATAGAACCTGGGGCTAGTGATCCTGTTGTTAAGCTGGTCAGTTGTACCTGACGCAACCCACTGGATGAAAGGGACCTTTTCTTCTTGGATTAAACCTACTTCTTCATCTTCAATATTGAATCTTCATTTATTTAATTCTAACTTAATTTTACACTCCTCATTTAAAAGGCAAGGCTGGCCTGCCAGATTGGCCAGAAGAGGGTCAATGGACAAAGTTCGAAAAGAGGTCCTTAAAACCCTTAAATATACACCAAGTCCTAAAATGGAAGGCTAAAACAAAGCCTGAAAAAACAATATCATATAAATAAATATTTAATCACAAATAACACTCTCTGTATATGATAAAGAGAGTATGTGTTGCTATGATAGGTTAATAATTTTTTCCAAACAAAATTTCAGGCAGTTAGGCCACCTCATAAGAAAAAAAAAACCATACATCCTGTTTTTTTTACTTACCTCCCGACCGATGCCCAGGCTCCTTCAGCCACACATGAAGGTAAGTTGAAATAAAAGTCATTATAAGAAATAAAAAGATTGAGGAAATCATGTTAGAAACCAAGCGCTGAACTGCATTCGGCGCATAGGTGCAGGGTACAGACGCACGCTTCCAAGGCTGCTAACGTTACCCCCAGCACTCATAGATGAAGGAGACCATGACTGAAAGCTAACATGGACCTCTGGAGACACCAAGAAAAAAAGTGAATCTCTAAGGGACACGTCCATTATTAAAATGAGGCCAAAGCCCGTGCCCATTGAAAGAAGACCCGCGACTCCAGAAGCATACACTCCTAAAAAATAAAAAGAAGCTTTGCCTCAAGCATCAAGCTTCAGAATAAAGCATACTCGGGGAATGAATTAACATTTTTAGAGATGTTATATTTTTATCCTTCTAACCTCTGATAAGGAGAGGAAATTAAATATAAAAGATATATACTAGGAGTGCCCTAGCAACTCCTATTGCCGGGAGCGTTTTCTCCGTACGACTCGTACCCGGGAATTCCACCGTACAAACCAGCAAGTACGATTCGTACAGAAATACCATTTCCGTACGAATCGTAAAAAACACCGTACGGCTAAAAAATACATACGATTCTGATCCTGGACAGCGCGTCCGCGACGTCCGCACAGAGTCAGCCAGCGTTTTACGGACCAGCAAGTACGATTTGTACCTACAGCACTCTGCACGACTATATTTTTACGGGAGCCAAAAAGTGCCGGAAAAGCTAAGTACGCTGCGATGCACGACGAAAAGGGGGCCCGGTACGCGACGTACACCCACATCGTACGTGTCATCATGTACGGTGCGTACCCCAACATTGCATATGTACGGTTCGTACATACGCGCTATTGGGGTACGCACCGTACATAGGCCAACAGTGCATGTGTACGGTGCGTATGTCCGCACCGTACCCCACCACCCCCGTATGTTCGCACCGTACCCCACTACCCCTGTATGTATGCACCGTACCCCCGTATGTCCACACCGTACCCCCCACCCACGTATGTCCGCACCGTACCCCAGGCGTACCCCAATCCTCGCGTATGTACGGACCGTACATACGCGAGGATTGGAGTACGCCTGGGGTACGGTGCGGACACACGCGGGTGGGGGGTACGGTGCGGACATACGGGGGTACGGTGCGTACATACGGGGGTGGTGGGGTACGGTGCGGACATACGGGGGTACGGTGCATACATACAGGGGTAGTGGGGTACGGTGCGTACATACGGGGGTGGTGGGGTCCAACACTTTCCCTACTGTTGCACTCCCTGGAATTGGAATAGTAATTTTAACCCCTACGCTATCCAACATTTTCCCTACTGTTGCACTGTTTGGAGTTGAAATAGTAATTTTATTCCCTTCGCTATCTAATATTTTTTGTATTATTTTAGCTAATGTAGTATATCATTAATTTTAAAAAGATAAAAAACATATATTTCATTTTTATTTATATTATTGTTTTATGTGTATAGATGTATTTATAAGTTATTAAAATTCTTAAAACATATTAATAAGTAAGTATATATTATATGTATGTTTAATGTTTTTTAAATTATATATATATTACTTACAATTTTTAAACATTTTAAAATATTTTTAACTATGTTTATTTTAATTATATGTATTATTTACTTTATTTTATATTATTTGTTTAACTTAAAAAAAACGATATTTTTAACAACGATATTTTTGACCGATATTTTTTTTCGATATTTTTGTACTTACCATAATGTAGATAGGATGTCGTTATTCTTGACTTTGATATTCTTGCTGCGATATTTCTGTAGGTCGATATTCTGACCTTCGATATTCTGTCAGTGATTCCTTTCCCGGGTGGCAGACCTTGCGTTCAGTACCACACCAAACTTCCAACTGCCTAAGCAGGCTGCCAGAAATAGTTCTATTTTAATTTTTCTTTGTCGTTCATAAAAATGGATGAAGGACTACCAATGCACTGAAATGGTGAAAGAGCATTGTATTGGCTGTCCTGCTTCTAATTCCATGCCTGCTGGAAATAAAAGCAGTACTAATCTGTCGTCTCCTTTTCTTGGACTGGGACAGCACAGGAGGTGCAAATAGTTGTTGCTTAAGTGTCTAATGTTCCAAACATGTAAGGCAGTTTAAATATTAGTTCTAGTCAAACTTTTTATTAACGTGGATTAACCTCTCCATTCTTCACAGCAGGATTATCACAGCCAAATAGTTGGAAGTACAAAAAATGTATTTCATGACATTCAAGGAAAACTCTCAATGCATTAATAGGCTATTAATCCTGGACCAGCAGGTCTCCTTCTTTGCTGCTAGGTGGCTGATTCCTGACCTACTTTCTCACAAGAGATTTGATTAGTTAGCCAAGGTAGGAGGAAGTATCTTTTCCCATGACGCTTCCATCGGTAGCGGTTTCTTTTTATGTACTGTGTTGACTGTTCTTAAGGTTTCTGCATATCATATTAGCTATGCTCTTTTATGTTACTAATTTGGGTTTGGGTTTATTTGTCCAAGTTGTTCCAAAAATTCTCATTAAAGGCAATTTTATAAATCAGTGCCTCAGAAGAGTCTGTAATTACTGTACAGAACTAGTGCTCAGGATATTTCGACAGGCGAAGAATACACGGTTTGCAAAACAGCAACTGATGCTGCCAAACTGTTTCTGTTCAGGGAAGGCAGGTGCTTACCTTTCAAGCAAAGCTATTTTTAAGACAAATCAACTGGCTGTCAAAGCAGAAAGCAGGAAACAGTAAACAAACTAGCCTTTTTTCACAGAACATTTAACTCACCATTGCCTCATGGGTCATATTTAAATGTAAATACAGCATCGCAAAATTAAACACTTTAATTGGCTTATTTTTCAGTGATGATAAACATGTTTTATTCAAAATAGCTCCTTCGTTGGCTGGTAATGTACTATATTGCGAATACTGCTGCACTTAGGGGCTGATTCACAGTAGCATGTTTGAGTGTGGAAGTAGTACTACAGGAGTATTTGTTATGTACTCTTACATGCCTTTTGTAAGTCAACCCCAAAACATCCAACTCCCTTTACTAAACGCGCAACTTGGGTGCCATCCTCTATATTCATTGTATAGCCACCCACCCTTTGTATTAATTTTTATATAAATATTCCTTGAATATGCCTGTTTTATTCTCATTGTGGACATTTTGTGGCTTATTCATAAATGCATGTAAGACAGCCGCGGCCGCTACAGGTAAGAGCGGTGGGGCCGGGTGGGGGGGTTTTCGAGAGATGACCAGGTTTTTTGACTTACTTCAGTTTTTTATAATTTATCTTTGTGTGCATTTGTTCTACTTTTCAAAATGTGAATATATATATGGTCCATTTCACACATGCTTTCTGCGCCTAGGTAAAATGTATTCTTGGTTTACTCATAACATGTGCCTGAATTTCTAGGAATAAGTGGCATCTTCTCATCTACTTATAGAAGAAAGTTTAATGACTTAGGTCCCTAACAATTACATAAGAGCTAATAGACACTATAGTCTTTGAAGACCGCTTTTGTTCATATTGTTTGGACTGTGCGAACAATTTGTTATAAAACTCTCCATTAGCACGCCCCATTGGGTAGAAGAAATAGGCAAACAGTATCTATAATACCTGAAAATTAAAATATTTTAGAATTCAAACGAAAGAGTTGTGAGAAAATATAATATAAATTTCTGTGCTGAAAAATGTGAAAATAAATTGAGCTAACATGTATTTCTTGTCCGCATACATGCATATAATTTGAATGTTGGAGCAATGTATAAATTAATTTATAGATCATTTTTAAATTAGGAAGTTGCACAGTAGTATATCCTTCAGCTTCTATTTTCAAAACATTTTGCGGTTAACTCTAGAAAGGCTAATATAAATCACGTTGTTGGAGATAACCAGTAAATAGTCTTCCTCAGAATGCTCTTGGTCAAACTACTTGAATCAACAAACACAACAAAGTAATATGAGATTGACAGGTGGTATATCTGTTTGTGTACTCCAGTATAAAAAAGTGGTTTGCTGTTAGATGATTTGCTAGGAAACTATTTTACGTATATCTTGTTCAACTGTGGTGAAATATTAGTCAGATTGATTTTACATTTCATAATCAATTGTTATTTTTTCTATTATAGGGTGAACAGTTAACAATAAAAATCTAAAATATATTGAACACAATTGTGGATGCTTTACTTAAATTACTATTGCATTTGATAGAGCTAGCATCAAGACTTTTTAAAGCTAAATGTGTTCATTGTTGACCAAGTCCTGCAATGTCCATTGATTGACTCTGCTCCTAAAGGTACATGTGAATAATGTAGGATTCATCCTGTGAATTAGAAGCGACTTACAACCTCAAGTTCAGGATGAAACTACACAATTTTACTTTCCCACACGTTTTGGAAGTTGTGGCCCAAACAATAACTTATCTATAGAGACAATGCAATACTCTAAACACTTTTTAGGTCTCGCTGAGCCAGCGCGCATGCGCTGCTAGCGAGACATTTAGTAAGGGAGTTTTCAAAGTGCTACCGCTGGCATAGAGCTACAGTGCACGAGGCGTGCACGCGCGCAAAGCAGCCATATGGCTTTACATCGCTCTCCCTCAGAGCCTCCTCTCCACCCCCTTCCCTGCTGCTATTTCACACCAGTTTTCTTATCCACATGGCAGCATATAGAACAATTAGAGAGGGGGCCAAGTGCGTGCACAGAACTCCCGCTTCTTCCCCCTCGCCCCCACAGATCGCATCTCGCGGCCGCTCGCGCGGCCAATGCTTGTTGTATCTATGTCCTGGATTGATCCATATCTCACGCGCACAGCTGAGGTCAGGGTGCCAGCATGTTGATATTTTTGTTGAAATTTGCGCTCTGGCATGCATGCTTATGTCTGCTCTGTTTCATTTAGGCCTTTGAAGTCTGGTAGCAAAGATGCATTTCTGTAAAGAATCACAGAATCTCCCTAATTATCTCCACAAATTCTTTCCCAATGTCTTTTACATGCTGCATTAGTTACCGCCCCTCCCAAAAAACAGACCTATATTCTAGTACAGGATCGCTCCACCCCCACACAGAATACACGTATAACCTAGGTCAGAATCTCTGGATGCTGGAGAATGTACTTGCAAAAACAACAATTGATGGACAGAATGTAGAACAATGTCAAGAACGATGGATTTAACCCCGATCTCTTGACTGGGGGAGAATGTCTGCATTGTCAGCATTCCGTCCATCATTTGTTTGTTGTAACGCTTTTCGCCCTAAGTGGGATGGGTATTCCCAGACGTGAGACCCGTGCTCACTACGCCACTGGAGTCAAGCTATCCTGGCTGATGACGGCTGATAGCCAGAAACCGGTCCTAGGATGCTTGATTCTGGTCCAGGGAAGACATGGCTTGGCAGTTCGGGCTGGACTGTTCCCATGAGGCACAGGGTCAAGACTGATTTGCATATGGCCATGTCTGAACTGGGGTGGCGTAGTGGGCAAAAGAACGATGGATTTAACCCAGATCTCTTGACTGGGGGAGAATGTCTGCATTGTCAGCATTCCGTCCATCATTTGTTTGTTGTAACGCTTTTCGCCCTAAGTGGGATGGGTATTCCCAGACGTGGGACCCGTGCTCACTACGCCACTGGAGTCAAGCTATCCTGGCTGATGACGGCTGATAGCCAGAAACCGGTCCTAGGATGCTTGATTCTGGTCCAGGGAAGACATGGCTTGGCAGTTCGGGCTGGACTGTTCCCATTAGGCACAGGGTCAAGACTGATTTGCATATGGCCATGTCTGAACTGGGGTAGCGTAGTGGCCAAAAGAACGATGGATTTAACCCAGATCTCTTGACTGGGGGAGAATGTCTGCATTGTCAGCATTCCGTCCATCATTTGTTTGTTGTAACGCTTTTCGCCCTAAGTGGGATGGGTATTCCCAGACGTGGGACCCGTGCTCACTACGCCACTGGAGTCAAGCTATCCTGGCTGATGACGGCTGATAGCCAGAAACCGGTCCTAGGATGCTTGATTCTGGTCCAGGGAAGACATGGCTTGGCAGTTCGGGCTGGAGTGTTCCCATGAGGCACAGGGTCAAGACTGATTTGCATATGGCCATGTCTGAACTGGGGTGGCGTAGTGGGCAAAAGAACGATGGATTTAACCCAGATCTCTTGACTGGGGGAGAATGTCTGCATTGTCAGCATTCCGTCCATCATTTGTTTGTTGTAACGCTTTTCGCCCTAAGTGGGATGGGTATTCCCAGACGTGGGACCCGTGCTCATTACGCCACTGGAGTCAAGCTATCCTGGCTGATGACGGCTGATAGCCAGAAACCGGTCCTAGGATGCTTGATTCTGGTCCAGGGAAGACATGGCTTGGCAGTTCGGGCTGGACTGTTCCCATGAGGCACAGGGTCAAGACTGATTTGCATATGGCCATGTCTGAACTGGGGTGGCGTAGTGGGCAAAAGAACGATGGATTTAACCCAGATCTCTTGACTGGGGGAGAATGTCTGCATTGTCAGCATTCCGTCCATCATTTGTTTGGAGAATGTACTGGCCTCATCTGCATGGCTGGCTTTTAACCGCAGACTAGAAGGAATATTTTCAACTTGACTTTATTTATTATTATTGCTATCATTATTATTATTAATGATGATGACGAGAATAACAATAATAATACAGGTACACAAACATTGTCTCATACTTTCCAGCTAAGTTACGAAGGTTGACAACTCTCCTAATTTCCCCACGAGTGTTGATGATTAAGAGCCTGTGCTGAAACCACCGGTTCAAATTAAGCGCTGGGTGGCATAGGAGCCACAAATCCCTCTAAACTAATGCTGCGGTAGCTGCTTATCCCAGCAATGGGAGTTACATTAGTCCTAGGTGACATTTCCATTATGTTGGCGTAATCCAGTGAAATTTTACATCACCCTTGTTATGCAAAATTGCAGAAATTACACCATTATGCCACATGGCATAATGATACTGTATTTGTGGCGAAATTTTAGCATGAGAGCACAGGAACAATGCGAAAGACCAGAACACGATCGGATATTGTTTGAAGCATTAGTGTTTTTATGCTTTTTTGTTGGAGTGAAATGCATCCTTGCAACAATGTGCTGTTACACAATTACATATTACACTAATTTTGCACACGCCAGAGACCCATGGTGGCAGTGCGCACTATAAATGCCATAAGCACTCCAAGTCTACATTGGAGTGGAGAAATGGGGATGGCCACGCAGAACTTGTACCCCTTCATGATGAAAAAAGGAGCAACATTTGTGGAGCACAGAAGCAGATGCGACTCAAAATGCAGATGTGGACCCGGTCCGAGAACTTGTTTTTTTAACTCTTTTATTACTTTTTGGTGATAGTCCGTGTCAAAACATTTCAATGCATCATCCAAGACATATAACTCCTTCATAATTTCTTACATTCGAGTATATATCCGTAATGAATACAGAAAATCATTGTGTCTATTATATAACCTTCCTAGGTCCTATAATCCACGTCCCAGTTCCTGAGGGACTCTCGGTCATGAGGCTCACAGTTGAAAATGCCCACAGTATCTTCTCCAGGGGCTCCAAACCATTTTGAACTTGTGGAGGCAGCCATGACCCTCATGCATGAATTTGTCTGTACCCATGCACCAATCCATATCCTCCGTCCACTTTCCAACTGCGGGCACATAGGGCACCCAGCAAAGCTGTACAACGGTTTGTCGTGACACCATAAGCCCCACATTACTAAACAACGTTTGGTACCTGCCAAAAGTGTCATGCACTAACAGGCTGAGGATACCGAGTCTGTTAGAAGAGCCAATTGCATCCCAGTCACTTCAAAGATATGTTAGATAACCTCTTCCCCAAACCTCCAAATTCAAGGACAGACCCACATGGGGTGTATGAACGATCCAGGTAGCTTGCATCCCCGAAGGCAATCCACAGTAGGAGCCTAACAAACTCCTAGCATAATACACCCTATGGATAATATTTATCTGCACCATTCAAGACTTGGACTTGCAAGTGACCTCCCTAGGACCCTGAAGGCTTCACTCCACCCTCATCCATTAGTTCCCCAATATTTTGCTCCCATATTATCTGGCATATTGTTAATTATTTTTTTATAGTTGAGTGTTATTGCCTTTTGCGGGAGGGCTCAATCAGCAGTTTCCTCCAGGGAGGTGCTGTCATCCACTTTGGCATCCCTACGCAGCGCATGTTGCAGTCTTAGATATCGCAAGACCTCAGTTTCTGGCATCCCATACTCTTCTTTAAGATCTTGCAAGGGTATTACAGCATTTTCAACTGTTATATTGCCTTGATAACTGATCCCTATTAAAATCCATCCACCAAAGGCTGCAATCCTTCCAGTATCACTCAGTTGTGCTGAGCCCCAAAGTGGCATCTCCCTCGTCAAGACTCCGTGTTGCCCCTGACACTTGGTCACCCTAACCCAAATCTCTATGACGTTTTGAGCCACCCCCTTTATAGTACCGTGGGTATCCTCTTAGTCTCATCCAGTGTCTGTCATGTCTAACTGAAGGTTCTTCCTGTGGGTTGAATGCCCTATTTTTCACACTAATATGCTGGGAAGCTCAGTAATATCTCCTTATTTAGGGAAGGGCAATACCTCCATCATATTCCCCTTGTATTAACTTATTCTGGGCAATTTGAGGGGGACCCTTGTTCCACAACAGTTGCCTCAACTATTTTCCACAATACGGTAGAACTCCTCAGGCACCTGGTATTGGCTAGTCTGTAATGGTTAGAAGAACTTGAGCAATACAGTCATCTTAGACAGGGCTGCCCTACACATCACTAGGAGCGGTTATTGCCTCCAATAAGTGGTCTCATCGCTAAACTGGGTACACAAGTAGTGCCTCTACTTTGGGTATTCAGAAGCCAGCCTAGGACAGAGTGACTATGTAACTGATGTAATTTGAACCTTTTGCTCTCAAAGAAGTGCACCTGGTTTTATATGAGCATTCCATCGCATTTGCCCTTTTGTCCCCTTCTTTTATAAAAGAAACACATTCATATTCCAAAATCACAAAACAAACTAATCTCAATGCTGCAATGGGTAGAAAAGAAAAATAGAATAAAAAAATGTCGACAAGCAATGTAAATATTTATTGTCTGATGGCGGCTCAACTCTCAATCCATGGCTGAGCTCTTGTTGGCTCTTAACTACTTCTCTTTAGTCTTCATTTATTATGCTAGGTGCACGAGCTTTCTTAGTTAGAAAATACTTTGAATGTAGTGGAGCAGATAGGGGTGCACTTAAAGAAACTTTTAAACATTAATAGCATTTATAAAGAGTTCAATTGTAGAACATTGATTCTCTTGTGAAGGAGAATGGTTATAGACTAAAAATGTCATTTAACAGCACTAAGAGAGGTAGGTTTCCTTCGGGCCAGATGCATCACAGGCTTGAGATAAGTGGTTGATATATTTTCTGCAATTTCTCTCAAGGATACAGCCTGAGAAAGGGTTCTTTAGTCTCTCTGGCACTAGGACTTAGTGTACCAATAAGAGACAGATACCTGATGGACTGCAACACCTCCCAACCCAGGTAGTGATCAGCCTGTGAGGCCCACAGGAATAGTTAGTGGAATCCCAATAATCTTTCTTCATGAATAGGCACACTCAGGATCACTAGGAAGCTAGGAATATATTTTCAAGATTTATTAAAATTGAAATCCTATTCTAATGCGATATGTATAGTAATTACTACAATAATAAAGATGATACTGGCAACAATATTTGTCAATACGCAGAACATGAAAAACTATTGTTACTTTATTACAGTATTTTAGGGGTTTTCTTTATTGAAAACATCAACCTCTCCATTCCCTTGGATAACTAAGTTGATCTTGGCACCAAAAGGGGCCTATTTAGGTTTCATACATAGTCGACACCCACATACCTTTTCTGAACAATAGAAGCAGTTTTCTTTAAAGAGATAGCAGCTGCTGTCCTTGTCTCTGCATCCCGGCAGCTATGGTGTACTCAAACAGACAGATACGTTTGATGCAGAACTTAGCAAGGAAAAGTGTTTATAGTCTGAAGTCCATGGATCGAAGTTCCTCTCTAACTAATAAAGTTTTGCTCTAGTTTATATACTCTGTCTAAACATTGTTAAACATTTTCAAAATAAACAATCAAAAATAAAGCCCCTGTAACCTTTCGTCTACTTATATTCTGTGAAACATTGCTTACTGTTTAAAAACAACAACTAAGAAATCAAGATGTCAATAACTATGAAACCTTGTTTGTTATCTAATAACTAGAAAAGTAAACCAAACTATGCAAAAACAAACATGTCTATATTTGAGCTAGCTGAATAGAACAAGTATTTTAGCCACATTAATAATTGTTCATTTATATTTGAGGCATACACCTAAATGAATGAACATATATAATTCATAAAAAGGAGTAAAATTAAATCCCCAAAAATATGAACATTAGATCATTGTCACATGCACAATATAGCACATAGCTCAGAGTTGTTTTTCTGCAGCATTTGGAACATCTATGTGGTCAAATGGTGGAGTTCCTTACCACCTTCTAGTAAGAAAGAGGATAAATACAGAACCAATACTCGTTCCCTGTCGGAGACCAGATTGAGATGGAATACTATTGCCTCCTGTCACAAGCAAGCTTGGAAGTGTCCTGACCCGAGCTTTATGAATCTGTGCATTACTCTAACTTGCAAGTGCTCCTGTCAGCAGCTTGTTTCACTTCCTAGCATCAACCTTTTCACTCAAAGGGGCCTATTATGATGTCGGGCGGAGTTTCCTCCGACCTACACCGTAGCGGAAACAGGACCAACCAACCCCAGGTCAGCCGTCCTGACTGCTTAATTATGATGCAACCACATATGGTGCGGTTGCATTTGCACATTTCCCTATGGGAGCATGTGTTTCGGCCATAAACTGGCTGCAGTACATGCTCCCATAGGGAAAAGTGAGGTGGTGTTAACCCCTGCACCCTGTGGCAGGCACCTTAAGGTGCTTGCCACAAGGTGCAGGGATTAACGGGGGTACCAGAGGTGCCCCTCGGCCCCCAACCGGAGGCCGCAAGGGAATGGAGGCCCTACTAGGGCCCCACAAACACGCTTTCCTACAGGGTCATAATCCGGACGGCGTAAACCGCCGTCCATTTGGATTATGGGCCACTTCCAACTGGCCAATGGGCTCCTTGAGCCCGTCGGAAGCCAGCCGGAATGACCAGTCAGTTAGTTTTCTGACGGGCTGTATCATAATCAGCCGGTCAGAATTGAAACCAACGATGCCTTTGACCTAAGGTCGGTGGCTTTACGACTGACATCGTAATCGGCTCCACAGTCTTAATAGTACAAAAAATAGCTACCATGAGAACATAACTTCTGGAGTCCATCCAGTCAAAGATGTATGCTTACATATTTACCAGTCTTGTGCATTGAAAATAAAGCTAACTTAGCTGAATAAAATGTAATCATATGGAAAATCCTCCACACTGTAATTAATATTTGTTATACAGATTGGCAATATTCAAAAAGATACTTTAACAAGACGTGGTATTGCTGTACCGTAATTGCAATCTCTGTTCTACAATTGTGGACAGATTAGTGTGGTCGAAGGCTTCAGCCATCTTGAAAATGTCCAAAGTGCATAGGGTTGGCCCCGGGAACCTTTGCTCCATTAGTTAGGGGTCATTCTCACCCACAAGCTTGTGCCAGGCATAAATTTGACATCTCCAGGCATCCACTTCAGAACACTCCTGGATCTTTTGAAGATCCGACTGAACCTGCTGTCTTGACAACGCATTTCTAAGTGCCTCCCCTGATGTCTGGGGTTGCTTTGAAAGTGTACTCCTATGGTTGATTGGGATTTCAAGGACTATAAAAGAAGAGAAGGTAAAGAAGAAGGTAAAAAAGAAGGTAACACATTTTTTCCAGGACTATCCTGATTGGAGTATCCAACTCGCACTCCATCACAGTCAGGACCATATGTACAATGAAGTGGCGGAGTGAGGAGTCAGCCGTCATGGCTTAACGCCTCACTCCGCCACTTTTGAAATGCAAGGCTGCACCATATGTAGAACGATATGGTTCAGCCTTGCGTTTCTCCCTGCGATTAAGCTACACTTAGCAGTGTTGCGCCAACGCAAGCACCCTTGCTCCATAGTGCAAGGGTGTCTGCGTGCAGGGGAGGATTGTTTATGTGTAGGAAGGTATCCCTTCCTGCACATAAACAATCCTGAAATGCCATTTTGTCACTTTCATGTATGCTGCTGAATGCAGCACACATGAAAGTCACAAAATTTTATTTTTTAAAAAGATTGTTTATGTACTGGAAGGGGGACCTACCTGTACATAAACACTCCATGGCATTTTGCTTTTTCCATGTGTGCTGCACAAGGCAGCACAAATGGAAAAATGCAAAAACAAGGAGAGACAATGCATTTCTTCTTGTTTCGCCAACTTAAGACCAGGTTTTACCTGGTCTTAATTTTGGTGCTGCCTCCTATGTACAATCAATGAGTGTTGTGGTGGAACGCCCACTGCAACACCCACTACCCACCTCTTTCACGCTAAGCTTAGCATGAAAGGGGGCCTTATTTACAATGCAGCGTTTAGCCACGTTAAGTGGCTTAACGCTGCCTTGTAAATAAGGCTGAGCCCCTATCGCCACCACAACGCTGATAAAAGTGAATCTGTGGTGGCGATAGGGTCTTGTACATATGCCCCTCAGTGTCAACTTGCCCCTAGGTCCTGCTCTAGCGATGCACGAGGATTGACTATTATTGGTACTTTTTGCTTTTTGGAGCTATTTCTACTTAAAAATTTAAAAGCTCCTATCTCTGGTTTCCCTTATTTGATATTTGTCATTTTGGTGTCAGGTTGTTTATTAATTGTTACTCTATTTTTCGAATTCATTTTGGCGTTTTTATTGTTTTGAGTACTGACTTTATAATTGTTTTAGTACTGCATAAATACTTTACACAATACCTCTAAGTTAAGCCTGTCTGCTCTGTGCCACAGCTACCATGAGGTTGAGCTCAGGTGTAGTTCGGAATTTTAGTAGGTCGCCTTGACAATTATTGTTATAATTACTTGAGGTGCGTACTTAACCCACTCAACTAGTAAGCCAATGTGTTACAATATTATTTTCATGACAAGCCCTGCTCAAGTGTAACTCTTGTTCTCAAAAAACAAAACTTAAAGAACAGTTAGAGTTACATTTAATTTTTTCAGTTCTTAAAACACTTATGGCCAGATGTACAAAACATTTTTGGTGTAGCAAACACACCAATTCAGAATTTGTAACTGTTTAGACCATGTACAAAACCAAGTTTAGGAGTCAAAACCAAGTTTAGGAGTCAGTAACGGATTAGCGGCTTCTAAAATGGGACTGTGATTGGATACTGATTTGATTATGTGGAGGAGGTGTGTTTTGGGACTCCTTTCCAAATACTGAATCTGTATGAAATATATATCAGTGGTTTGCAATTGAAATCCGAGTCACAAATCATTGAAAAGTTACTGACTCCTGAGCTGGAAGGGTAACCTAGTCACAAAAGGGAGAACATACTCTTTGGATGCCTTCTGTGAATTGAGGTAAAATTTTCGGGCGAAGTAGTCAATGGTCCAGAACCTTTGAAACTTTTTTTTAATAACCTGTTTTTTACAGCAACTGTGTTCCCTGTAAGGAAATCGGCCTGTTTTTTTAAATAAAAAATACAAAAGTTTACTTAACATCAATTCAGAGACCTGGTGGTCCGCTGCCCCTTCCAGGCCACCATCACTGTGATTTTGAGTAATTGGTGTGAATCGCAATTTGCATCCAAGCTAATTGATATTAATTAGGTAGGTCGGACTGCGACCCACTCCGATTCCTTATTTTGTGACTCAATCTATTTGTACATACGCCGATTTACAAAATATGTTTCTGGTCGAAAATTGTGACTGCTTTTTGTGACCAGAAGAATAGTTCATCTGACCCCAGTCCCATTTCTTCATGAAAAGGGTAAGACACTATTCTGCATGAAAAAGGTCTGCAGAGTCTGAAACACAGAAATCCATGAGCCTCCTATACTACTATTTCAGTAACAAAAGGTGGTAGTAAATGGAGCACCGACTCTTTGCGAATGGAAGAG
Organism: Triturus cristatus; assembly: GCF_964204655.1. Taxonomy (NCBI): domain Eukaryota; kingdom Metazoa; phylum Chordata; class Amphibia; order Caudata; family Salamandridae; genus Triturus; species Triturus cristatus. Next base: position 770,023,370 of record NC_140592.1, read on the forward strand.
CATTTTGTAAACTGATCTATGTACCAATAGTTTTAGAAAATACTGAATCGCAGGAGTCTGCAATATTTCTTAGACAGGTTGCAATTTGTAACCACCTGTGACTGGCCACAGTTATAGGAATAGTTTCCTTCAAGGGTCAGCAGATGACCAAATATGTAATTGTGTTTAAATAAATATATATATTTTTTTAATGTTGCGTGTTTTCCTTTAAAGAACAGGACTTTTCTTTTGTTTTAAGTTTTAGTTTTTCAAAACGTTTGACAGAGTTGGCAGTGGTCCCGTGTTGCCAAACCTCCTTGAAACTTTTTAAAAGATTCACAACGGGGAAGGGGTCCAAAACCTGACCCCTTCCCCTTTGAGAATTAGCGAGCACCCTGGTTGAGGTGTCAGTATGTGATCAATGATCATTTGAGGTCAGAAACCATTGAAACATTTCTCCCTGACTTGCAAAAAGGAGAGGGATGCCCATTTCACCCCCCCCTCTTATTTGGGCAAGTCGGACAGGGTCGCAAAAGCCCCTTTATGAGTCCCAAAGACTTTTCAGACTCCTAAAAGGGCTTCTATACATAAAAAAGACCTTTTAAGGTTGCAAACTTTATTAGGTAGGAGTCACTGACTTTGCAATCGCAAAAGGGCTTTGTACATGAGGCCCTAAGTTCTTTATGTTGAGTTTTGTATCATTGTGCTCACACACATATGCTCCCACTTTGCCAGGACAAGTCTGCAGGGAGTAATACAATGAAGCTTTCTGCACTACTGGGCAGACCACAAGAGAATGCTGTGTGCTGCAGAACAGAATGCTTTTCTTTGGGTCCAGGGAGTTGGAGGTATCAGCCTTTATCTTGGTCTTGATCTAGGGGAAGTGGCAGAAAAGAGGAACAAGGTATGAAATCAAGAGGCAACAAGCATTGGCATAGCCAATAGGTCTCGCTTTTGGGACCTTATAAGTATTTAGTTATGCAGCACAATATCCTTGGTGCAATAACATCAACTGCTGCATGGCTAAAAACGTATAAGGTCCCAAAGGCGAGACCTATTGGCTATGCCAATGCTTGTTACTATAGGTTAGTGATAGATCCTGAGTAAACAAATATTGTGTGTATTTTAGGCAAGCACATTGGCATACTAAAATGTATATTCTCTCAAACTATTAATAAACAGATAGCATTCAATCTAAGGTGTGCAAAGATCTTTCAGTAGGCGAGGACAGAGTAAAAATTGACGGACAAAATTAAAATGTGTCTGAGTAGTCTACGATTGACTGTACTTAGGCATTGAAGTCAAAGGAAAATATATGTCTAATATCTGTATTTGTGCTTATGCCATTCAGGTATGCTAATTAATAGACCAGTGCTATGGGGTCTATTATGCTGTAAGGTGCATCACCACCGCCCGCATGGTGATGGCGATCCGCCCTACAACATTCCCCACCCGCCACCCATTTCCCCCCTGCCATATTAGTATGGCGGGGGGACCCCGGCGGACGCAAAGACCGGCCACCGGTTTCCTGCCGGTCGACCAGTCGACCGGGTGGAAAAGGGGCTGCATATGGTGGCGGTGTCTGCTAGACACCGCCATCCATATTAGCTTGGGCAGCGGTGCAGGGCTTTCCATGGCTGTGACCCCACCATGGAAAGCCAGGCAGAGTTTGCTTTCGGGGGCCCGTTGTGGGCCCCCAGGGTATTGAGGGGGTGGGGGTGCACATGGGGGGTACCTATGGTAACCCTTACATTGTCACAGACAAGGTGTCAGGCACCGCGCAGTGCCTGTCATCTGGTGCATGACAATGCACAACGTGCATTTCCAGCATTGGGCGGGCGGTGCTGTGAGCACCGCCCGCCACAATGCTGGGAATAGAGGATGCCACCGCCACGGTGGTGGTGGCATCCTAATTGCCGGTGCAGGACCGCCGCACCACTGGCAGCCGGTCCCAGCACCGCTATTCTAATAGACCCCTATGTTGCTAAAGTGATCATTTTAATTGGACAATGGACGAGGAATTAATTACAGCTGGTCATTATCAAAAATTGTAATGATGGAATATTTACCATAAGCATCTTTGGACCTCTTTGAGTTGTTTCTACGTGAATAGTTTTAAACTTCTAGTTCAAATATATATTCCGATTTAATACAATTAATTTTAAAATGTCTGGGATATAAGTATTTGAAAAACAAATTATTTTATAGTGTCGACCTTTATGTAAATTCAACCTTGGTTTTTTCTTTGGCTTGCAACTACTTCTACCATATAGAATACACTTCTAATTCCAAACATAGCCAATATAGCAGTACAACTAACTAATTGTTTTGTTAAGCTATGGCCAATGTCAAAGTTCATATTTCAAAATCTTTTCAAATTAAATGCTTTTCTAACTAAGAGTATTACATTGAACCCAATAACACTAAAAGCTTTAAATCATTTGGCTAATTATAATTTGTTGTATCTCTGGTAAAATTGATGTTAAGCACGTAATTAAGAGAATAACTGTAAGTGCTTAAAATATCCTGTTGTAAATAAAAGTTGACTGGTCCATGTATTATCTTCGGGTATCTTTATTCAAGTAGGATGTTACAGGATGAGAGCCCCACCAGGAGCAGCCTCACTGCTGCTCAGCACATCACCAACTGACACTCACAGACACAAACATTCCATTCATCAACATTCTCTCACACAGACCCCAGGCTGAGCAGCAGTATAACATATCCCTCTTTGTGAAGCTGGATGTTTAATATTGAGAATCATCTTTTGCACATATAGGGGTCTATTATAATGGTGAACGGATCGCCACCGCACGTATGGCGGTGGCGATCCGCCCGCCATTATTCACCGCCCGCCTCCCATTTCCCACCGCCATATTAGGATATATTACGTTGGGACCCCAGTGGACGAAAAAGACCGTCCGCTGGTTTTCCATCCGCCAACCATATCGAGATGCAGGCGGTGAAGTGCCTTTCCATGGCGGCGTTGCTGCCATGGAAAGGCATGCGGAGTCTGCATGTGTTGGGGGGGTGCACATGGGGGGTACCATATCACCCTGCATTTGTACGCACAACGTGGCAGGCACCGCGTGGTGCCTGCCACGTTGTGCATACAAATGCCTTTTTAACATTGTGGCCGGTGCTGCTGAAAGCACCACCCGCCGCAATGTTAAAAATGCGGGATGCGCCCGCCAGTGTGGCGGGCGCATCCTAATTGGATTTGCGGGACTGCCACACACATAGCGGGCGGTCCCATTTGCCGAAATGCCGAAACGATGCCGCCATTGTAATAGACCCCATAGTTTGAAAACTCGCACTGTGCGAGCTCCAGCATGTAACAGTAGGTACATTCTATGGAGGGAGGTGACCAGGGCACTGAAACACTTCCCCATTATTTGTATTTCCATCTGTTTTACATTAATCTCTATCAAGTTTAGTTATTAAACACATCTCAAATAAACAGGAATAAATCACTTGAAATTTCCAGTATGATATCTTTTCTAAGAAAATAGTCAACATCCACTGCTTAAAGCCAGAGCCCAAATATTCACTTTGCTTAGTTCACTGAGTTATCTAGACTTACAAAAATAACATTGAAAACAAAAACACTGCTAAAATGGTTATGATTTGCGTATAATACATGGGTATCTGTAATCCCTGTATAAACAGCAGTCTCTAATTTCTTTATAATCAGCGACTTGTGACACACCCAGTCACCGATTATAAAGAAAAGACGTCAGAACTCGACTATTAGAAGTTAATACAGTTGACTTCTGATGTCACAATGCCTTCTGCCATTGCTAGCAGCCGAGGTGAAAGGCAGGTCAGGTCATGGAGCATAATTGAAGCAGGTATTTAAAGAAACGAACATGGAATGTTGATTTTCTTTCTTATGCTCTATTTAAATAGTTTATAATGACAAGCATAGAGATTATGTTTATTTTTTCGGTCCTCAGATAGAGAAAAGATAGATTCTTTGTGTATGTTTTTACATATTCTGAGCTACTGTAGCTTTAAAAAAAAAATACTGACTAGTATTGAACTGTTTCTAATATCTGTTTGCAACAAATATCTAACAGGTTTTATTTTTATTCTTCATGTTCACAAACATGCTCACTCTTTCATATTAAAGAGTTACGTACCAAGATTTAAGTGGTTTGTGGGAAAGGTTATGGCGTGACCATGTATTATATGGGATAAAGTACCCCATGGTGTACATGAAAAGGATATCGCAAGTCACCTCGGAGTTCCATGACCTTATAAAGGAACTCAGCCTTCTGCTTTGTTCCTCCATAAGGTTATGGAAATTCTCGGTGACTTGCAATATCCTTATAATGTACAGCAGGGGGTACGTTATCTTTTTTATAGTAAATGTTGAAGCCAAGAAAATATCCACGTGGTAGAAATGTGAATAAGCCTTTCTCCAACAGAAACACACATGAGAAATGATGACAGCCCGCATTATGAACTATATCATTTCACCAAAATCAGTTGGGTATCAGAAATGACATCACATGACCCTTGGCCACTCGCGACCTGATAGAAAGGGATTTGAATAGATCGTAGGCTGCAGGAGCAAACATTCATCCACTAAAACTCACTAAACCTAATGGCATCCTATGTTTAATGTATCTGTGGTCGCATTGATTAAATCATAGGGATTTTTTTGAAGTTCACAGGAGTTACAAAATACAACGTTTACATGCAGACTGTAATCCATAGGTAACCCGAAATTACACCTGGGATAACAGTATCAAATGCACTAAATATAAAAACAGGAACAGATGCCAAAATGAGACAGGAAAAATATCCAATAAAAAAGGAGGAGTGGCAAGCCGAGGTGTGTGTATGTGTGGAGTGGGGATGAGGGCAGTGGTGCTGTGTACAGTAGGATTCTTCTTGCTGTAAAAACAGAGCGCGCACTGAAACTTTCTACACCCCCATTAAAATAAATAAAAAAAAGTCTGAAGACAGAATACTGATATGTAGAACACTGATGGGTTTTTTTTACGTCAAACTTAATATACAATCTACAGTCCAGATAGTTACAATATTACATGAATGTACTAGGGCATTATATAGTATATTATTCTCTTTGATCTTAAGAGCAAGGAGTAGCAAATTGGAAAATTCAAATTTGTCTTCTTAAGTGTCAGCAAGTGGGTGATTACATTAGGTAATATTTCAAGCAGGACAAATATTCCAATTACTGTCTCTATTTCATTGTGGTTTAAAAGAAAATAGGTAATATTTTTATTTAGAATATAGCTAGAAATTATTTAATGAAATTTGAAAAAACACAATATTTGCCATAGAAACTGAAGTGAAACAAAAAAATGCAGATGAAATACCCAATTACTTCACCTTTTTTTCCCTTTTCATGTTGTTTAGTGGAAAGGTTCAGTAACACTGAACCTGAGTCTATTAAAATTCAGTGCGCATTGGGTAGCTTGGTAATAAATGTCCCTGATATATGGTGTGTACCTTCTAGAGCAATTAGAGGTGTTGACTGTTTATGTTCTCTGTAAAAGTAATAGGTTGAAAGAGATTATCACATTATAATGAGTTTTGCATTGTTTTACATAAAGTTCATGTTTTTCGATTATGCAAATTCTAATATTATTTTTTTATATTTCAAAATATACAACTGTGATTTAATTTTCATGCACCAACTTTGGACTTGAGCATAATTTTATGCATCTTGTAAACAATTTGTGTTGCTCGATTATGTTTAGGTTTGGGTGAATGATTGTTTGCATCATTAAAAATGCTGGCATTTTTTCACTTAATAGTGTCTATTATGAAGGGAATTTCCGGCAATAAAATGGTATTCTTTTTTAAAGAATTTTAAGATATTCACTGGTGCTGCAACAGTAGAATTGGGTTTACTTATTTGACCTCAAACCAATGTCGTGTGCATTAATGTCTATCTTCATATACCATGTAAATTTAAGAAGTATGTTTCTTGTTTCTTTATTTTTTCCTTGAGAGTGAGAAGAGGTCCTCCATTTCCACCAAATTGTTATTATTTACCATGAAAATATTTAGATATTTTAATAATGCAATTAGGTCAGACTTGAGTCATCTGAATTTAGGAGTGACTTCAGGGTTCATAATTTCTCAGCCTTTTATGTGTTATTAATTTTGGCTTGTTTGACTTCTACACTGTCGGTTGTAAAATGTGGTTTTGTTGCATTGCCCTAGTGCAATAGAAGATTTGCAAATCAAACTACCTTGAAGTACCTCAAATGTAATGAGATATTCATGTAAAACATTGGCATAGAGGTAAATGTGAGATCATTTTAGTTGGTTTGGCTGCATGTGCCTTATTGTTTTAATCCCTTGAATGTTGTTAAGAGATCAAGTCGGCCCCCCCAAACCAATAAAAGAAGCCCAAAGACTTATCCTCTGGTCATAGGTTTGTCATGGCAGTACAGTCTTTGAAGTTGTGCCCTACTACATTTATTTATTATGTATTTATTTGTGGTAGTTTTTTATATTGCAAATCTAGCCATCAAGGCACTGCCTTACAAACAACTGTGGCTCTCACTTATCACAAATAGCATACACGACTGGTAAAAGATATGTCTTCCAAGATTCAAGGAAAGGTAGTAGGTCTGGGTTGAACATAATGTGTTCTGAGATAACATTCCAGAAAGTTGGGGATATGGAAGGGAAGGCTTTGTTTAAAGCCTTTCAGAAGTAGGATTTTTACTTACCTTGTGTTCCATTGGCTAGATAATTGTTACTTTGAGATTTGAGACCACACATCACAAAATGTGATTGTGCATTTACAAAAATAATACTTTCAACTATATTTAACCTGATAGATACAATGTATGTTAACTAATTTGCCCATTCACCAGGTCCTTTAGACCCTGGTGGGCAGCCTATGATGTCTATGACATGTGGCCCAGTTTTGCAGTTAAGAAGAACCGCCCACTGATTTTACAGCTCCCCCCCACCAACAGAGATATCTCTGACTTCAGTGGAGCTGCTGGTGCTGCGGAACAAAATATGGAGTAGCCTGAACAACCCCTACGGAACCTGGGCTAGTAGAAATGCAGCATTATACGAAGAGGGTTCCTTAAGGGATTATTCAAAATTGATACTTTATGGTTCTGAATAATGCTTAAGTCATTGTTGGGCATCTCAAACAATAATTTTGCATTCAATTACTTTTGCACTTTGTGTGAGCAAGGTGTGATACAATTAATCCAATATTCTAATGAGCTGGTCACAACAAGTAAATAATTATCCATACGGCTTTATTCTAATGTGTACATATTACATTATAAAAAGCTGTTATGAATCAATATAATTCAATAGGTCGTAATCATACCCTCTTTGTAAACATAATTTTATGGTTTTTCCATATGATTATAGTGTTGACTTTAACACCCATAGGTAGTCCATAAAAGCAACTAGCTCCATATTGTTTTTGGCAGTTCCAATGAAAACACAGAAAGCACAGACCTTTTTTGAGAATGCTTCATGTTTGCTGCACAAGCGTTTGGTTCTTGGAAACAAAACAAATAAATGGCTCTGATGTACTGGGAGGTCAGAGAGGTACACCGAGGGTGCCGGCAGAGGTTCTGCTGGTGTAAACCCATCCATTTATCCGATTCCTAAAGGTAAGGTGGAACCACAAGCATGGCAGGACGGGAGCACCACCAAATTACAACTGTGGGCCTGCTCTGCCAAACTCTCAATGACCCCTCAGTCTATGCTACTTTATAGTAATAGACTAAGGGCAGACGTGGATAGTAAAGAGACATTTGTCAAAAATTGACAGATTTTCTGTTAGCCCATCTGCTGAACCCCCCGCCTCATTTAGAGGGATGGTAAATACGTTGTTTCTGACAGTGGGGTCGCCACTGGCTCTGCCCTCGAAATACATCTCTGATATCCGCTATGAAGAATAGCATTGGAATCGCTACCTGCTTTAAGGCAGCCTTTCTAATACCATTTTAAAGTTCATTTTTTGTCTGTGACAGCATTGTACACTATGGCTGTCCTGGGTAAAAGTAAGGAAACAGGTATCTTATCTACTGGGAGAAATCTGCAAAATCAGACACCACCTAGGTGGATTATCTTTGGGAGACAAAAAATATGCCAACCAGCCTGCATTTTGGTGGAAAACACCAGCCATGCCAGTAATGTAGAAGGCTGGACACTGCTGTTCTGGCAGACGTATTGTCCCAGTGGTTTGACAACCGGTCAACAAAACTCAAAATCAAGTGTTGTGCTGCACCTTAAGATATAAGAACTCTCACCTAACCAATTGTAATAAATGCAAATAAAACCTCTCTTCATAGCAGATCTTTCCTAAGCATATAGCAGTTCAGCGGGTCAGGTAACCTTCTGTCATGTGTAACTACAGTAGGCTAACAAGGATGATTTCACATCATGTCCCCTCACAAAAGACATAGTCAGTGACCACGTGTGAATATATATTGCATGGGAGCTGGCTGGCTGGGGAAGGGTACTGGGTCCAGTTATACCCATGCACATAATTTGCATTTACTCTTATGCTGGGCAGCCATCTCATGGGCTAGGCATCCCAGCACCCTCCACCAAACCCACAGATCAGCCTCAAAGGGCAGTAACCCATTCTGTGGGACTCCTCCGAGATCGTAAGTTGTTACCTGACAATTTAATCAAACCTTCACTCAGAAGAAAGACACCACCCTTATATTGGGTTAAAAAATCACAACTGTTTAATATTGCCCTGCAATATTTATCAAAATGGAAAAGTGGCACCAGCGATTGATCATTCATTCCAATGAGTTTTGCCACACACTGGCCATGGCACTAATATTGTAATTAAAATGGTGAGGTGGGGATAAATGATAACCTCTTGTCCCACAATGGAGGGATGGTGCAAGAATTTATGAAATATTTTTTATAACTGGTTATTAGACCCCGATGCCCCCAATGGCGGCATTGACTGCTAGTATATGGTGTCAGCCGACACTCTTCCTTGTACCTTCTTGAGATACCCAAATGAAGGTAAAGCTGGTGTAGCCACTCTCCAGGATCTGTTAGTGCCACAAGGTGACATGTTAGTATGGCCACAGCCAGCTAGCAGCAACAAGCTGATCTTTGAGGAGCATCCCCAGAATCAGCACTGTAAATTAATACATTAAATATGCCGTAATAGGGCCCTTTATTCGAAGCATAATATAAAAATTCCAAATTAAAATTTGAAAAACACGCAGCCCCAATAATATTATAGAGCGTCACTCTATTCACATTCACACCTATTGTACTGAACTCCAAGTTATTCTTTCCAAATCCTTTTCGGCGAAAACACCCCACCCTGTCCTGCTTGTTTTCCCTGAAAAAAGATAGTGCCGCCACCCTTCTCATCTGTCAGGGAGGCACTGATAGGACTAGGAAAGGCACTATGCATATTGACACCCGCACACATGCCCCACTTTCATCCAGACCCATACCTCTCCAGTTGAAATCAACATCTAACCCCTTATCCTTTCACTGATTATTAGGCTCATGTTGATAACAGTCATCTATTACCTACATTGTCACAGGAATGCCAAGTATTCTAGATAAATATAAGAACAGCTTTGAACATTTCATTAGTTCCTTCCTACTTAGGGCCCGATTACGATGCTGTAGGAAACGGCTCCAACCCTCGGTCGGAGCCATTCCTACTGCATCGTAATCTCCTGTTCCGATTCATTTCTGACTCACCCATTTGAATGGTGTCGGTTGGAAATGAATCCCAACCAGATTTCCAAATAGTTTCCGACGGGTTCGGAGGGCCCATCTGACATTCGGAAAGCCACCTGTAATCCCAAGGGCCGCCCGAGGGATTGCATTGTCGGATTCTGACAGCCTTTCTATGTCGGCCCTTCTGACACAGAAAGGCTGTCGGAAGTCGATTTTGGGGGCCCCCAGCAGGGCCCCCGTGGGTGCAAGGCCTCCATATGGTGACCGAGGGGGCACCATATCCCTGCCCCCGTGGGTGCCTGCCACGGGGTGCAGGGATGAACTGCACCTCTTCTCTGTACACTGAGAGCATGCATTCCGGTCAGAATGCATGCTCCCATTGTAAAGAATAGGAGTGTGACCGAACAGTGTTCGGTCGAATCCTACTTGCTGGGTTGGGACTGCCGACAGGAGGTTGGTCGGTCCCAGTTCCCAAACGATGTTGGACAGACTCAGGTCTGTCCTACATCGTAATTGGGCCCTTAGTAGTGGATCGGTTTTGAAACTCTATACCTTTTTCAAGAATTGTGTATTTCCTTTTCAGGTTTGGTTACAGACAGCTTTAGCTGTTTAGTGGCAAGACCTATTGTTTACAATATACATATAGGGGTCGATTAGGATGTAGGGCGGATAGCCACCGCCCGCATGGCGGTGGCGATCCGCCCTACATCCTTCCCCGCCCGCCACCCATTTCCCCCACCATATTAGTATGGCGGGGGGGACCCTGGCAGACGGAAAGACCGTCCGCCCCTTTTCCGGCCAGTCAACCGGGCGGAAAAGGGTTTAATATAGTGGCGGTGTCTGCTAGACACCGCCATCCATACAAGTATGCAGGCGGAGACCAGCCTTTCCGTGGCGGCGAAAGGCATGCAGAGTTCACAGTTGGGGTCCCGTTGCGGGCCCCCAGGAAGTTGTGGGGGTGGGGGTGCACATGGGGTACCTATGGGACCCCCCTGCATTTGCATGCACAATGCGGCACGCACTGCGCGGTGCCAGCCACAACATGCATTTTTACCATTGCGGCGGGTGCTGCTGAAAGCACCGTCCGCCGCAATGTTAAAAATGTGTGATGCGCCCGCCAGTGTGGCGGGCTCATCCTAATCTACCCCATGGGACGGTTTTCCGTCAGGATGGCGGGCGGACAAAGTCCGCCCGCCATCCTAATGATGCCCATAGTGTGCTATGGGTCAGACTTGTGTCATTATTGGATGGCTTTGTTGTCTATATCCCTTTCTTGCTCCTGATTCAATAGGTTTCCTCCATATTCATGTGTATGTCGTTCCAAGGAGCATTTCCATCTCAGAGTGTTCCTATTGGTTAACTTGTATCCATCCACTGCAACCTTGCTTGCATTCGGGGAAGTACTTTTTTATAACAATTGCATGGAAGTGCATGAGTTGTCTATCTCCCCCTTGTGATACTTTCCTCTTCAACTCTCGTCTGCTCTCCATGTTCCTTCCCTGCCCCTCCTACCAGTAATTGTTTTATAACACCCACCCCGTTCGCGTTGTCTCTTCCCCATACTCCCTGCTACTGGCTGCCTGTCAGAGTGTGCTGTTTTAAAATATTTTTTAAGAGGCCCAGGCAGTGGCAAAGGTGGTCCACTGCCAACCTTTTAGCACTTTGTATAGCTTTCTAAATCTTTTTTAAATCTTTTAATTTCTTCCTCTAACAACGGCTTCCGCCATGTTAGATTGGTAAATTCAAAAAATGGCTCACATCAGCACATGCTGTGACACTGCCCTCATATTGGCATGGGTTGTTTAATTGAAAAACCTATTCCAAGATTGCCATCTTATTTGTGCCTATGCGTCTTCATGCTTGCACATTCATACAACTGCAAAAAAATGCATTGGCAAAGCCAATAGTGCATCATTTGAGAGCAGAGACCTATTTGTGTTGCCAGTACTTTTCTGTTCTCCGTTTGCGGCTCTTTCATCTAACAGTGCATGGTTGTGCTACTTTTGAGACTCATGCAAGGTGTGAGTTGCAAAGACGTATAAAATGAAAAGATACTGGCCTGAGCTACGCAAATTTAATGGCAGCCCAATGCTGCTGGAAAAGCTGGTGTACTCATTTAAAATCATAAAAACTATAAATAACCACAGGTAGCCCTGGCTGTGATGTTTACATTTGGTTTTTCTTAGCAATAACTCTATGAAGTAATGGGGATGGGATGAAAAAATTGGGCTTTTTAAATTACATTGATCTGTGGGTCTTAGCATTATGTCCGGAATTCCTGAATAACATTTTTTCTGTAGATCTAGTGAAACAGAAAACAAGGGAACAAAAATAAATTAAAGGTTTTTCATATTTTAATAGTAATTTTAAAATGTTTGGTGTTGCATATTTATAATAGAGTTCCAGTGGACGATCTCTCAGTGGCAGCTGGTGAAGTATGAAAGTGGTGAGGCACAACAATTCATTTTTCTGAGCGAGAGCGGAAGTAATAAGAAAGGGTTGGGGGATTTACCCCAGAATTTGTTTTATTTAATGGGGTACATTTTTGTGCCTTTTAAAGTATATTTTGTAACTATTCCAAGTCCAAAATGCGGCAGATTTCATTACCAATTTATGGGTTGGATTGTGTCTCTCTGCTGCTTGGTGTTGGCATAAGCCAGGTTGGTCCAGTGTCGAGTCCTTCTTCCAATTTACACCCATGCCAAATTCTAGAGACTAAACCAAGTCTAAGAACCCTTAAGGTCCATTGGGAGGACCCTCCATGCCCAGTCACTGGTTCCCTCTTGGTAGCTTGCGCACAATGTAAATATACAGAGTTCTCTGGTCTGTGCGCAAGTAGTCAGCTCCTTCAGGCCAGGATTTTTTCTTTGCTTTTGTTGTCCTAATATTTTTGGCATTGGATAATTAGGACTAAAAATTCCTGAATGCTTCTTAAATACCTGGGCTGTAGGAGCCACTTAACATGGTACAGGAAGAAGAGCGAGCCCTGCATTGAAATGCGCGGTGTATTTATTAGAGGTCAGGGGTAGACCTTACCTTAAAATCAATGGGGAGCAGTCGTGGAGCAGGAACAGGTGTATCTGGGGGTGCTGTGTTGCTGGGCTGCACTGTATTTCTCTGCACAAACTGATGACGGGCTTGATGTCTGTTCTCTCTGTCGAGACTCGTCTGCAATGTGACGTGTACCCCTTGTTGTCCCTCCTGGGAAGGGTACCGCTTCGAGCTGGGAGACCCGGGCGGGGGACTTACCTTGTCGTAACATCTTCGTCATTCACAGGTTATCAGACGGCGCTTCTCTGAGACATGCTGCAACATAGTACAAGCTTCCTCAACACCCCTCACACAGCACAAATACCACTCAGGCAGGTGCAACGCACAATTCCTTCATTCACTCTTTCCACTACCTCGTGCGCAATGCTGTTAAAGGCGCTGGGCACGCAGAGGGAAGACAGCAAGTGACAGAAAATGGGCAGTCACTGCATGGCTTCGTAATAAAGTCAAACAGTGATTGGCCATATCTGTGAACCTAACCAGATCCTCTCACCCGTGCGCTGCCTCATGTTCAGCACAAGACTAGAGGCCTACGCGTAGCTCCTGAGCCAATCAAGATGCTGCTCCCTTGCCTTTTATGTTTAAAACAGCATCAGAGCAGCGCCAAGATTGGCTAGGACAGAAATACACAGCACTCCTCTGGAGACCTGGTGTGCTGCAGCTGCGATCCTCTCCCTGAAAACACCCCCCTCCCCTCCCCCCACCGCAGGCTCACTAATTGCAGGTAGGGAGAAGCAGTCTCTTAAGTACGCATGTCGATCTGGACGGTGAAAGGCACTCGTCCAACCTGACATGCGCAGTTTTCTGCAGTGAGTGACGCCTGTGAGCCTGCAAAGCCCCACCCCCGCCCTAACTCAGGAAGTTAAGGCCCCTACTTGAGACTGTAATAAAGCACCGCCACTGGACGACCATAATAAAACATTGTCTTTTTAAAATTAAAGCTGGTGTTGGGGGGCAACTAATATGGCGGGGCAATGCCCTTTACGGTCCCATAGAGGAATCGCCCCAGTGATCTCTATTGATCAATTTAATTGACAGATGGGCAGATTTAGAGTTTACGTGGGGCAAATACGTTAGTGGCAAAAGTGCAATTTCCAATTGCAGTAGTCAGATGGGGCAAAATCTGATAAATGTATGCCTCTCCACCACTGCAGCACAGCACCACAATTTGCCCTGGCACAGTTTAGGGCAATGACACAAAGAGCATGTTGTAGTGTATATGGATTGGGCACATACTGTAAACACACCTCTTGTTTTTCCAGTTTAAGTCTGATTTGACTTTATCCAATACTTTTGGGAGAACATCAGGCTTTCTCCCCATCTTGCCTCATACTCGAAAACTGACATGGTAGACAGTGTGGTCTTGAAGATTGCTTTCACGCCTTTGGGTTTCAATTTCCACTTATGCTATTTGATCAGATAAGTGTGTGCTAAGGCAGGGCCACTGGAATTATACAATTTTGTGCTGCAGAGTTTTCTGCATAAATATGGATTTGCCACATTATCCAGTGTCTGCTGTACAATTTGGCTTTCTCTGCCGCATAATTCAGTAATCCCTGAGACATAATTTGGTCCTTCCGTATAGCATAATTTTAGTGGCCATGGCGATAAGACAAATCCATTTTACCATGTTTTACATTGCATACATGTCCTTTTCAAATTGATGTGATGTACAGCATTGACTCACTTACACAGTCTAAAATGTGGTAGGGGATTACTCACATCCCTGCAATCCGTTTCCATGATCCTTCATTCCATCCTGACACTTCATTCCATCCTGCACAGTGTACAACGCGCCCTGGTGCTGAAACGATAGAAACCTTCGCTATATGGTACACTGCTGCTCTTTGGATTAGGACCACAATGTACGAAGTGCTTTTCCAGTTGCAAAGCCTGCGACTTGCACAAACAAAGGTTTTACCGCTGTAAAAGATCAAGTTGCAATGTATTAAAGGCATTTTGCGATTAGGAGACTTTCTGACTTGCAAAGTGGGGAGTGTCAAGGGATCCCACTCCTTATTGCGATTCCATTTTATAGTTATCAATACTTTGCAAAAGCAGCTTCAATTGCAAGCCATTCACAGGTTACCTACACCTGACACGGTGGTAGCCTATTTGCAGGAACAGTGCGTGCGTTAAAAAAATCAACATGGAATGCAGGGGCGGCTGCTAGGGCACGGTGGCGGGGGTTTGAAAAAAGGAGAACAAAAAGAATAGATGACTTACCTGTAGAACGTTGCCCGGCGCATGTCCTCCATACTGCCTCTGTTCCTGGCTCCCGACAGTGCCCAGGCTCCCAGACCCCCCTAGCCAATCATGCCGCTTCTTTCACCAGCATGACAGCAGCATTGTGATTGGTCTGAGCGGCCTGGTTCGGCATTCAGACAGGGAGTGGGAGCTAGTGCATGTTCTCCAACCATGCTGTGCAATACAGCCAGATGGCGAACATGCTAAGTGCTCATGACTATTTGGCCATCTCAAGACGGCCAGCCAAACCGTCTTGCGCACTTAAGTGCACCAACCACTCCTCCCCCTGCTGACTGTGATGACAGCCCATCCTTGCCCCGCCCGTAAAACTGCCTCAGTACGGAAAAATAAAATTATAATAACATTGTGTTTTTCCTTTTTGCACTGCTCAAAGAGCAGTGGGGTGGCACTCCTCTGCCTTAGAGGAGGACCTGCTGCTGATGGAGGGATCGAGGTCTTCTGTTTGGTAGGCCTATAGCCCTGTATTTACAAGCCTTCGCTTGGGAGTCTCAAAAATAAACTCTGCTCCTCATGATAGTCGAGCTTACTCAGTGCTTGTCCCAAATCTATCAAACTTTCGGGCTCCTGCTATGCAAGGAAAGGGAGATTAGTTAAATGTTATCATCTCATAAAAAACTGGATCTTTCTTCAGTGTGTCTTGATCCTGCTTTTGACGTTTCTGTTATGAATCAACATTGTAATCCCAAGTTCTAGTGCCTCAGGGCTGTTGTGGCAGAGTACAAGTAAACTTCAAAGCATTTGTATCATGGGAAACATCGTTTACAATGCGGGGATTACATCGCGATGCCATTACATCGCGGTTTTTACAACGCAAGTCGTTACAACGACTTGCGCTAAATGGCGCTCTAGGACAAGGAATAGTTTAATTTACTATCCAACACCTTCCCTACTGTATGTAGACTGGAGTTGGAATAGTAAATTATACTACTCCTAAGTCCAGCGCCCTCCAACGAAACGTTGTAACGACTTGCGTTGTAAAAAACGCAATGTAATGGCATCGCTATGTAATCCCCGCGTTGTAACGTCATACATTCTTGTATCATAAATGCTAGACATTCTGACACTGCATGAGCAGCCTGTGATATTCTCTTATGACTGTGTAAATGTAGCAGATTGAGATGTAGGTGCTGTGCACATTTTCCATTTCGCTGTAGTTGAATGCCTGGCCCACGGGTGTGCAATGCAGCCAAAGGAGGGCCAGACCATGCCATAATTTGAGACTAAAGCAAGCTAGTTCCAGTAAATTCGCTCCATTTAGATTCATTGGATGTAAATTAATCTTATCTGGATATCATCAAAATCTGGCATGGATCTGGCTCTTTAGGCCTTAAATTGGAGTCTCTTGGGCTCACCCTTCCTAATGATTTAACTGCTTTAGCTATAGCTCTAGTTGTGAAAATCAGTGAAGGCTCCTGTGTGTAAATTGTGAGTTCAAACCTTCTGTGTATTCTTTATAAACATTTAGCTGTATCACCATATCCAGCGATCTAACTGCATTTTCAAGAAACAATGAAGGTGGCGCCTTCATGCCTTTTTATAGGCTCCCGCACATTTACATACTTTTCCTAAGCTCTAAAAAAATCGCAATGTATATCAATGTCATTGATTCTCAGACCTCAAACATGTGACACCAAAACTATGAAAGACTACATTCATTTGAATATTTTTGTCTTAGGCTTGCTGTGTTGTATGTATGTACATATGTATGTGGCATTTGTATACTGCAAATCAAGCAAGTGATAGGAAAGGTATCTGGTTTCCGGAAGCAGAAGGGTACTCTAACTGCATTGTGATGTAGTGTTTTTCAAGAGGTGCAACATTAATTCTTACCTAAGTTAGAGCAGCATTGGAGCGGTCTGATCGATCCTGAAATGTTATTACAGATTCTGGGTGCATAGATGGAAAAGGCCTGCTGTCTTATTTTGTCTTTTTCAAACTTCTTCATCTCCAGCCTCATGGTGTCTAGAGATCCACCAGCGATGGTGAGCTTGTCTGAAAGATAAATGAGGTGCTTGTTGTGATGCCTTTGTAAATAATGCAGATGATTTTGAACAAGGTGTGGGCCCGCATGGGAAGTCAATTGAGTTCCATTAGGATGGGGGTGATGTGATCATGTTTCTCAGGTTCTCCAGGAGACCTGCTGTGCTGTGTAATGTGGAGTCTGGTCTGGGAGGCCATGGAAAAGAACATTATCAGCAGCCTGATGAGTATGAGGGCTTGAGGAGCAATTCTGAAGTCGCTCCCTGGAAGAAACGGTTTCACTTTCTGTAGAGTAGATATCTGGTACCTAGCCATCTTTGTTTTTTGGCAGTGTTCCCTAAGGGTAAGGTTGATGTTCAGGATGAGTCCAAGTCACTTGGCATTCGGTTAAAGTCATGTTTCAAAGCTGTAAAGGTTCATATCAGTGAACCAGATGTGCGCTATTTCATACTTGTTCTTGGAAAATGACAGGAGTTCTGTGTCGGTGGGTTGGAGCTTCAGTTAGGCACTGAACATCTAGGTCTGGATGAGGTGAGGCAGTGTTTGAGGGGCAGCATGTCTGGAGCAAAGGAGACTTTCAAGTAGAGTTGTGCATTCGCAGCATATTGGTGAATTTTGATGCTGTCATCTGTGGGTAGAGTCCCACGGGGTTCCATCTAGACATTGAACATGACAGGGAAGAGTATGGAACCCTGGGAGACTCTTTAAATGATAAGGATATTTTGGGACCTTGAGGTGTAGGAGGAGAACCAGTGAAGGGCATTATTGAGTGAATACCATTTGAGATTCCAAGATGTGGATAATGGTGGTGTGGTTGACTGTGTCATCTTCATCTGTGGTCTTTATGACATCTTCCACGACGTAAGGTCGTGGTCTTGTGCTGCAGCGTGATTTGAAGCCAGATTGGTAGCTGTGCATGAGATGAACAGAACTGGTGTGACCTTGTAGCTGAGCATAGATTGGTTCTTACTTAATCTTGCGAATTAAGTTCGGTGAAGGATGGGCCCATAGTTGGCTAGGTCACCAGGGTCTAATGTAGATTTCTATTAGAGTGGGAGGATCAGGCATGCATTCAGAGCTTCTGGGAAAAGGCCTTGTGTGTGAATGTATGGTGTATTACCGCCATCACTTACAGGCAAGATCGTTGTTATGCATGTCTGCAGGCATGGGTTTTTCTGCAAACATATCGATTTTCCACACTAATCTACCATCTGATGCATACATTTCAGATTTCAACAAAAACAATCTCATTGCATCACGTCGTAGATTAAACATTACAGAAAAATAACTTCTGTGCAGTGGCAGATATTTTGCAGAGGTTAACTGCTCACCTTTCAGTTGCAGTATTTAAGTGTTAAACTGGTGCTAATGAGGTGAAACGTCTCTCCACTAAGTAATAAAGTGTGTTAAAACGACAAAATAGCTAAATAATTCCTACAGTAAAATGTGCCCTAATCTGCCACATAATTTTCTACTTCTTGCCAGATAATTTTGGGGCATATGTATCAAGCGATTTTTTACTCGCAAACGCTGCGATTCGCAAAAAACAGCGTTTGAGAATAAAAAATCGCTAAACGGTATGTATGAGCCATTTTTCAGCGCAAATTTAAGGAATCGCTAATTTTGCGATTTCCTAACTTTTCGCAAGCATTTAAGAAATCGCAAATTGCGATTTCTTAAATGAAATGTAACAGGCAACAAAGTTTTGCGAAAAATCCGTAAGAAATCGCAAATTACCACCAACTTCTAGTTGGTGGTAATTTGCGAATTCTTTTAAAAATGCACTATTTTAAATTTTAATAAGTGCCACGTGGCGCACATACATGCCCTTAGGGCATGTATGTGCGCCATATGTCCACACATGCTGATTTCAGGGGTGCATCAGGGTGTCATCTTGACACCCTTGCACCTTTGAAATTATTCTCAAATTGCGATTCGCAAATTGCGAATCGCAATTTGAGAATTACTTCCCATTCATTCCTATGGGTCTCCTGGCCCATAGAAATGAATGGGCAGGTATTCCTTAATTGCGATTTCGCAATTTGCTAATCGCAATTAAGGAATTTTAAGAAATCGCTAAATATTAGTGATATTTTAAATACATCCCATTTTGCGATTCTCAAATAGCGATTCTCAAAAAATCGCTATTTGAGATTCGCAAATTCGGGTTTTGATACATATGCCCCTAGGTCCTCTATTACCAAATAATTGCACTCAGCCTGCCTTCCAGTAATCCTCATTAAACTGAGTGCTACTCGTCCTCGTTCCAGTTGTTACTATCACCCCTCATCCTCCCCATGTAGTGAGCCTCAACATTGGGGATGTGGTGGGGGGTGGTGAGGGGTTATTGCTTAGCGTAGTCTGTGGGAAAGCAACTAATCATTTGTAGGTGGACAGGTAGTGTCGGTCCCCAGGGTGTGGGCGTAGTTCGTGAAATAAAGACTGTGAGGGGAGATGAGGTAAAAATGAATGATGGTTATCACATGTTTTTTTTTAATAACATTGAGAAATATTTTGGACATTGTGACTTGATAAAGTGCTGACCTTTGAGCAACAGTTTTCTTTTAAATGGGTTTTGATGCCTTAACTCAATCTCGCCAGCAAACTGCAGTTCATCACAAAAGCCACACAATTGTTTAAGCCAGTTGTCAATTTCTGCTCAAGAAAGTCCCCCCTGGAGTATAGAGTTGTCACAGTGTATCATTTCCAGATGGAATAGGCAGCAGGCATTTGTGAGGAAATATTGGCAGGTCTGTATGGGCTTTGACAGATGGTATGCCAGGCATTTGCTGGGGCTTGGATAAACTCTGCCACAGTATATTAGTAACAGGTAGTTGCAAGTAAGAACTCTGAAATAAAAAGCACTCCAATATCAAAGAGATTGTACAGCTCACTTGTAATGCTGTGAAAAAAAATGCAACGTGATCACTCCAAGCTGCTAAATATTATTGGTGTGTTCACCATGTTATCATTTATTACTCTTTGAGCCACTAGGAATCATGCCAAATGTGTGCTTTTGTTTTAATGTTACAATTCACAGCATTTTCTGCATCAACACTGGAAAAAGCCACAGTCGTGGACTCTAGCTCCCTTGAAATGTCAGGATAGC
The DNA here is from genome assembly GCF_964204655.1 of Triturus cristatus. Classification (NCBI taxonomy): domain Eukaryota; kingdom Metazoa; phylum Chordata; class Amphibia; order Caudata; family Salamandridae; genus Triturus; species Triturus cristatus. Next base: position 770,043,450 of record NC_140592.1, read on the forward strand.
AGAATTCACATCATGCACCCTTTCACCTCTAATGACATCACATTCCCTTCGACCATCTAAACCCACACACTCTTGATCAGACAGCTCAAATGGAGAAGGTGCCCAGCCATATCATCTATACTGTGTCTCTTTGTTATGCATTCTTGGTAGTCAAATAGTGCGAGTCAGACAACCTTTTCTGAGTACTGCCTTCTTGTCTGTAATAGTTCTATCTCACTATCCTGATTGATGTATGGTTCTCTTCTAACTTTTTCATTGCGCTATCCAAAGTTCGAAGCACCCTTTTCAACTCAACGTTCACCCCATATGTCGACTTGATATGTGTACCATGTGTCACCACCTTGAATGCCTCCCACCCTGAATCCTGAATGCACAGTGCATGCATTCTCCAAGATGGGATGCATGTGATGATGTTGCCCCATTAAACATGTAATAGTTAAGGCTTATGATCCAAGAGTGCTTTGCCAATGATTTCTGCCTTGTTAACACAAATTCACTTGTATAGGAATCAGGACTGCAGATCATGGACTGGGGAGTAGGAAAATTCCCCCTGTCTACTGGGTGCATGGTTCTCGAAACCTCTGTGAGGTCCCATTTGAGCAGGCTGTTTTGTAATTTGACTGATGGTATCCTAATGAAAGTATAGGGTAGGGGTGTAAATGTTCAATCCTCTTCAACATATGGGAAGCAATTCAAATCCTCTCCCCGGATCATCAGGGTGTGTATTTGTGTGTATGTTTGCCTCGGAGGTGCTCTAGGAACAGTCTGTGATGTGTTGGTGGCATAAACACAGAGCAATGTCATCGGGCCCCCATCCAGACTTCCCGCCACTGGCACGTACCTGCACTTAGGGTCTATTTATTATTACCTTATCCCATACAGTACCCAGGGCCTGATGCAATTCAGCATCCCTTGGTATAGGAAGGGTATGTTGTGTGCACTAACTAACCCCTCAAACTTTTTCTGAGCCTAAAACCCTCCATTGTGGACAAAATGGCTGTCCTTTGGTAGGATTATATCGATCTTGCTATGATGGAGATAGTTATAGCTCTTATATCGTTTGACTGGGAAGTCCGTCCTCCTAATATTGCATGTTAGGAATGCTACAGGCTGCCAGTGGTGCAAGGATGTGTGTGAATTTGGACATAGAACTTCCTGGACAGTGTAATTTATATAGGAACTAAACACCATCATCTGATCATCACATGTATGGCCGACTCAAAGTGTTGCCAGCCTAAATGGAAGCTCCCTCCCAGGGCTAGACCAAGGAACTAGTCGTGCCCAAATATAATTTACAAGCCAGTTGTTGTTCATAGCGCTGCTAACTCATATCATGTGTGAGAGCTACATGGCAGAGGGTGGCCTATTATCCTTGTCTGTGTTGAAGTTACATGCTTACAATGAACAGAAATTAATATGAAAATTAATATGAGACTGGTACCCCATAGTAAGCACACATTCCTGTACACATTACCAATATCAAGGAGGGTCACACCGTAAGGTTGGGCAGCATTTAGCTTGCCACCATTTATTGGCTTTTATAAGCTGTAGTAATCCACAGCTTCTGGTTCAGCGTAGTTCGTTTCGCGACACACTGGCTTGAGGATCGCTGGCGCAAACCCAAGCTTTTGGATGATACGTTTTGCTCCCACAATACATCTTGACGATGTACGTTTGTAACATCCTTGAGGCCTACTTCCTGCATTTCTATCTTGCTACCTCGTTTAATCTTTGGGTCCCTTGCATTTAAGGGCTTTGTCACAGGACACCATCCCATATAGCAATGCAACTGGCAGACTTCGACCTTGAATGCTGGATCTGCTCACCCCCTCCCTGTGATAGAGCTTCCGGAGGATTCTCCTCCTTCACACTCTGTGCTCCTTAGAGGTGGGGACACATGTAAGCCCACTCTCTTTTTTTTTATCTATTTGAGGCGCAGTAGAGATGGTTCCTAACATCAGCAACTAATGTGTTCATTTAATTTTACCTCGCATGTAGAGCAGCACCTAGGATCTACATCTCCCTCTAAAGCTCCTCCCTTGCTTCCATGGTTGGCCATCCCAATAGTAAGCGTGGTCTTTTTCCGGTATACATAATATAATCACTACCACCATGGGGAATGCTACGGACGCGGCCATGCACTTTGAGTCTTCACTTATATTGTTACTCCTATTTTTTTACTTTTCATTATTGCATATGGGATGACTCATTCTCCTTACATATTAATTTTTACGGCTCATTTCCAAATAATCTCACAAGCACTGAAATTACGGCACGGTATGCTAACTATCTGTTCTACTCTTCCTTGAAGTGCCACATCTAATGCCCAATAGGCTTGTCACGGGGGATAACAGCATGCGATAAACACACTAGGACAATATGTGCAGGAAGCACACATTACTTAGTTTATAATTCTTATTAATTACAACATTTTGAATTCATAGCAAATGATTGATATGTTTCCTCTAAAGCTTGGGTGACTCTTGTTCCGCATTGTCCTGAAAAGGCCATAAAGCAAAAGACTGAAACGTGTTGTCCCACATAATCCAGGATCAACACCAGATAAGAAGAACACATATGGAATAATAATTATGTTTCAGAGTACTGCTACAAAGTTGTTTGCAACGTATTTGTGTGGTATATGAGCAGTGACATTAGAGTTAGGCATTCTTACCTGGAGAGCATTTTACCACCGCCTTAACAACGGTGCATTATCCGTCACTACGGTTATATTGTTCACCTAGGTACATTTTGTTTGTGCTAATCTGATTGTTGTTTCAAAGCGTTTTGCCCAAGTACATAGAATCAGCTGCTATGACTTTTGTCTCCTTCAATCAATCATTTTAATGTGTTTGTTCTAAATATGAAAGAAAAGTTGCATGAGTAAACATACTATGAGAATAACCGTTGCCATCAGTTGCCTTCTACCATGCCTTTACCATTAACCTTCAATAGATTACCACCTCTGTACCTTTGATGGAGTCTTCCATTATCGTTGTGACCTGTGGCAGAGCCTGTGCCTAGTCTCGGAGTCCAATGTCAGGATGGAATAATCCTTCGGTCACCATGTAGAGAGCTTGGCAAACTGTGCAGTTTCTCCAGCTTGTATCTGTGCAACACTTTGTTTTGATCCATTTCTAGAATGTGTCCTGTTTTTTTCTTTTTTTCTTTATTTTTTTTTATTGAATTTTTCAACAATGACATACAATCCAGATTTTAACCTGTTGCAGTGGATATACAGCTGTATCGTGAACAGTAATAAAATATCATGAATTAAAAGACATCTGTAGCAATAAGAGCAAATGACAGCAATCAGTGAGGACAAATACACATTGCCAAAGATCAGTAAGGAGGCATATGGAAGAGTAAAAAAAGCAATTCACAGAGGTGCCATGACGAACGCCAGCATATGCGGGATGTCAGATGGATCGAACATAGGTTACCTAGGGTAGGGGAAGAGAGGGCGGATCCCACAGGGCCAGTACAAGCAAGGGCCAGAATGTGTGCAGAGATTTGAGGAAGCCCAGGGGGCAATATGAGCAGGTCTCATGACCCACCCATAGCATTGATAGGATGTTCCAGCAAGTATGTCTGTAGTGGGCCTAAAATGTCGCGGGGACGTGAGAAGTGGGGAAGTAATTCAGCATATGTGCAGAGTTGGTCCTGCCAAAGAATCAGATCTCCCAGCCAATCCTTAAATTTAGGTGCCCGGCCCCGGCCTCATCTGCAGGCCACACACCGCTTAGCCAGCACAAGACAAAAGGACACAAACTTCCGATGTTTGGCTGGGATGTGTTCAGTGTACCCAAGGAGAGTTATAAGTGGTGATCGGGAGATAGGTGCGGACGTCATAGAGTCCAGGGCCGTGAGGACCCGTCACCAGTAGGCAAGAACCTCAGGACATCCCCAAGCAGGGTGCAGGAAATCAGCATGTTCTGCTTTACATCTATCACATCTGTTTGTGTCTCGTAAACCAAGATTGTGGAGCCTAACCGGAGTGTAGTAGCTGCAGTGTAGGAATCAATAATGGATGATGCAGAGCCTACTATTGGAGGAGACCTGCTCCATCTGTTTGCAGCAGAATGACCACTGTGCATCAGCAAGATCGTGCCCTAGTTCCGCCGCCCATTTAGCACGGACTGCACACGGGGGATAGACAGTCTCCATATATAAAGTATGATAGAGGGTGGACACCAAATGCGAGGCAGAGGACGCACGCAAGATTTGGTGCAGTGGGGTCAGTGTCACTGGCTCAGAGGGGTATGTGGGGTGACATGCTTGGATGCCGTGACGAAGGCGGGCATATAGAAAGGTTTCCATGGTAGATGGTGGGGAGTCATGACACAGTTGTTGAAGAGTGCGGAATTTACCACCCACATATAGATCTCCCCAGCAGCAAATATGTTGTGCACACGCAACTTTCTTAAATATACCTTCTTGTAATAACGAGACCTCTGGATGATAGGTGAGTGGTAAAAGGGGGAATAGAGACAGGATTCGGGTGTGCTATCTAAGATGCGAGATCAGGCCTTGATCGTGCAGTCTACAGAAGTGGGGCATCTTCCCCGGCTCAACTCTCGAGAGGAGGATGCCATCCAGTGGGATTGGGTCTGCGAGCGAATGTTCAGTGGGGACGTGTGGAGTATAGCGAGGCGAGTTAAACCAGAAATGAGCAAAGTGTGCCTGAGCGCTTATATAGTATAATTCAAAGTTAGGCACATCAAAGCCTCCGTGTGCCTTAGGCCGCATGAGTGTGTCCTATTGAATACGCGGCTGTTTTCCACCCCATACTAATCTAATCAGTTCCGACCGGAGGGTAGCGAAAAAGTGCCTTCCGGGGTCATAGGGAATATTAAGGAATAAATATAAGAATTTGGGAAGTATGACCATTTTGATGAGGGCTATACGACCAGCCATGGTTAAGGGGAGTGTTATCCATCGATTAATGCAGCCTGTGACATGTTCCATTGTACACCCATAGTTGAGACGCATCAGCTCCTCTCGATCCGCCGCGACGCGGATCCCCAGGTATCTAATATTTTCGTCACACCACACAATGGGAAAGTCTGGTTCGAAAGGAGTGGCTGTGCTGGTCAACGGGAAAATTTGTGATTTGGACCAGTTGATATGAATACCTGATTGGCCGCCGAATTTAACAAATTCACGTAGCAGTGGGTTTAAATTTTGACGGGGGTCTTTGATGTATAGGGTGATATCATCCGCGTATAAAGAGATTAGAATTGGGCGAAGTAGGCAGCGTGGTCCTACGTGGTTATAATGTTGTCTAATCTTGGCTGCCAGTGGTTCCATTACTAAGGCAAAGAGGATGGGGGAGAGCGGACAACCCTGGCGAGTGCCACGAGATAGAGAGATAGAGGATGATGTGTGTCCGTTGATCAAAACCTTTGCCGTTGGTGAGGTGTATAGAAGGCGGATCCATAATAAAAAGCTTGTGGGAAGTCCCATGGATTGTAAAATAGTGAAAAGATAGTCCCACTCCACTGAATCAAAAGCCTTAGAGGCATCCAGAAATACCTCCACCAGCGCTAGCTTGGGATCTACCGCTTGTAAGATGGAAAACAGCATCCTAAGGTTGTGAGATGTCGCCCTTCCAGGAATAAACCCTGCCTGGTCTGGGAGGACCAACTTGTCCATCAGGAGGCTGAGGCGATTAGCTATTAATTTAGCAAGTATTTTTGCATCCGTGTTTATGAGAGAGAGGGGCCTGTAGGACTCACAGGGGTCTGTGGGTTTACCTGGCTTTAATAATGATGTGATTAGTGCCTCTCTCATCGAGGCAGGGAGGATTTGTGCCTCCCAGGCTTCAAGAAAAACCTCTTTCAGTATTGGGAGCAGCTGATCAATGTAGGTCTTGTAAAACTCAATGGGGAGGCCATCGGATCCTGGTGCTTTCCCCGACTTCATCTGCATGATGGCTTCCCTCAGCTCATCATCTTCAAATAGCGCTGCCAGGAAGTCGCGTTGTGAGTGGCCCAGCCACCCAAGAGCTATGTCTTCTAAATAGGGAGCAAAGTCAGGAGGGGAGGTGCGTTGTGAAAAGAGATCCGCATAGTAAGTGGTAAATGTGTTTAGAATAGCAAGACTATCTCTATGACGTATCCCTGCATTATCGATCACATCCAACACATAGTTGGAGAAGCGTGGCTGTTTAATAGTATTTGCCAAGGCACGACCAGGTCTCTCGCCCTCCCCGTAGCAACGAGCAACAAAATATTTGCCTCTAAACTTCAATTCACTGTCTGCAGTAGCAGTATAGTCTGTAAGCTTTTCGCGAAGCGTGGCTCGTTGGGTGCCTGAATCAGCAGTCCACATGTCAGCTTCCAGCTGTTTTATCTCAGTCTCTAATGTCACAGAGTACCCCAAAGCTTTTGGACATACCTATGCCTCGGACAGTGACCTTAAAGGCCTCCCACAGTGTGCCCACCCGATCAACAGAGCCTTTATTTCTGGAAAAGAAGTCCACAATCTCTTCCCCTAGTTCGGTTTGAAAGACGGTGTCTAACAGTGCTTCAGGCACAAGTCTCCAGCAACGTGGGGTGATGATTGAGTTAGGGGGGATTGTTTCTAGGTGAACCGGCACGTGATTAGAGAATGATCGGGCCAAGTGCTTGACAGAGTGAATCCAGGGAGCCACTCCACGTGAGCAGATCCAATAATCTAACCGGGACCACGTGGCATGTCCTGCTGTGTAAAATGTGCCTTCCCTGTCAGTGGGGTGGGTATAGCGCCATGCATCCACCAGGCCTTGCTCCGTAATTATCCCCGATAGGGCCTCCTGAGTGTTGGGATAGTGATGGGGAAGGGGATTAGAACGGTCTAGGGTAGGGCATAGAGCCGTGTTAAAATCTCTCCCCCATATAACGTGTGTGGAGCCGATTTTAAGTACTTGTCCCCAGAGCGAGGTGAAATAGTCAGGATCGTCCAAGTTGGGACCATAACTACAGACAAATGTAACCGATTGCATACCCAATTCACCCCAGAGTATGCAGCTGCGACCAGCCGTGTCACTGTGTGTACCACCTAATACAAATGGTGTGTTCTTTTTAACTAGTATGAGTGTGCCTCGTGAGTAGGTCGAGTAGGAGGAGAATGCACATGCAGAGGCCCACTTACTACCATAACAGGAAGGTGATGAGGGTCCATATGTTTTTCTTGGAGCATAGCGATTTGTATATGGTGTCTGTTTAGATACGCTAATATTTGCCTCCGTTTACGTGGGTCCAGGAGACCCCTGACATTCCATGTGAGCATTTTGATGCATGAGCGATCAGATTGTGCTGTCATAATGAAGGGTGGAATTGTATTTGGCAAAGATATTGGTGTTGAAAGGTATTATGTCCATTCACATGTGATAGGGCATGGTGAGCAACTGTTGTCAGGTATGCAACAGAACAATAAGAAACATTCCCATCCCTTCCCACCCCTCTACAAACAGAAAATCCCATCAAGCTAACATCAGAACACATGTCTAGCTTCGAAGCCTCCCGCACCCACAACGGCACCCCAAACGTGCTGGAATTTTGTTGCCCACCCAATAACTCCCAATAGTTCAGCCGGCTTCCCTGAGCCTGATATGGCCGGCGAAGCAAAAAGAAAATCCAACAAAAGACAGTCCAATGACAAGAAAAGCAAAGGGGATCCCCAATAAGGAAGGGGGGGGGGGCGCCAAGAGGGCACGAATCCCTTCCCATGTTCCAACTCTAACTGCGACGCAGTCCCCTAGGTATTAACCCATTAAAGGGAGTAGAGTGATGCGGGGGGTGGTGCTCAGCGATGCATTAGCTAAATCTACCAGTTCTAAGGCAATTGTAAACATGCATGGATAACACAGTCAATAATCAAAGCCTCTAGGGCACTTATCTGTCCATGACAGTTCTGTAGGAGTATAGGACCTTTGGAAGATGGCTACAAAGGACCTTCAAGAAGCGATGTGTGATGTATAGGATGTCAGCATCTCATAACAAGTAGGTGCAGTTTCAGTAAGGACAAGTAAAATGTGCTGCAGATGACAGCACACGTGTCTTCCTGTTTCCCCTCAGTTCCTGGGTGGCGAAGGGGATCTGGAGGTGCGGTCCCGGTGTGGTGAGTGTCTCAAAACTGTTTTTAGGAAGTCTTCCACTTTTTGCGGGTATGTGCTAAAAATATGTTTGCCCTCATGCGTGATCCAGAGCCTTGCTGGATAGAGGAGGGCATATTCCATCTGGGCTTTGCGCAGTTTCTGCTTGACTGAAAGGAATTTCCGGCGTGCCTCCTGAACCGCCAGGGTGAAATCTGGGTAAATAGTGATGACCCCGCCCACTGATTAATTCTCCCGCACTGGCGGGGAATTAATCGCGTGTGGGCGGGCCACGGCCGTTATGACGAGCTCAGCTCGTCATGAGCATGCAACGGGTTAAACGGATGTTGTTGCGGTGGCTCCGGGCTTCAATGTCTTTGTTTTTAGCCGCAATGACTTTTAGGAGCTTGTCCATTTGCATTACTTGGGTTTGCAGCTGAGAGGTGGTGTCCTCCGTCTCGGATATACGGCCTTCTGCCTCCTTCAATTGCCCATTATGTTTGTCCACCTTTTGTACGAGGAAGTCCAGACGATTGTTCATTGTGTCCATCTTCCCCGACAGGTCCGATAGACTATGCTTAACAGCCAAAAGCAGTGTCTTAACGTCATCCTCAGCAGAGTGGGAGATGCCTGTGCCTGCTCCATAGTGGTGAGTTCGGTGTCCACAGACGATGAGCTTGTCGTGGCTTTTTTGGCATCAAATGTCAGTCTAGGTTGGCGGCTGTCAGGCTTCCCCATTGCACAGCTCCGCACGTCCAAACTATGTAGGAGGGTGCGTTAGCAGCTATCCCCCATTCTCCCAAATGCGTGTTGTGGAGGCGTTGCAAGCCCAAGCAGGAGTGCAATAGGTCCAGAGGGGGTATCACCAGGAGTTCAGGGGCTGTAGAACAACCCAACATCAGGAAGACATGAAAAAAGGAGGAAGGGGGAGGAAGCTTCACCACCTGGTGGTCAGCGGCAACGTGCAGTGTACTGCCCAGCCCACGTGTTCAAGATAGAGCCACAGCGTGGGTTTCTGCTAGTTGAAAGGTGTAGATACAGCTGCCTCAGATGGTATTGTGGAATCCGGAGTTGCGGGCATATGTCCAGAAGCAGGCCATGTGAAACCATACACAGTAGGAGGCAGTCAAAGTGCAGTGAAGGGTATCTGCGTGCCGATGCCTGGAGATACGCAGGGGTTAGTATGGGCTCCACGGGGATCGAAAGTCAGCAGCTCCCCGTAGCAGAATGACGGCTAGCCGTGGTTGTGCATGAGAGATTCAAATGGAGTATGCTGCCAGTACATGGACTTCAGAGCTGGATAGAGGCTGTATGGGCACGCTATGCCTGGCACGTGAAGAGAGAGTCATAGCTCGGGCTAAGGCCAGTTGTGAGGTCCCATGGAATGGTGCCCCCTATGTGCTATGTGGCGCTGACCTTGGGGGGTGGGCCCAGCGCAGCCGCGTGGGTCGAAGAAATAGCGCACTCTGCGCCAAGGAGAAGCGGTCTCGGCTGCAGGGGGATCTCACCTCTGTCGCGATGGGTGCAGGATTCATGCGTCTGTGCTAAAGTGCACAAACAGCGTGGAGAGGCACACAGCGATGCAGCAGAAGTTGGTGCGTAGCAGGGGACCTTCTGCCCAAGTCCGGTAAATGTCCGGCCTAGCCCCACGTGGAATCCTCGAGTTTGAGTGGAGGCAGCGGCCAGACAGGTCTCCAGCCACAACACCCGCCTCTGTGCCCGTAATGTGAAAAGTTCCACTTTCGAGCACCGGAGCGTGGGAGAGCTTTGATGTTTTGCCCAGCGCGGCCGCAAGGTCTTATCAGCAGGTAGGCAGGTTTAAATCAGAATAGTAGCTGGTAGATGTGCGGAGAAATAACGGATGAAGTCGCCGTGCTTCCTTAGCCTCACTGGTGTGCGGCCATCTCGGATGTGCACCACCTAGCGCCCCCCGTGTCCTGTTTTTTTTCTGCATTTCTTATGCCATAGTGGCTTAAATTCCTGAACATCTTTGGCCACCGCTACTCCACCTGCTAAGTCCCAGGCCTCCTTGGTGTCGATGAAAAATTTGTTTTGCTGCCAGTGATTAACTTTAATTTAGCAGGGAAGATTCGCATGTGTTTGATGTCCTTTCCATAAATTTCCTCTTTATTGCCAGAAAGAAGTCACATTGAGATCAAACCACATCTGTTAAGTCGCAGGAAGGTAAGCAATTTACTATTATTGACTTAAGAATTAACTTTCTACCTGGCCTGTTGCAATAGGTGGTCCTGGTCTGTGTAGGCAATAATCGAGCGACCACCTGCCAGGAGTGCAAACCGGATGGAGGAGAGGCTGCTGGGACTCTCTGGGCTCTTAGCACTGTAAAAGGTTGCTAAACCAATTCTCTAGATACAGTTGCATGCTGACCCCTTCAGTTATTTCAGGTAAGCCAACAACACACACCTTGTTCCTTCTGGAGTTTGTCTCCAAGTCATTAGCCATATATTCCAGGAAGCAGACCCATTTGTTGAAGATCCGCAACCTCAATCTGTAAATCTCATACCTTGGACCCAATTGAGGTGAGCTTGGTCTGTGCATCTGCAACTCCTCATGACAGTTTCTGGTGGTCAGCTCTGAGAAGGCCTAGGTCCAGAATCCACCCAGGCCAGAGCAGAGGTTGTTCCAATGAGTGCTGTATGTTTATGAGTAGTCACCTTCCCAGCACCTCACGGTGAGCCATATCTGACCTTGTCTCTCATCAATATGTTCAACTGCTAGATGATCAGCACTGTGTAGAACAATGGGTGACAGCCCTTCCCAAACAACTGGAAGTCATGGTCTCTGCAGTTCAAATACTGTTTTGACCTCCTAAGTGGGCCACTGTAGAAGAGTTTTGATTTTGTACCTGTGGATTGTTACACCCTGAAAGACAGGCCTACCAGCCACTAGATCCCCACGCTATCGACCTTCTTGCACACTATTTGCCAGCCTGCACCAGTTCTCTCCAGAGATTCACTAATTAAGGGTTGGGGTAATCACTTCCAATCTAGACTTCCATTCCCTAACGGCAACTCTCTTAATGTTTGTCAACATGCCACAGAATCTTTCATATGGGACTGCTGTGGATCCACTCTGGTACTACCTGCTGTCACCTCATCCACGGATAGCGTGTTGTGTCTCGTGAGCCCAGGATAGTCAGCATGCCCAGGCACTCTTTTGCAGAGCCTGCCACCGCACACCACGACCACTTCCGCCTCGGGGCCACAGGCAGGAAATGAGGACTGTCTCTGCTTCCTCTACTCCTCTCGTCCAGATCTTAATCTATCTGTTGGCTGGCCTGGAAGACTGGCTTCTCTGCCCACACTCAGATGGCCAGATGCCTCGTCAGATCCTAATGATTTCCCGACATCATGCAGTAGGGTAGGTGATCACCAATTTCAGGAGGGTGCCTTGTTGTTTAGGCCCAACATAATGGGTAGTAGACTTCCGAGCCCTGCATCACCTAATCCCAAGAATTAAAAACAACAGATGATTCTAGGATACTTCTGCCACAAGGCACCACCAGTAAGTTAATGCAGGATGTTTGCGGGATGGAGAACACTCTGTAGGAGCTCATTGCGAATGCTGATGCTTGGCCATATTATCAGCCCATCTGCATTTAAAACATGCTGGGGCAAAAACGAGTGCACTGTGTATCCGGCCACACTATACTGATGACTAGAAGTTACTAAGGATTTAAGAAAGGTCTAGGGACTTCACATATTCTTGTAGTCCGGGACCCTTCCTGTGAGATGTTCTTAAAAGTTCAGACACAGATCAGGGACTCATTTAAACATGACAGTTGTACATCAGGGCCTTGACAGTAGTGCAGATACCAGTGCAGTGCAGAATTTTAAACACATGTTGGATCCATTAAATGGTTTTGAACGTGGTTCAGACATTCCTTCATCACTTCCTTTGCATCATTAACAGGATAATTTAAAATACTTTAAACATCAACAAAACACATAAAAAACATTCCCTTTGTCATTTAGTGCAGGCCCACACTTTCCTTCATGCATAGCCTGACTTCTAAACAATCACCTTAGTAAATGGCCTTCAGCCTCACGTCACAATTCCTACTCACTTAGCCACAGCATGATGGTGCTGCTGGACCAAATAGTTCTCATCGATTCACCCTTGTTTGAAATAGACATCCTTCAAAACTCCATGCTTCATCTTCACCACTCCATGCATTCCTTATTCATACAGGGCAGGGTGATTGAAAATATACCGATCATTATTCCTAAACAGCAGTGCTACTTGCTGTTGATGTCACAGTTCACCAGAAATTGTTATGTTATGTGTATTTAAATAGTGCACTATAACCCGCGAGGATATCCTATACCCTATCCTATAAAATGCCACTCTTCCCTTCTCAATCTCCTCAGTAGTCCAGCCCCCCTCTTCAGTACCGATTGGTCGGTCCTGCTAATCTCCCATCCCCTCCTTGCTTCATATGAATGCAGCAAGTATTTTCAGTGCCTCAAGCTAAACAACATTTTGATGCTGGAGCGCTCTCCACGCCCTTATAAAATGGCTATTTTTTGGCCCTTCTTTTTTTATTCTGCACGACTGCAAAGTGGAACCCTGTGGCTGCTTCATATCTTCGAGCTCACTCTTGTTGCTGGTGCAGTGACTGCTCTTTGTCACTGATAAGGCTCACTTTCAGGGTTGACTAACTCCCCCAGTTAGTATGAACCCTCCAAGATGGAGGACCAATGGAAGGCGGTAACAGTTTGCACACGCAGGGTGGGAGTAGCAAAAGAAAGGCAAGTAAAGTAAGATGAATAGCTACGAGGGAAATCAATCTTGGAAAATGGTTACTCACTAATCCAAAGGGAGCAAATGCAATTTGCTCATCAAGATCTGTTCCAGTTACAATCAGGAGCAAAGCACAAAAGTCGTGGATTTCCAGTGGACATTGCTCAAAATGTCAGTCGCGGTTGCTCTGCCTTTTTAGTTACTTGAGATCACGGTGTGAAGAAATGAACAGGGACACATTTTTACAAAGAAAATCGACTGATCTTCCTCTAAACAAATCTCTTCAAATACATACATTTGTAAAACAGACATCCAGCAGTTAATAATAATTCAGATGCACGGCAAAAGACGTTTTACCCTTTTTGTTAGATTTCCCTAACCCTTGGATCCGTGTAGATGGCCTTTGGATCAGCTAGAGGGAAAAACAGACAGGGGTTTCACCAACCCTACTGGATGGACATGCGTCGAGGTGACATAGAACCTGCAAGAGAATCCGCAGAGTAAATTTAGTTCTGGGAAGTCCAAGAAAACCACATTTATATATCATGCAAGTGTTTATTCAATACTAAGCCACTACAGATTGTTCCCCATTGTATTCTTGACTGCTGTTACAATTACAGTCCCTGTTTTGCTTTAAAAGTGTAGCTGGTCGATTTCTTCGTCTTTCAAGTCACTAAAGTCTAATTTGAGATCTTCCTAACATAACTGCCCTAATTGTGGTCATTTGAGGTGCACAATTGAAGTCATATAAGTGGCTCCAACAAGCTACTGGAATTGCTTTAGCAGTTTTTAGGTTGGGGAACTGCATCTTGGGAATTGTAGTGCACAGGAGTTGCTTTCTCTCCTTCCAGTAAAGACAAAACATGTTAACACTTGGTCAGGACAAATAAGTCCTCTACATGGTAATAGACATGCATAACTGCCCCGAGTACCCCAATTATACCGATATATGGATCTCTAATGCTGATTTTGTTGTCATAGGCAAGCATGGATCATGTGTGCACACCATGACATAGGCCTGTCTGATGGACTGCAGTCTTATTGGACCAAGAGGGGCACCCAAAGCACTACCCTCATAGTGGTGAATGGCTACTGCTTGTACCAGGAGTTGAGCAGCACAAGTGCGTAGTGGTGTAGTGATCAGTAGGACTGAACAAGTCCTTGTTAACCTGTGTCACTGGAGAGAGGCCTAACGGCTCAATCATTCAAGGTTCCACTGCTGTGTGCTTAACTCACCCCTTGGGCTATATCGGGTTGTTGGGAAGTGCTGCACAGTGCAGGAGTGGTGTATTCGCGTTGTGTCTATGTGTGCCCGGGTGGGGTACAATACAACAATAATGCAGTACTGTGCAGTGCATGCATGATAGATGCATGTGCCAGGTGCATGTGTGTCTCTGAGTGGTACAATACATGAAGTATGTAGTGCTGTGCTGTGTGTGCATGATAAATACATGTGCAGGTTGTATGTGCACCTGTGGGTGGTACAATACATAAAGGGTATACCGCTGTGCAGTACCCACATGATAAATGTATGTGCTGTGTGTCTGTGTACCTGTGAAAGGTACAGTACAGGAATGATAAAGCGCTGTGCCGTGTGTGTATATTAAATACATGAACTGGGTATATGTGTTCCTGTAAATGGCACAATACAAGGCAAACTATGGGTTCCATTATGGTAGAATCAGGCCTACATGGCAAAACATGAAAAGGCAGAGGAATCCCCCAGACAGATAAGTGTATTACTGCATTTCAGTAAGCTGTGTGGGTCACAGTGGAGAGGGGAGAGCAAGGCTTCCCTGGTACACTTAATGCTCTTTGAGTCAGACAGAGGTCACAAGGAAGGGACATGGGCACATCTGAGGAAGGAGATGGGGCCCATAGGGGAATCACAAAGAGCAGGGCTGAGCCCCTGGGCTAACCTTTTGATACATATTGCTGTGGCTGACATCCTGTGAAAGGAGGAGAAGCTCTGCAGATCTTCTGCCTGTGACCAGGACTGAAGACCAAGGTCTGCTAGTCTCCATGCTGGGTGAGGGGACATCACCCAGGGAATTCAAGACCAAGGGCCCTGCAGGCTGGCGCAAGCCAAAACCAGTATGCCCTGTGAGGAAGAGAAGACCGTTAGAAGCAGCAAGGTCCAGTGGGGAATCCTATTGAGTGGATTCCCTGTGCAAGGTGTGAGGAGTGGCTGCTACATCGGTCGGGTCATTGCAGGTGTGCAGAATGATGATGGCGACCCTTTGATGGTGGGGGAGGCCGTTGTAAAGTGAGTAATGGATACCACTGTGCTGTGCCAATCGGGCAGGAGCCGGTGTGCAGTGAGGTGTAGGCAACCCTGTATGCCAGGGGAGTTTGCCGCAAAAGGAACTACCCTTATTACTGTGCCGATCAAGCTGGAGCCTGTGTGCAGTGAGGATACGGCGACACTGTATGTCAGGAGAGGCTGCTGTTGCCAGATTGCCATGTGGAGTGGGCCATACCTCTAACGCAGTGATGAGCCAGTGACCCTGAGCCATGAGAGGCTGATTTGTGTCATCAGCTATGCTGATCGGGTCGGTGCACTATATAGCAAAGGTGTGGTGACCCCCTATGCCAAAGGGGGTCACCAAAACTAGCAAGAAGTAGGACCTGAGTGGGAGCATCTGCGGAGTGGTGAGGCCATTGTGGGATCCCCACACTCCTACATCGGGATGCTAAACCAGCATTAGGAACTTTGCATCACCATCTCTTCATCAAGGGACAGACAGACAGATTTACCCTGCCAGGAGGAGCCACTAAGATTCTCCAGGAGCTGCTGGAGTGCAACCACACATGAGGAACTTGGGGATCATTGAGTTCAGTCCACCTGGGCCATGTGCAATGAGCTCCTGCTGCTCCGGTACCCGCAGCGGGGGCGCGCTCATGAACTCGGGACGCTCCGATCCTGCAAGTGCGAGTAAGACTGAATTCGAACCAAGTCCACCCCGGGGAACTTGCTTGCTAGATAGCGCTTCCGTGCTGGAACATATTTGACTTTACCATAATGTCAGAGTGGTCTCTATAGACTTGGACTATTACTGGGACTTAACATGGATGTTGCCTACAGTACTGCTGCACATATTTTGAATTGTTAGCGTGTGTTCACTCCCTGTATCTATCCCCCACATAGAGGGAGCCTTGGACTGCTCGGACCACGCTATTCCAGAGAGTCAAGTGCTGAAAGAGTACTTGGCCCAGTTGCTCAGGATCCATAGAAGGTCAGGCCCAGGGACATGAGGAGTAAATGGCCTCAACCCCCACATTTGGTTCCCAGGTGCTCTTGTTTGCCCTGTGGCCATCTGAAAGGGATTCCGACACACCTACTGTAAAGTTCAGTAGTGTTAAACCTGACATCCTTTGTGTGGTTTCCCACCAACTTTTTGCCCCCCATCTCCTGTTTTTGCTGATACCTTTTTGTTGGCCTTCGGACTCTGCACACTTTACTACTGCTAACCAGTGCTAAAGCCTTGTGTTCTCTCCTTTAAACATAGTAACATTGGCTTACACCCAATTGGCATATGTATTTACTCGTTAATCCCAATTAAAGTGGTACTACATGTACCCAGGACCTGTAAATTAAATGCTGCTTGTGGGCCTGCAGCACTCATTGTTCCATCAACTAAAGTATCCCTTTAAACATGTCTCAGGCCTGCCATTGCAGACTGTTTGCACAGTTTTAAACTGTCATTTTGAACTAACAAGGTAAACCTCTTGCCAGGCCCCAACCTCCCTTTTTAATACATTTAAGTCATCCCTAGAGTTGGCCCTAAACAACCCTGAGGGTAGGATGCAGTGCACTTAAAAAGTTGGACAGGTACTTTCAAGTTTTACATGTCTGGTAGTGAAAAACTCCTAAAAGCGTTTTTCACTACTGTGAGGTCTACCTTTCCCATAGAATAACGTTGAGTTAACTTATTACATTTATTAAATGAAAACATTACATTAGGAGGAGGTATGAATGTTAAGTTTTGTTTTTTAATGAATTGTCATTTAAAGCCCTCTTTAATAGTAAAGTCAAACTATAAGTCAATTCTGAAAATGCCACTTTTAGCTTTTTTTTGTCCTAACCAGTTGGTGCCTGCAGCCTGCTTGCTGGGTCACATGACTAGATTGGTCTTTGTGTATTGCTCCTAGATAGTGAGAATAAGGGGAAGATAGGTGTTGGCAGGACGAGCAATCTCTGAGGTAGAGGTGCGTCACCTACAGCACTTGCACATCACAAAGTTGCTGTGCGACGCATCCTTGCTGGAGATATTATAATGCTCTGCAAAGCCGGATTTAAGGTACTTTGTTCAGTGGGTCTAACTGAGTCCATGTATCCAGCCCACGCTCCATCGCAGTCGGCCTGAACTTGTGATTTTGTCCTAGTCCAGCACGACCAGACAACCACAGTTGGCTCTTTGAGCTTCTAAGCACTGTTTTCACTTACATTTTTTTTAATTCCATGTCTTTAGTTCTACTGATTGGATTTCTGTTGTTTTGATCTCTAAAAATGTATCAAATTTTTCTCTTTTTTTAAAATTGATGTGGGATTTTTCTTGTGCTGTGTTTTATTTTACTACTGTTTGAAATGCTGGATAAAAACTTTACACATTGCCTCTAACTTAAGTCTGACTGCTTTTGTGCCAAGCTACCAGAGAGTCAAGCACAGAATAATTTGGGGTTTGCTTGTGTTTTACTGTGACAGAGATTGTGGTCCCTGTTTGAGTTGGATCTCCCCCCCCCCCAACCAGTAACCCAAATCTCCAATGAGTAGTTTCTAATCATTCTGCAAAGTTGTTTACCAGAGCCTGTGGAAGTTGTTGTGCATGACTTATCTTTCACAGCATGAGCCTCCCTCACAACACCACAGAGGTCTCTCCTCCTCCCTTCCCATGTGGACAAAGAAAGATGATTAATTTAGAAGCGGCCAGGCAGCTAAATATGCTCTCCAAACCATTAATACAAAAACTGCTGGCTGAATTAACGTATTACATTCCAAAGCACCACATTTCTGTTTTTAAATGCTTTTTTTAAATTAAAAATCCCAACAGGAAATACATTTGGTCCGATTAAAAGTGCAATTTCTCTGCCACAAAACAATTAAATGCAGTTTCAGACTAGTAGGGGCAGGACCCAGAAGATCAAATCACAAGGCTCCTCCTCAGCCCATCTCTAGTTCAGTGGTGTCCAGCGTTGGCCCATGAAGGCTGAAACCTTGCCGAACATTCAGCACAGACACATATGATGAATTGGCAAACAATTAATCTAGTTTGAAATAATGTATATAGTTAGTGAATTGCCTGATAACATGGCTGCCTGGCGTAAAAGAATATTCTTCATAGAAACAGCACAATTTTCTATCCGTGTTTCTCACACCACCGATATACGTCATGCTGCGCATTAAACGCGCAAACTCCTCACAGACTGACCGTTTGGGGCTGGCATGTGCATTTTTCCCAAAGGCTCACCTGTCTCAGATATAGTTTCGGCTGTCATTCCTAATTTTTGCATGAAGCGCACTTGTGCAGAAAATGTCCCTCTGTGCCACATAGAATCTCTAATACATGTTTTTGTTTTGCAGTGGTTCTTATTACACTGCTGCGCACGAGTGTAACCCCGACACATCCAAATGCGATTTTTTACCGACGTCTGTCAGCCGTGAAGAATGCACGCAGATTATGGCGTCGTTTCCAATCTGTAGTCGTATTGCAGAATCATGCCTGCTTACAGCACACACACAGAATTAAGGAAAAATGGTCCCGCCTGTAGCTATCATTTCCGAGCAGCGTCCTTTGACAATCCTGTTTCAGAGAGATACCATATAAATCCTGTATTGATTTTTTTGGCTACTTTCATATAAATTACTCAGAAATGCTTCCTCATATCGACGGACGGCAAATGTATTTTCCCAAAGACATAACTATATATTCAAGAAACGCATTATTTCCTAATTAAGCCCCAAAGCCTCCTTTAAGCGATGGGAAATACAATTATTATCCCCTGTTTTCACTCGGATTCACATATTTTTATGAGCATTTGCAAAGCCAGCTCGCTGGTAAATGGTCTCTAAACAGAAGTCTGTGTTATTCTGGTTAACAAAAACACAAGTGTATAAGCTCTAGGGTGTGTATTTTCAGATGTACACACACTTCATGCTGATGGTCTTAGGATCCTTTCCATTCGCTACCATCCCTCCAGATGCTTCTCCAAGGTCCATGGATGGGTCTCAATAGACTCACTGAAACTAAAATATTAATTAAAAATAACAAAACCTACAAAAAAAGATCAAAATAAACCTCAATAAGCCCTCAGTGTTTTCAAGGATGCTAATCTGACATGGTGCTGAAAATATGGTGTCTTTGTACAGTGGCCTAGCCGTGGGAGGGGAGGGGAGTAGCAGGGTCCGCCCTGGGCAGCACTTTTTTGGGGGTGGCGGCGACCGCAAGATAAGTTTCCTTTTTAGGTCTCGCCTGACCCAGCGCATGCGCTGGTCTGGCGAGACTTATTGAGAGGGCTCCAAAAAGTGCTACCAGGCCAGCCTAGAGCTACAGTGCATGTGCGCGGCCGCGCGCGCCGTGCTGTACTTTCACTTTCGCGGCCGTACGGCCGCTTGGCATAGTAAGTAGGTCTCGCTTTTGGGACCTTATAAGTATTTAGTTATGCAACTGTTGCATGGCTAAATACTTATAAGGTCCCAAAGGCGAGACCTATTGGCTATGCCAATGCTTGTTTAAACTTGTATTCTTCCTCGTCATTGTCTGTTGCTTCCCCCTGCTCATCGTCGTCTCTCGCCTCCCCTCAACCCCGCTCTTACTTGCACTGGCCGTTACTGTGCGGCAAACTGGGGGATCGCCCTCAGCGGCAAAAGCTTCAACTACGCCACTGTCTTTGACCACATATATTGAGTTATCAGCTCCACACAAAACAACGTGGATGTGTTGTGATTATATTCAGGGGCACTGGAATTATGCAATTCTGTGGCCGGTACATTTTCCTCATAATTGTGGATTTGCCAAATTTGTCACATAATCCAACATGTTCTGTACGTGTTGCAACACAGAAGCAGGTCACCTCTCAGTTGCTGATTGGTGTGCATGGGTTTTAAATGGTTCTGTGATGGAACCACGCATGCGTTTACCACGCATGCCTTTACAGCGCGGGCAATACAGTGAACACGTCATTACCATGCGTTCCTTTACCATGCAAGTCATTGGAACAACTTGCCTTTGGGATAAAAAAATTGCCCAGACAGAGCTCACATTGTAAAAAAAAAAGAGAAAATAGTGCAGTAATATTGCCACAAAATGTGCCACATTACTAACCAAAAAAATATTTCTAGCTCGGGCAGATCAATAGTTACTAAAAACTCCGCAACATGTGTTGCCATGCAGTGGAAGCCCCTTTGCAAAAGTTGACTGCTCACCTTTCAATTGCTCATTGCTAAATTTGGGTGTTAAACTGGTACAAATGAGGTGAAATTTATGTTCAGAGAGTATTAACATGGAAAAATGGCAAAATAGTGAAGTATTAATATTGGAAAATGTGCCACATTATGCTGCAGAATTAGCTTTTTCTCACTGCATAATTTAGTCATACCTGCACATAATTTGGTCTTCTGTTACTGCATAATTCCAGTAGCCCTGATTATACCGAATGAGACATTAAAGGGACCATCCAGTGAAATGAAGTCAGTTCTCTTTATCCACTCATGCACTACTTACAATCACCAACAATAGGCGTTCTAGAATATTACTTTGATTGTGTCGGCTTGGGCCAGCTTGTGTTTTGAGACATATTGTGCTATCATTTACTGGATGACCCCTTGAAACTTTGACAATTTCTGAACTAGCCTACTACTTTTGAGTTCACTAAAATTATACATACAAAACAATATACTTACTTATAGGGATTTTCATCCAGCTCTGTTCATCCATTGGTCTGTTAATGTGTCATTCATATTTTTCTTCTGCCCGCCACAGCAGACAGCATTGGGCGGTGGGTCCGCCCACTTCAGTCATTAGCTAACCACTGTAGGGACAGCTTTCTGCTGTTTCCCAAGGAGCACATCCGCACACAAAGTAGTTCCATTCAAGGAGAGGTATTACTGGGGAAACGCGTGCTTTCTGAGACATTGCCTTTAGCCAATTCTTTTGTATTGGGGCACAGCAGCTCTGCCAACATAAATGTGTTGTGACATATTACAATTTGTGTCATCATTTACGGAATGACCCCTTTCAATTTTGACAATTTCAGAACCAACAACTTACCATGATTGTATGGAGCCTGCCTGATGCTTTCTGACTTTATAGTGAGTTCTGAGTGGTTGGGAAAGAGCAGAACGTCGCCATTCACAGGGAAGTTAACTGATGGAATATTATTAAAAAATATAATAATTTTAGTAACCTCAAAAGTTGTTGGCTAACTCCAGACCTATTTAAAAAAGTGAACTACTCTCTAGTAAAAGTCCGCTCTTCCGCTTCAACTTGAGCACAAAAAGTGTGAGAGGAAAGAAAGCCTTTATCGAGCTCATCTGGAGACATTTTCAAGTCCATTACCAGTGTTTTATCATCTTTTGTTGTCTTTTTCAGTTGGATGGAGGCTGTCCCGGTGATCACATTCTCCCTTTGTGAGAGAGAACCGCCCTCTCACTCCTTCACTATTACAAAAACATGTGCTTCTGCGGAGCATGCAAATCCTTTTAATTCTATGTGTATGTTTTTATGTAAATCGACTATAAGTGCCTTCCTGTTTTCTTCTACATTTTTACATTTGTGCTGACTCTGTATTTACTGTGTCATACAGTGACGGCATGAAGCATAATGCATATTCAAATGCACTTTATATGTTGGCTGCAGTTCAGATAGCCTGTTAGAATACGGTGCATGTCTATATACATTTGGGGCTAAATCAACACTCAATGTATAGTTGATGGCCCTTATTGGGCACAGACGGAATAGACTCACATAAATCAGTGGCGGTTTCTCTTTGAGGGCGTCGGGGCTCCGCCCCAGGTACATTTTTCAGATCATATTTTTTTTTTTTTAAATCCCCAAAGTAGAACACAGGGACTGCTTAGATCACATTTTATTTTATAAAAAAAAAATCCCAAAGTAGAACACGGGGCACTGTCTCACTGCAGAGTCTGCAGTCTCACCAATACTGGCGCAGCTCTGCTGTCACGTCACGTGACTGATTTGCTCCCGGACCCAAAGAAGCCTGCTATGTGTTTGCCGGGCCGACAACATCACAGCCCTGAAGGCTGTGATGTCATCAGCTCGGCAAAGACCTAGCTGGAAGGCCCAGTCTCCACCCCCTGATGACGTGGAAGTTAAGTTAGCCCCGGGCGTTTTAAATACAAGCCCGGGATCGCTAACTCTCCACGTCAATCAGAGAGTGGAGGAGAGCTTGTCAAGGTGTCACCCCACCCCTGACCGTCTGCGCAGGCTCGATGACGTCGATCTGACTGCTTCCCGCGTCCGTGAGTCGGCAGTTGGAGTATCAGCCATTTTACTCTCCACTCCAGATGGATGGACTGCAGAGCGGAGAACCAAGGTCGAGGAGGCGAGGCAGTGTGTCCTGTTGCTGTCCGGAGTAGGGCAGTAGTAGGAGGAAGGACTTGTGAACTCAAACAGTTCACACCAGGTGAGGAGCAAGAGAAAAGATGCTTTTCAAAGGCATCCCCAGCCATGAAAAGGGTAAATATTTGTTTTTCCAGAACTAGTCTTTTAAGGAAGTCAGATAAATGTCATGCTCTCCAACGCGGATTGCCATTTTTTCAATGCTGTCTGGCTCCATCTCCAGTGGGAACAAAGCAAGAGACATTATTGCACGCCCCTCAGCGATGGACCTCGGGGGGCAGCTGTCCTGGTGTCTTTCGCGGACGCGGAGCGGGTGAGAAAGTGTCTTAACAAACTCCTGAAGGCCCTTTCACGACCAAACATTGGACTCCCGGGTGTTTTAGAGGGCTGCCCGCGCGAACATTGGTTCATTTCCTGCACTTGGTTTGGCTCGTTTGACACGTTGTAATATTGTCACCCGCTTCATTAAAATGCTCGTTACAGACCCTGCAAGGCAGAATTTCAGCCGTTAAATGGGGTCAAGGTTCGTCGGGCTTGGCTGTGAGTTAAGTGTTTAGGGCTCGCTTAGGCCCGGGTGGAAGTGCGGGGTGGAATGAAAGGGAACGAAGGGCTGTCGTCAGGAAGCTAACCCTTGTCCCCACAGCCTCCACTGGGGCCCTATTCACCAGCTCCTCTGGGCGAGGGGCCTTGGAACGGCTGGACGCCACTCCCAGATCATTCCACTTTAACCAAGGCATTTTTTCCACGCTGCACAATTGGTTTTCTTTCATTGTTACCACTAATCGGATTAGTGGCATTACAAAAGGATTGGTACATGATAATTAGTTTATTGCTCGGCCCACAATGCAATTGGCAACATCTTTCTGAGAAAACGCAGGCAAAACGGATCAGGAATTGGGGGTAAATGATTTGGGACATTCCAACTGAAAACAAAAGTCTACAAGTTACACAGACCTGATGGTTTTAATTTACAACTTCAAACAGTTTTTTTTTTTTTTGCATGGGCAAAGGCGCTGCACAGACAAAAGGCTGGTATTTACATAAATGTTCCCTGGAATTTAAACCCAGTTTCATGAATAAATCCTTGGGATAACAAACTCATATAGATGTCTGTTTCACGCACCAATTGCACTTTCCATCATTTTGCAAGCCAGTCAAAGGTTCCATGAAATGACAATGATTATCCAACATCCCTGGCATTCCTGAAAATAAATTATCCCGCACCATCAGATGCTAGAATCATGGTTTGAGTGCTTCATTATTGCCCCAGGATTTTAACTGCAGCAGCGATTCTGGGAGCAGTGTGGTCGTGTTTGGAGAGTGGGATTTTACGAGTATAAGAACATTGGAATATTGGTAGCTCCCATTGAAAGCAATAAAGTACTCCGGGCTTTTAATGGACGGTAGAAGCCCGAAGCTCTGACAGTTCAAAGTTATGGCCTCACGGAGCCTGAGGGGATTTTAATCCCGCTCATTCCGTAGTATAACGTTCAAACTGGGAGAAAGTATATATATATTTTTTTTTAGTTTTATGTAGCGTGAACTAGACCCGAGACATCGTGCATCAATCAGAGCGCTTCACATGAGCAACTGTTTCGTTACACAAGGACACATTCATTTTGTTAGGCACTAGGAGATTAAGTGATTTGCTCAGAATCACAGGATGTGGAGTCGAGCCCGAACTCGAACCTTGGTTTCCCAGCTCCAAAGTCGACATTCTAGCCGTGAGACCACATCTCTGTTACCAGAGACACCAAGTGTTAAGTGAGGGTGCTTGCATTAGTTGAGCTATGCATATCAGCACAGAAGGGATAATCATAGATTTGATGGATAGGAGGTACTTCCTAAAAATGCGTCACTCGCATGCCAATAACCTGTTTATTGCTCACTGAAGGCTGTTTCTTAGCTCTGGAGTACATTTACCTATAAGCTGCACCTTATTGCTCTTCCTGCTGGTCTGATTCCACTGATCTCATCCTCGAACACAAAGCCTGCAAGATCTGTTTCTTCTGCAGCAAATTTACATTTATAACAAGTCTGTCGCTTTTCAACTGCGCCCGGTGTGTCTGAAAAGGTGGTTACTTCATGTGTGTCTTTTGAAGACTTTCATATTAAATTCACTGACTTGCAGTGATGGCAAATATGTATTTTAGGTCTGAGAAAGGAGTCTGTGTGAAAGAGCACCTTAATTCAAGGGGTCAGTATTTCAAGTGGTCAGTGTAGTGGCCTGGGCAGTCATCTGAACCGTAGCTCACTCAATCCCACAGGTATTTAGCCTTACAAATACTCGAATGTTTTCGCAGCATTACTCCCTATCGGCTGCCCGGACCCATCCCTCCCCTCACTGCTCCCTGGTCCATAATTATAGTTTTATGTGCGCGGTTGAGCGTAATGTACCGTAGCTTACACAGAAACATGTCTAGCTTTAATGGCGCTTGAGGTTTTTTTGTTCCTTTTTTTTTGGTAAGGAGTGAAGCATTTTGGTGACATTTGAGATTTGATAATGGGAAATTGCAAGAAATTCAAGAGGCTTGAAAAAAAGAAATCGAGGCGAAAGGTGACAACCAGAATCAGTTTGAATAGAAACCCTTTGACTGGGTTTTCAAGGTTAAATTGTATAGCTTTAAATTGAGCAATTGTAATTAACAATTGTTTTTGTATTGTATTGTATTGCAGCCTTTATATAGCGATTACTACCCCTGTGTGGGGGCACAGAAGCACTTGTGGTGTGGTTGGAAGGATGTTGTCTGTGTTCTGATCCTATGTGGGAAGTGAAACCATTGTTAATTACTTTTACCCTATTTAATGGTATACTATTTAAGCGTGAAACCCCTTTTAAAGGATTACTAGTGCTTAGAACCGTCAGAAGGTGATATGAAGCCCCCCATGTGAAAGCAATCTATACTTACAGTTAAGTGCAGAGTCCGTTTCTGGTTTATTCACATATACATATTGCCGTCTCATTGATCTGATGGTGTGTTGTTAATGGTGGAACAGTGGGACGGAAGCACATATTAATACAATGGTGTGTGTATATGGGACCAGAGTACTTCACCAGATTGTCACGGCCTCACTAAGGGGTAAACTTAATTACTATTACCATGTGCTTGTTCTCCCCCCCCCCCCAATGGATAAGACTATATGCTTATGTGTTTTTTGTTTATACATGGTGCCTTTATGCATGCTATTGAGTTCCAAAAAATGAACACTAACCAATATGAGATTCAATTCTATATGGAAAAAGAAGGCATTTTACTCTGATGGGCTACCTTGAATGCAATTTTATCTCAAGTAGCCACTTGGTCAGTAGGCAGATCCAACCTATTTATGCAACATTGTTAAAATTAATTGTGGTTTATTGCAATTTAGAATGGTTTATTCATGAGGCCTTGGAACTGATGATAGTTTTAGGGGAGGCAGTGGCCTGTTTCTGTTAAGCACAATGGCTTCCGAAAGTCTTGAAAATCCACCATTTGGCTGCTAATTTTTCAAAATTTTCTCGGGGGGGGAACCCCCCCGAACCCTCCGTAGGTGGTTCGGGCTCGCTCGCTGCGCTCGCTCGCGCGCCATTCGACACCAAAAATTTTCAGCCCCACCACTTTAAAATCTCACCAGCCGCCACTGCATAAGATGCAGGATTTATGGTTCCAAACTTCCAAATAACCCCCTGAACACCACTCACTGTGTGTAACAAAGAGCAATATGTTAACCTTCTGGCTTTCTGACCCTTTTAAGGCTGACTCTGACACCTTCTGGGCTGGTCGCTGATTGGCCTCTTGCAGGCTTTAAATGCCAGCTGCAGAAAAGACTCGGGTATATTCACAAGAACGTGTGATAGCTACCACAAGAGTAGCTTAACGCAACACTCAACATCGCAGCCCATCGCGGGAAAATAACCCTGTGTCAACGTGGAATTCACAACAAGGCGGTACCATGCGATAGTCTGCTGAAACCGCGGACAATATCCGCGATACAACCACCTCAATGGAGATAAAAACACAAACCACGACTCAAAAAAACCTGCGATGGGCCAAAGCGCGATGAGGAAATCAGTGTTAAGCAGCGCCAGGCCTGCAACACCCACTTGGCAGGTGAGAAAAATCACCATAAAAGTAGAAAAAACACCCAAACACATACTGACCAACACCCAAGCACCATGGAGGAAGCCAGAGCAGGCGCAGAGGACGAGCGCAACCCCACAAGCACCCCGGACGACCAGGCCGGGACCTCGGGACAGGGAAGGGCAAGGACAAGAAGAAGAGGAAGACAAAGTTCGGTCCCCAGGCGAACAAGACCATAGTCACGAAGGTGATGGATCACCATCAACAACTGTTCGTCACCTCCAATATGTCATTGGGCACCAGAACTGGAATATGGTGGGACATTGCGGACAAGGTGAATGCCGTCGGCGAGCCCAAGAGGACAATGGACGAGGTCAAGAGGCGATGGAATGACATCAAGCGGAAAACCAAGGAGAAACTCGCAGCCAACCAGAAGGCAGCAATGCAGACTGGAGGTGGGGGCCCAGCGCCACAGCTCGTACTGGATGACATGGAGGAGCTGGTGTCGACAGTCATCAGTGTGGATACTGTTGCCGGAGTCGGGGGACCGGACACTGCTCGGCAGGACACAACACAACCGCAACTGGGTAAGTGACCACCAGTTACTGGGGGGACGGGTGGAGATGGCTATGATGGCACACATGCACAATCAAGCAGAGCACAGTGCACACCCTCAATAACTCTTGGTCATCGCCCAGATCCATAGACTGTCACAATGTACAATGCCATGCTGTCTGAATGTCAACATGTACCATGCGGCTACATACATGTGTACACATTGCAATACACCATCTCTCCTTCACATTGCAGGGGCACCGTCAACACCCCCTGCAGAGCAGTCCCAGCAACTCTTTACTGATGATGGGGAGGACAACCGCAGCATCGACGCACAAGCCCTCTTAGACATCATTGGCATCATCCGCGACTCACCTCCAGGATCAGGGCTGACCAGCTGCATCGATGACACCCCACCCACCACCCAAACTACCTAGCAAGAGGCACCCACGGCCCAGGCAGTCTCCCAAGACCCCAGGAACAACACACGGCCTTCCAACGCTGTGTGCTGGAGGCCCAGAGGGAGACGACTGAGCAGGTGCGGGTGGGGTTTGACCTCATGGGTGTCTAGGCCCGCTCCATGGTCTCCAACGAGCCCTGACTGACATCGCTGGAGTCCTGACGCGGAGAGAAGAACACCTGTCCGCTCAGAGGGGCACCAGCGATACCAGCCGTGAGCTGGCACTCATGTGGAGGCTCATGGAGGACATGGTGCGGAAGGAGGCTGAAAGGATGGCAGCCACCGCTGCACATCAGCGAAATGTAGCTGGGATCTACCATGCCCTGCAGATCATCATCATGTCATTGCTGCCACAAGGCGCAGCGCAGATGAATGCTGCTGCACCCACACCATCCACATCTCCGCCCCCTGGTGTGCCATTGCCTCACAGTGCGGCAGACGTATCCACTCCGGCACATGATGTGTCAGTGGCACACAGTGCCTCAGCCAGTACTGCAACACCCACAGGTGGGGCAGAGCACACATCCGGGGACAAGGACGTGGATGGGTTTGTGATCAGGAGGCACTAGCATTCATTTCCGCCACCTGCCCTGTTTCTGCTTGGTGCCGCACATGGCCTCATGACCTTCCACTGACCCCGATACACTCCAATGCACTCACCTTGGACAGCGACATGGACTGCCATATCCAGTTTGATGACCAATGACACGGCGACCAGACTGCGGACTGTACCCTTCCTCTTCCGCAGTACTAGTCATCCCCGGATGGGCTCTGGCTGGCCCTCCACGGGCCCATATTGTGTAGTGTGCTCGGCATTGCCCTGTACCGCTCGAGCTGTAGAACTGCACTGGATGTGCAATATACTTCCAGTGACGCACTGCTGTGTCATGTCTTTCATCATTCATGTATGAATGTGTGGATGAATGTAGGGACAGTGATTTCCCTTGCGTCAATGATGCTCATCCTGTGGGATGCCAGTCAGAGGGTGCTACATTGCATATTGTGTACCGGGTCCCGTGAACACTTCAACAGGGACACACGCATCAGTCACTTCCATGTCCGGACATGGACTGAACCACACCCAGAGCCCACGAGTCATTGTTTCAAGCCCTGCGCTAATCTGGCGTACGGCAGGCCAGACCACTCCGCTAACGCTCCGAGGGAGGGCCCCCATTGCTACACGTCGCAGGTGGTGTGCAGGTCACTGGTCTAGTTGTCAGCATGTCACAGCCACTCCCTGAGGGCAGGTTTGCATGCACACCACACCCATCCGGCACAGGCGTCACAGGCCATGTGATTCCACCAACATAAGGGGCCGACGACGTCACATTCCCCTCTGCCGGTGATGACTGGATGACGGACGCTCCACGGTTCTCAATCATAAAGGGCCCATGAGTTGTTGCGCACAGGGTTAGTGGCACCCGAGGCCCTACGGCCGTCACGGGCCTACCACCGCGTGGCTCTGACTGGGGTTGCATAGGGTTAGTGGCACCTTAAGCTGCTGAGCAGGTTTGCAACCTGCGATGATGCCCCGTCCCGGCGGTCCGGACAGCTCAGGTTTTGTGTGCCCTGCTGGACTGCAGTGTAGGCGAGAGCCAGCGGGCAGCGCGGGCCTACCGCCACATGGCGTCGCTTCCAGGATCCCAGAGTTAGTGGCACCCATTGGGCTGAGTGGGTGTGCAGCCTGGGATGATGCCGGGTGCACAGGTATGTCCTATGCCAAGGAGTAATCAAGACCCAGCACCAAACGTGAGACCTGGTGGCCTGCGGAGCATGGCTGCAATGTGTTGAGGGTGCCATGTCCGCGGGCCCCTGGCTTGTGGCTTGCAGCGGCACATGTTGGGACCTCCTGTCTCCACAGCGGTGGTGAAAGGTGAGCAATGAGGCCTGGGTGTGCATGGGCGGGCATGCTCTGATGGGCGGCAGGAGGGGCTGGGGTGCCTCTGCCTGGGTGTGCATGGGCAGGCAGGCAAGGTTGTCTTGTGCAAGTGTGTGTACGGTGCCAATCATGTATCTGGACTCTGTTTCAGATGTCAGCTCTGTCTCAGATGTGTGACCTGGTGTACTGCTATACATACCGGCAAGTGGTTGGAGACACACCAGTGGCAACAGATGAGCAGTGTGGCCTGGGTGCGCAGGGGCGGCACTCTCTCTCTCCCCCTCTCTTCTTCTCTGTCTCTCTCCCCCTCTCTTCTTCTCTCTCTCTCCCCCTCTCTTCTTCTCTGTCTCTTCCCCTCTCTTCTCTCTCTCTCTCCCCTCTCTTCTTCTCTCTCTCTCTCCCTCACTTCCTCTCTCTCTCCTTCGCTCTCTCTCTGTCCATTGATGTGCACAGGACACACCTTCTCATCATGATTTTTTCTTGCAGGCTGAGACCTACGGATTGTCCCGAGGGGAGCCGCCACGTGTCTTCATTTCATTTTAGTGTTTATTTTAATAAAGTTTCATTTGTTGCTTCGAAAGTAAATGTGTGATGCTCATTTTTGTGACGACACATGCATGTCACCAGTTGTGATTGTGCGACATCAAGCGGATTATTTTGTACATGTTTAGGTGTAGCTGATGTGGCATGTCTTTGGTCGGGGTGCCTGGGAGGGGGGATCCTGGGCATGGTGGCGGCAGGTGTGGATGCCCTTTCGGCCCTCCGGGCTGCATGTTCAGTTGCCTGGGTGCATCTGTTGTTCTTCAGGTGTGGCTCTGGGCTGGGATCCCTTTTGTGGTCTGGTATTGCGATGGTTTTCTTTGTTCTGTTATCATGTCGGTGCTTTTCCGAGGCTCTTTGTATAGCTGTATGCCTATGTATAGCACAAGCAATGTCAGGGGACTCCCTAATGTAATGCTAATTGTTTCAACTTTTGCCATTACCCACTTACTTGTATTTACTAACGCGTCACAGGGCCTGGGATATATTTATGTCATGGACTGTTGAGGGCGGATTCCAGCACGGGGGCCAAGTGTGCCCCCCACCCTTTCAGCTCACCAGGGGATGAAGCAGGGCAGTGCCCAATATTCAGTGGAAGGCCGTGTGCTACTGTATGGGGGCTACTTCCCTTCCCTGGGGAGTTCCGCACCTTTAGCTCTCATGCTGGTGCCAGCCTCGGGATGACACCCTAACTCCCTGCACAGCGAAGAGTTCAGTTGGAATGTGACCAGCTGTTTCATTATAATTGTACCCGAAAGAAGGCATTACAGGAGCAGCAGAGGATGTCAACTCCGGGGACATAAGACAAGCAGAGGGCGCAGCATATTATTTATATACATTTTGTTCTGGCCGTAGCAGCAAATTTCCCCGAGAGGCTGGCAGGGTATGGACCAGTTTTGGAGTGGTGAGGCCCAATTTTATTACTAGGGGCCGGTTTTGCAGCAGTGCTTCAATATCTGCCCCCTGTAACAAAAGCAGTAGTGCTGAGGGCCGGTTTAATTAAGGAGCAGTGCTTCACACTTACACCCTCGCAGCCCCCCCCCCCATCCCCTCCCCCCCGGCCGGTTCGATTAAAATTGTCAGGGCTGGTTTGTGCTTTTAGTCCGGCCCAGCCCAAAGGTATTAGGTATTAGAGCGCTTTACATGAGCACCAGTTGCGTTACAGATGGATACACTCATTTTTTGTTGTTGTTAAGCACAGGGAGATGAAGTGATTTGCACAGAATCACAGGATGTTTAGCGTTGTTGCCGAGGCTCAAACCCTGTTCTCTAGATTCAAGGTCAACTGTCGTAGCCTTTAGGTCACTTCCTCTCCCCGCATAAAGCATAAAGCTCAGGAGCCCATCTGGTTTCTTTACGATACTCTTGAGACATGAGCTCATCCTCGCCTCCTTACACCTGCCTGAGCCCGATTCAACTCGTTTTGTGTAGCACCTGGTTCCCTGAAAATTATTCAAATGGGGTGTAATGGAGCAGGAGCAGTGGTTTTCACACAAAACTAAAACAAATAAAATAACCTCACCTGGCTTTGATTGAAATCCTAATGCAAATTAATGTTATGTTATGTGAGTTTGTAGAGCACGGCTAATCCCCCGTGAGGGTATACAGGTGCTGTGTAGGGCAGGCTGAGGGGGGAAATGGAGAGCATGCCTGCTATCTCTGGAAGTTGCAAAAATAACTTTTGATAGATGGAATGCTGAACAATGTCAAACACAGAGATCTGGTCCTAAATCCATTGTTTTGTTGCTCACCACGGGTCACACCGATTCTCAAACCTATGGCTGATCCCAAAGATCTGGTGAACTACAGACCAATATCACTGCTCCCCTTTCTTGGAAAAGTTATGGAGACCCTAGTTAATAAACAACTTGTGTCTTTTTTGGATATCAGTAGCATAACAAATGCAATTAATACCACGCCATTCCAGTTTTTAACTCCATATGCAAATCAGTTTTGATCCTGCTCCCCATGGGAACAGTCCAGCCCGAACAGCCAGGCCTGGTCCTCTCCGGACAGGGAACAAGCATCCTATGACCAGTTTTGAGGGATCATCCCTCATCAACTAGGATAGCTTGAATCCAGTGACATGGCAAGCACGGGACCCACGTCTGGACATACCCATTTCACTTGGGTGGCAATTGCAAAAAGATCAATTAATGGATGGGATGCTGTGCAATGTCAAACACTCACCCCAGTTAGGGATCTAAGCCTAAATCCATTGTGTTTTTTACTCATCACAACCTTATAGATTGGACCCAGCCATATGCAAATCAGGCTTAACCCTGCTCCCCGTGGGAAGAGAACAGTCCTGCCCTAACTGTCAGGCCAGGTACCACCTGGACAAGAAACAAGCATGTTGGGACCGGTTTGGGGTATCAACCCTCATCAGCCAGGATAGCTTGAATCCAGTGGCATACCGAGCACTGGACCCACATCTGGGCATACCTGTCCTACTTGTGGTGACTAATTCAAAAATAACAATTGATGGACGGAATGCTGAACAATGTCAAGCACTCACCTCCAGTCAGACATCTGGGCCTAAATCCATCGTTGTTTTGCTCACCACGCCATTGTAGTTTGGACCCAGCCATATGCAAATCATTCTGACCCTGATCATCTGGAAGAGCCATGTCTTGAGGTTCCTTTGGAAGTCAATGAGGGAGGGGGAAGTTCTGAGCTGTTTCAGAAGGTCCTTCCAGGTGTTGGCTGCAAGGTATGAGAAGTAGAATCCTCTGCTTCTGGTCTTCTTGATCCGAGGGAGTTGTGCTCTTGCCTGGTATGCAGATCGAAGGTGTCTGGTGGGGTGGTAGAAGTTGAGGTGGTGGTTCAGGTAAGTTGGACCAGTGTTGTGGATAGCTTTGTAGGCACGGATGAGTAGCTTGAATTTACATCTTTCTTGGACTGGGCGCCAGTGGAGATTATGGAGGTGTGAAGAGACGTGGTTATTTTGCAGGATGTTTAGTATGAGTCCGGTGTTGGCGTTCTGGGTGGCTTGGAGTCGGCATAGGACTTGGGTTGGAATTCCAATGTAGAGGGCATTTCTGTAATCAAGACTATTTGTGATAAGAGCCTGGGTGACCACTTGTTTGGTGTTCAGTGGGATCCGCTTAAATATCTTGTGTAGTATTCTCCGGATGCGGTGGCCTGATTAGGAAACGGAGTTGATCTGTCTGCTTCCTGGAGGGGTTGGTGTCCAGGATGATTATGAGGTTCTTGGCATAGTAAGCAGGGGTTGGTGGGGGGCCAAGTTCAGAGTGCTATCGAGATGGAGACGTCCCAGGGGGAGTGTTTGTTGCAGAAGATTAGGACTTCGGTTTTATCTGTGTTTAGGTGAAGGCAGTTGTTTTTCATCCAAGCAGGGATGTTTCTCATGCAGTTGGCAGAGTTTGATTTGGCGGTGTTTCATCGGCATAGGATAGATAATATGTTGATGCCGGGGGCTCCAACAATGTCAACGGGAGTTGTCATGTAGATGTTGAACAGTGTTGGGCTGATTGATGATCCTTGAGGCACTCCAAGTTGCTTGACTTCTGAGATGTAGGGGGGAAGTCTAACTCGTAGAGTTCTGTCCATGAGGAAGGAGGTTACCCACTTGAGGGCCAGTCCGCAGATACCGAAGTGCTGAAGCTTTCTGACTTGTTGGAGACCATATCAGAAGCTGCAGAGAGGTTGAGGAGGATGAGTACGAGAATGCTTCTGATGTCATCTGCGGACTGTCTCTGTGCTGTGGTTGGTGCGAAGGCCTGATTGAGAGCTGCCTAGGAGTTGATGGAGTTCGAGGTGGTCTGCGAGTTGGGTATAGATGGGTTTCTCAATGACTTTAGCTCAAAAAGTCAGGAGCGGGTTGGGTCTGTAGCTTCTGAGGGTCTGCTGTTGGTTTCTTCAATAGGGCATTGATTCTGAATATTTCTAGCAGACTGGAAAGAGGAAGTGGTTTTAGAGGTGTAGTTGATAGCAGTGAGCGCGGGGAGATGATGGGTTTTCCAAGGTTGTATATGAAGTGGGGGCATGGGTTTGAGGGGGCTCCTGAGTGGATGGTATTCCTTGGGATGGATGTTTCTTCATTTGAGAGAGGCTTCCAGTTGCTTTGCTGCTATTTGTAAATAAAAGAGATGTCTGGCTGGATGGGGGAGTTGGTATTGGTATGCTGTGGGCCAAATGTGTTGTAGAACTTGGCAATCTTCTGTTCAAAAAAGTTTGAGAGGTCATTGCAGAGTGCTTGGGATGGGATGATGTCATTGTTGGCAGCTGTGGGATTGGAGAACTCCTTGCTAATGGTGAAGAGTTATTTGCTGTTGTTGGAGCTGGCTTTGAGTCTGAGAGTTAGGGCGTTTTTCTTTGCCTCTCTTAGTTGCTGGTGGTAGAGGTTGAGTGTGGCTTTAGATGTGGATCTTGCGGTGGTGTTTTGGTTGAGTCTCCATTTTCTCCCAAGTTATTTGCAGTGGAGCTTGGACTCCCTGAGGTTGTTTGTATACCAGCTGCGTCGTTTGTTGTTATTGTGGGTCTTGTTTCTTGCGGGAGCAGTGCCGTTGGTACAGTCGGCAAGCCATTTTTTTAAGAGCCTTGTGTCGACCTTGAGGTTCCCGGTGTGGTTGCATTGCAATTTCTGGAGGGTCTTGGTCCAGTTTTCTTTGGATATTTTGCCCCGTCTCTTGATAGTGATTTGTGTTTTTCTGGTGGGATTGCTTATTGGGCTGGTATCTTGAAATGTATAATGAAGTTCTTCGGACCACGTGAACAGGTGGGGGGTGATGATCCTGTTGTTGGAGGAGAAAATAAAGTTGAGGGTGTGGCCTGCTGTGTGGGTTGGTCCTTGGACGAGCTGAGTGAGTCTGAGATTACTGAGACTGTTGAGGAGGGCCGTGGAGCTTGTGTTGTCTTCCAAGTGGAGGATGTAGTTGGTTGATGTGATGGAGAGGGGAATGATGAAGTCTGTGATGTGGGTGCAGAATTCTGCTCGGGGATGGTAGGTAAGGGTTCACTTAATTGTGGCATTGTAGTCTTTTCTTATTTTGAAGGGGAGGTGTTCCCTAAGGTTGAAGTCTGAGTCTGTGGAGGTGGTGCAGTCAATCATGTTTTTGTAGATGATCATGAACCCTCTGTCCGGTTTGTGGGTTTGGTCCTGGTATAAGATTTTGTAGGTTGGTGGGATGGCTGCAGCGATGTCCAGGTTGGAGGCTGGTTTGAACCATGTTTTAGTCAGGAAGAGAACGTTGTGTGTGTTGCTGTTAACGAGGTCCCTGATTTCGGTGGAGTGTTTCCCAAGGGATCAGACATTGAGGAGCATGGCGAACAGTTGGTGCGGGGTAATGGTGTGCATTGTTGTTTGGAGATGTGGTGTTGGCATCTGAGATTGGATAACCCGGGCAACAACGGTGTCTCTTGGTCAAAAGGCGAAAACTGGATCAGGCTGGAACAAGCAGGAACTGGAGCCACTGGCAAGTGGCAAGCTGGGTGCCCAGGTGCCTATTGATGCGGTCAACCTGCGGCCTGCATTAAGTAGGTCCTGGGGTGGGCAGGGTTTCTGTCGGGGGGAAGAACTGTGAGTGGGAAAAACCAAAGCTGGAACACATGGGCAGCGACGGTGTCACTTGGTCAAAAGGCAGCAACTGAATCAGGCTGGAACAAGCTGGAACTGGAGCCACTGGCAAGTGGCAAGCTAGGTGCCCAGGTGTTATTAAGCAGCATGTAGTATATTGTATAATATTCCCACATGTAAGACACATAATTACTACTAAATTACACATTTTACACAGCTGAAACTTGGGTAGTTGCCCTTGCATTGAAATCTTTGCTGAAGTGTTTAACTCTAGGGCAAATCTCATCAGGGCACTGCAGGGTTAGCCTTGCGCCATTGCATATGTTTAATGTTCTAAAACAGCTATTTTGGAGTCAGAGTGGTGGATGACAAAATCAAAGCTTGGCTTTTGCTAAATCTGGTGCTTTTCAGCTTTTTATGATTCGTGCAATGCAGTGTTGCTGATTTGCATGCAGAACTGCATAGTGTGAATGCCAGAAAATTTAAATTTAGTTACATTTATTTTTTACTTGGGGCCTAGTTAATATTTTGTCAGAATTGGACGTAAAAACTTTCTGAATAGCAATTATCTCGCAAAGCTATTATCTTTATTATCTTTCAACCTTTCAAAAAGTACCAGCTATGGTCTTTTCTTTATTCTAAATTAATGAACTTACATGACACCTCTTTTTACAGATAATGTGGAGTCATCTTCTCATTAACAATACTGTATCGTCTCCTATTCCATTGTCAGCACACATTTTCAAGAAAAAAATAATATTACACAGCAGTATAACGTCCAGTGTATCTTACTCACAATGTTTGCTAAAAGAAAGGAGAATTGTTTGAAATATCACAGCAGCCTCCCTGAATACCTGACTTGAAATCCATTAATTTCCACTCTCTCATCAGCCCTCATTTGTACTCTTAGTTAAATGTAGGTGTTTACGTTTTTAAAGAAATTACAATTTTACTCATGTGGATTTATTCCTACATTTGAAGTAAATTAAAAAAAACTATTTAATCCACATAGGAAAGTGCTGTTAGGAAGCTGCGACAGTCTTTTATGTATGTATTGGATGCAGAAAAAGATGGTGTCAAGGCGTGTGCCACTTGTAATCAAGTTCAGTTTAATTCCATATGGTAATTTCATACTATTGTGCATAAAATTCACAATATAAAATCATAAAACCAATAAAAATAGGAAAAAGGTCCTGAAAAGTACAGAATATATCATACATTTAATCGCCCTACTTTTCCTCCGACCTTTATTCATTTATATATACAATTTAGAAATATTATTATCTTACTTTCATTTGTGGATCCAAGTAGATAAAATTTAAAAGCAAACTTTTAAGTCAAAACCACATATGCGACATCATTCAAATGTTCTGTTTTGACCCTAACTGGAGCAGGTTCTGACATAATCTTGTAAGGGAGCATATGCACATAAAGGAGCATATGACTAATTTCAACATAAAGAAAGCCCGAAAGCTGTTCTTTTGTTGAATATGCAGAATAAAACTCAGTCCCCGGCAGAGATTACATTGTTTTGCCTTTTCTTGTCAACTTGAAAAGTATATAATTTGATAAATTCACCTGCAATCGGCTTCTATTCACTGACAATGTTGTGTTAAGAATTTGTGTTATCTAAACAAAGTTCCATATATATTTGTTTTGTTCAATATCAATTCACCCAAGAGCATAAACCTAAGTAAAATGTGTCCTCCATTTGCTATATACAGATTTAAAATATAACTTTATTAGGAATGAGTGAGTATTAGTATTTGTATTAGAGCCTTGGTGCTCATATTATGAGTTATGTAAAATGTGAGATCAAAATTAGTGCATGATGGGTATGCAAGTAGTTAGTTCACTAAATTATAACTGGCGTTTTTTAGTGTTTTTTGAGTTTTTTGACGTTAGCTTGTGTCTCATTCCGACACCTAACTATACCATCAGTTGGCTTTCTAGTGAATTTCACTTTTTTTAACCTAATATATATTAAACATATTGGTCTGAAGTGGCACACTCTTGCTGCTGGTGCTAGCATTAGGATATGACCAATATCCTCAACATGCGGTTGTATTACACATTGAAGACGAAGCAGCCTGGAAAGGCAATGACTTCAAATAAGCCTTGGAGTTGGCCTATTTCGCCCACTGGGACCCCATACCCCGGGGCCCCCCTTCCCAGGATGATTTTAGCCACGGGTACCCCCTCCCTTGGGACCCGCTCATGTCTCCTGGGTGCCCGGAAGCTCACCCAAGGCATCTAGTGTGCAGGATGGGGACCATTTGGGATGCCTTAAGACCCCAGTGGTCAAGCCGGCTCCCCACCTCCTGCAGGTGGTGGCATTGCAGTTGCACACAGGGAGCTGCTGGAAATGCAGCTCCCTGTCTGAGAGCAATAGTTTCATCTCTTTCCCTGCCCGCATGGGAAAGAGATAAAACCTCTGCTTCCAGCATCCGGGAGCACTTTGACAGGTTCCGCCCTATGGAACCGGAGTGCTTACTTTTGCTTGGCTGGAGCTGTCAGCTCCTGCCATGCATAAACAAACGGCTATTTCCCGGGGTTTGCAACCCAGGACATAGCAGGAGTTAGTCCTGGGGGGTGGTGTTCCCCTGGGCCATATATGGCTCTATGAGGAGGGCAGCATGGGCCCGCTCTCATTGTTTGAAAAATATTTGGCCCTGTGGAGGTGGCCCCAGGGACTACTACCTCCCTGGGGCTAAAGAAACAGTAATGGGGGGCTGCACAGACCCCCTAGTTCTGGGGACCACCACCTAGCTGTTATTTAGCCCCGGGGAGGGGGTGGTCCCCAGGGCACTAGGATCTATGTGCCCCCCCATTACTGTTTCTTTAGCCCCAGGCAAGTGGTGGTCCCCGGGGCATATAGGAAGCCTTAGGAGGGGGGCCCGTGCGCCCCCCTCCTTTTTTATGAAATGCCCCTGGGATCTGGCCCACCCGGTGGCCCTTTTCAAAACAAGCACGAGAGCCATCGCTTGTTCTTTTTATTAATTTTCATCAGATTCGCGGATCCGCCACGATTCACGATGGAAATATTTTTTAAAAGTGCTTTTTTTGCCCTGTCTTGAACTCCATGACCAGGGCTAGGGGGTCAGGGTTTTCCTACCCTGCACCCTTTTCTTTTTTTTTAACCTTTTTTCTTGGACTTGGCTGATGGTGAGTCCTAAGATGGCTTTCAACACTTTCTGCTTGAAGTGTTGGCAGCCAATCAGATCTCAGCAGGTGATCAGGACGGTTAGCGGTGCCTTTGCGTCCCTAGATATACAAATTTGTTTTTATTTTAATAACTCTAAAACTACTGAATGGAGCTAGCTTTCTGCCAAATTTGATGTAATTCCGTCTAACAGTTCGGGCTGTAGTCGTGTCTAAAATCCCTAAAGCAATTAACATGGGTAATGCCCTTTTTATGACCCTCCTTTTTTTTGGCCCCCGCTTGACAGATCGCCCTGAAACATTCCATGCACAACTAGAATCACCGGTAGACTTAAAATAAAATGTGTGAAGATTCGGCAACCGGCGCCTAAGATATAGGCAAGTCAAAAAACGCTTTTCCTATGGAAACATGGCCCTATCTACAACAACCTACTTGCAAGCGCCAATAGGTAATATGTGTGTGTTATACAGATAACTTGATGATTTGCTCATGTGTGTACGTGTGTGGGTATGCTCATTTGAAAGAGAACACAAAGTGTAAGGTATGACAGGATGTTTTTACGTTCTTAGGCATTTTCGCCCACGGCAGCAAAACCTCAAGAGCCAAACCTGGATTCTATTATTGAATGACGAGAATAGCACTGCTTAAATTTTGTAGAAATGTAAGTGCCACCGGCCCTGCCTAATGGCAGAGCTGCCAAACAGCAATGTTTCTTACTGTCGATTCCATATCATACCTTTTTCGTCCACCACCCTCCATTTCCAATCTCTTCATCTCACTCTTACTGGTTCTTTTACCTACTTGCTTTCCCCCTTTGTATCTGTCTTTCTCTTCCTCCAACTTCTTCCTCCTTTCTCCCTTACCTTTATTCTCTCTTGCTTTGGGTCAAAATCTGATGATGACAAATGAATCCCTGTCCCCAGATATTGGTGCTTGTTCACACCATTTGAAACTACATGCACAAATTAAGTACTGGCAGATAAATAGAGAATACATTTTGATACTGAGCACTGATTTTAAATGTGGTTTCATGTCATGTGAGACATGGCATGTGGGAAATCGCCAAGGATTGTAATTAGATAGAGGCACAATGAGGCATGGTTGAA
Source organism: Triturus cristatus (assembly GCF_964204655.1). Lineage (NCBI taxonomy): Eukaryota > Metazoa > Chordata > Amphibia > Caudata > Salamandridae > Triturus > Triturus cristatus. The sequence continues at coordinate 770,083,172 of NC_140592.1, forward strand.
AACTGATTCCACGCGTGTTTCCAATGCAAACAAATGGAGAAAATACAGAAGGAAGAAGGCAGTCAGGACTAAATGTGGCAGTGTGAACTGTGATGACCCGGAAGATTCGGCTTTGTATAATTTCCATTCTCACTCAATTATATATATATATATATATATATATATATATATATATATATATATATATATATGCGGATTTCCTATGGAAAAGGGGTCCTAACTATAACTACCTACTGGCGACCGCCAGTAGGTAATATATATATATATATATATATATATATATATATATATATAGATAGATAGATAATTAGATAGATAGATAATCTGCAGTTTCCATGTAGTGCTTGAGCCCCAGCTTCTCAGTCCTAGAAATATTTTTTTATTTTCCAATTCAAGGTTGTTCTTTATATTGACTCTAGGTCAATGAAAGGGTGAGTTGGCCCAGAAGAAACAACTCTGTGACCTTCAGGTTGAGCTGTGATTTCTGCAGCGGGATCATTCATTGAGTGCGCTATCTTACCGGTTACTTGTTTACGCTGCTGTGTTTTTGTCTCTTTTTGTTTGACTGTGTGATGTACATTTCATTTCACTCTTTCTTCAGAAATATTTGCTTTCTCTGACATCTCGCTTGGCGATGACTGGACTATAGGATAACCAATGGAATTCCTGACAGCAAGTGCCCCTGAAAGGCTCCTAGATTGTTGCATAGGTCGCTTGTCAGGCTCCAACAATATGACAGATCAGGCCCCACCGGTTCTTCAGATCCTCTGGTGGTCTTTAATAGGTACTAGCCATTTTATAATCCTTCACTAGCTCATTTGGACATCTACCTCAGCTGTAAAGGTTAGGAGACATAGGTAAGTACTGCTGTGAAAGTTCACCTTGGGGCGTAAAACAGGCCCCTGCAGCCCTACCGAGCCCGCCCCCCACCCCGAGCCTTCAAAGGGGGCAGGGGCAGCTCCTCCATTAGGGCGGAGGAGCGTCGCCCAACTGCTTTCTCGCAGTGCAAGAAGCAAAAACATAAAATGGAAACTTTTAAATACCATTTTATGTTTCTGCTTTCTCACGCTGCGAAAAAGCAGAATGGTATGCCTGGTTGGGGGCGGGTAGTTGGAGGATTGCGTTGGGGAGGAGTGGCTCGCCCACTGTTGTGGGCCGTGACTGTTTGGTCGTCCCTCTGGGGCTGACCAAACCAGTCATGCGCACTCTACATTTTCTCCATGTAGGCTCCCTCCAGGCGCCCGACTGGGCACTGTCCACACCAATTACAATGCTGCCATTGCAGCGTTGTGATTGGCTGAGGGGAAGGAGGATGCCTGCTTCCTGTTCTCCTGAAGCAGCAGGAAAACGTGGAACCCGGTCAGCAGCGGAGGTGGCGTGGGACCCAGTGAGGTAAGTTTTTTTTAAAATTAATCCCCCTGTGCGCATACCCCCCACCCGTAAATCATGGGAGCCGCGACTGAAAGGGGGTCCCATCACTTCATGGGGTCTATTCTGCCAAGGCTAATTAATGTATGTGAGATATGGGAGACTCAGGGGAACTTCTCCACTTTCTGCAGCGGGACCTTTAATCAGGGACATCATATAGGGGTCCGAAAGGGGTCTCAGATGTGACCCCCTGGCTTGCCCCTTGCCACCCATAGCACTGTCTGTGCGACCCCTGGCCTCAAAAGTTGGCAACATTAGTGCCAGGAGCACTGTGGCAGCTCGTCTTTATGGACCTTCGCTGGAGCTCCACTCTATTTATGTCCGCTCGATTTATTTAAATTACATTAATAGTTAATAATGTCTCATTATTCACTATTAGTGTAATAAACAAGCCGAGAACCATTGGCTGTTAGTATGACCTTCCCTGGCAGTAAAAGGTAAGTAAAATAAATGTTTTCAAATGTATGTTGTGAGCATGCTTGCGAGTGAGTGTGTGTTTACGTGAGTGTGTGTAAGTGAGAATGTGTGTGTAAGCATGTATGAGTTAAATTGATGATCAAAGGGTGTGTGATGTCACTTCCGCTACCACTGCCATTTTGATGAATTGACATTCATGCCCACAATGTTGCATTATGCCGGACATATATTAAAAGGCTAATCTTTTAAAGGCTACATAAGCAGAACCCCCCTTGGGCAAGACACCAACGTACATGTGTTTACTGAGGTTTCAGGATATTTATGGCGGAGGGGTGGTATTTCATGCCGTAAGTGGAGTTTGAAGTATTGTGTATCTACTGAGGAGGCATATGCTGGAGTGCTTGAATGGCCAGTCCGGCCCTGCCTAAAATAACTACATTTAGTCTGAATTACAAGTCCTGCATAATTGCATTGTTATTTATGACGCCCAGTAAATAGCGAAACCCTGGGATCGATGTTTATTAGATGCAGTAAATTACAGCAAATGCCAGTATTGCTCTCAAAATGAGACATGCCATGCAGACTTTGCAGCTTATTTCATCAAAATCCAATTGTCCTTAGATTTACTTGCCATTTTCCATCTACTATTTTTTTCGATTGTACTGACAAACTTATAATTCGGACACTAAAGCAAAAAAATGTTTTGCACCGGTGTTAGAATTCTATGAAGTCTGAAAAGGTGACCTTCATTGATTTCTGACACTCAATTGTCCAACATCTAATAAACTGTATAAGAAATGCCGTTTATAAGAAAAATTACATATTTGGCCACCTCAAGGTCTTAAGAACTGGTCAATCCTTAATATAACTATGTTTAGAGTTTTGGCCCACAGCTAGGCAGACCCCAATGATCTATATTTGAAGTGTAATTTATAAAAAAAAATACAAAAAAATCCGTAACTTCACTGTCTTAAGAAATTTTAAGTAACAGTTGTAATTTCTTTAAAAAAACGATTTTAACCAACACTTGTAATTTATTTTCAAAACTAGATCATTTACATGTTGACGAAAATATGTCCAAAAATTGCCAAAAGTATATTGTTTTCAAATACTGAATTTAAGAGACAAAACTTTTGCTTTCAGTCAATTTTTTTTAATGTTGGCCAGTGCTTGGCAGATCAACTAACAATAAAGTCTTACAAAAAAATGATGACAAAGCAAGCATTGACAAAGTCAAAGACTGGAACCAAACCCAGACCTGTTGGCTTTGCCAATGGTCCTTCATTAATGTCACTAAGTGCATTTTCTTTTGTCGAGGAAGTGGAGCAGATGCTGTGTCTTCCTATTAACTTGTCAAAAGCCTGGAAGATTTGCAACAGTCCTTTAAGCAGTTTTGTGAGACGGGGGTGTATGTCAGAGAAATTGATGGGATCTGTAATTTAATGGGACAGGCTATTTCTACCCTGTGTGTTAGTCAGTGAATTGATTTGGTTTAATTTTCACCCAACAGAAATCCCCCCTCAGTTGGGTATAAATAGCAAAAGCGTTGTTGTGTTCACAGCCTGTGTTGACGCACGTGTACCTGCTACCAAGAAAAAAAACAAGCATTGGCATAGCCAATAGGTTTCGCCTTTGGGACCTTATAAGTGTTTAGCCATGCAACAGTTGCATAACTAAATACTTATAAATACTTATGAAGGTCCCAAAAACGAGACCTATTAGCTATGCCAAGCGGCCGTGGGGCCGCGAAAGTGAAAGTAATCGCGGTAAAAGCGGCGCGCGCGCCCGCACACGTGCACTGTAGCTCTAGGCTGGCCCGGGAGCACCTTTTGGAGCCCTGTCAATAAGCATGCGCTGGGTCAGGCGAGACCTAACAATGCTGGGTGATATTTTATTATCCATGGATTTTATTATATAAGTAACGCATTTACAAGTATGTATTTGAGTCAGGCAAAGCCAGAACACTGTTTAATGTTGTACCTCATTTCTCTGAAATGTTGTGTCACATGATGCCGGTGGGATTAAAACCGTTCCTCCACAGGCATTGACTCTGCTCTATGCAGTGGCAACAGTAGTGACATCATGTGCCCTTTGACCCTCTGATGACATCACAGAATTGAACCTTCATCCTACCCCTTTGCTCCTGAACGCCTTCCTATTTGCTGATTAAGGACTATAATCAGGGATATGGCAAACAGAGGGAACTGCAAACAATAAACAAGCATTGGTAATGCATCTTCTTTGCCTATGTAATGAATAAAGAGCTGTTTTCATCAATCATCGTCCTGAAGAAGGAAAGAACTCCCTGACAGATAACACGGCGTGGTGAGGATGTGGCGCAGCGGCCAGAGCGGCAGACTCGAGAGCTGGGGATCCCAGTTGGAGTCTCGGCAGTACCGCGCAGCATCCTGTGATTCTATGCAAATCACTTAATATCTCCGGGTGATAAATTGTTATATAAATATACTACAAGAGTAAAAGTCATGACTTTATGAAAATATAGTTCCACCAAAGTGGATATTAACAGTATTTCGGCAGCGGGAAACAGATATGAGAAGCAGATGAGGAACAAGTATTGGTAAATGCAGGAAAATATGCTACAGCCAATAGAAATGGAGGAAAGGTAAGTTGCACGCACAGGAACCAATGAGAAGCCAGGAAAGAGAGGAGATGGTATGTAAATCCCTTTTAAGTTTATATTAAAAACAATATATTTCTCTAGCACAAGCGCTCTGCAGGCGAAACCTAAAAAGACTCTTGGAACCCTGCTTACTTTCGGTTCTTGTCGCTGTCCAAGTCCCTGAGACCAGAGGTAGCATAAGCAGTGCAAGTGTACTGTAGGAAAGGCAGAAATGGTAGATACCACCCATTTGTCTAGCAAACGTCTTGTGATTCCTACAAATACTACGATTCCTACCCGTAGTACAATAAAGTTTTCTGGATGTGAGTTTTCACATTAAATTCAGGCTACAAGTATTCCTTTTAAGTTGTTGCGAGGAAAAAAAGAATCCTTTATCCATTTTCAAGTTCACACGCAAATTGTGTTAAACTAAACTCACGAGAAAATAACATATATATTTTCAGCGCCAACTGGCACTCGCGCGGACCAATTGGTACTCGTGAGGACATATTGCTAGTTTATGATAAAAAACTATGTAGGTGAAGAAAATATGGGACAGCGAACAATGAATATGATAAAAATGAGGAAGTACACAAGACTACGCTCACTCAATAAAAACTTTTCACCCTCCTACCAATAGTTTACCCAAATTGATGCCCATGCCTACCTCAGGTTCACCTGTTAAAGAAATCTTGAAATAACATATGACAAATCTTTTTTTGGAGGTTAGTATTGTGCAAATCAAATGAATGCGACCCCCCCCCCCCTGAAACGAATGCTCAAGAAAGAGTATGATGGGTGCTTAGGACCCCTCCAGTGCCTCCGTGTTAGACCTGGCATCTTTGGCATGTTTTTCCCCTGTCTTTTTGCTTCTGACCTCCTGTTGTTGACTGTGTGCTGCATTTTGTTTTTGCTGGTTTTAGAGTTCTGGGTACTTTACCACTGTTGACCAGTGCTAAAGTGCAAGTACTCCCTGTGTAAAATATGTATGTGATTGGTTATCCTTGGTTTGCATATTTTATTTACTGGTAAGTCCCTAGTAAAGTGCCCTGTGTGTGCCCAGGGCCTATAAATCAAAAGCTATGAGTGGGCCTGCAGCACTGATTGTGCCACCCTCATGAGTAGCCATGCAAACATGTCTTAGACCTGCCACCGCAGTGTCTTTGAGTGCAGTTTTAAACTGCCATGTTGACCTGGCAAATGCACCCACTTGCCAGGCCAAACCATCCCTTTTTCTACATATAAGGCTCCCTCAAGGTAGGCCCAAGGTAGCCCCATCGGCAGGGTACAGTGTATGTAAAAGGTAGGTCATGCACTGGTGTGTTTTACATGTCCTGATAGTTAAATACTGCCAATTTCGTTTTTCACTATGGCAAGGGCTATCTCACCCATAGGTTATCATTGAAGCTGACTTGTAATCTAGTACAAGTGTAGCTTTCAATTGGGAAGAGATAGAGATTTAGAATTTGGGCTCCCTGAGCTTAGGATTTAAAAATGCATCTTTTAGTGAAGGTGGTTTAACCCCTTTACCGCGGTGCGGCGTTTTTGAAGAGTGGGCGGAGCCGCGTCGGCCACCGGACGTACGCAGCACTAGCCAGGTAGTGCTCGCGACGGCTGTTGGTCGACAGAAGCAGCGAACAGGTGAACTGGAATTTTTGAAAATGACACTTTTAGAAAGTGGGCATTTTCTTGCTTTGCCATCCTGTGCCTATGCTGTGGAACCAATGTCTGGTTTAGACTGATAGCTGGGTTTTTTGTGCATTCACTGTAGACAGCCACACAAAGAGAGCTGAGGTGTGCCCTGCATATCCTGATTGCTCAGCAGCAGGCTGATGGGTCTTCCTGAGCTAGAGTGGTTGGAGGAGTTGTCACTGACACCTGAACAGGGCTGTGCCTGACCTCTCACAATGCTGTCTCCAACCCCCTGTAGTGTGTCTGGAGCCAGGACAAGGCAAGGCAGGATCTGTGCACTACAAAGACTTGTTTTTGAAGTATGCCTACTTCAAAGGCCAAAAGGGGTATAAGTATTAGACCTGTAACCCCAGACTTTTAGAACACTTATGGATCAAGAGGAGACTCTGCCAAGAGAAAGAGCTGGAGAGGTGCCAGGAGGAGTACTGCCCTTTTGCTGTGTTGCTTTGTTGGGCTGACCTGCGGTGGCTGCTTCTGTCTTGGAGAACAAGGACTGGACTTTGCTTTTGTATCATGCTTGGAAAGATTCTCCAAGAGCTTGTGTGGGCTTGCCTCCTATTACAAAAGCTCAGGGCCATCAAATAATTCATCTGCAGCGTCCCTGAACTTCTGTGCTGGGAGTTCTGACCTACCAAGTGGTGCCCATTCCAGTTTTGGGCCCTTTGAGGTGTTTTTTCTGCTTCAAGAGCTGAAAATCCACGCATCACCCCTTCAGCGCCATTTTTCCACCCTCAAGCTTGCAGTGCGGTTGAAAGACCAATGCATTGCCGTGATGCAACAGAAAGATTGAAGCAGCGCCTGTTCACAGATGGAAGAACCCAGAGCACTGTGTCTCTGAAATCCGAGACCCCACTTCGACCCGACGCAGGCCCTGCTGTGCAGCTGAAGTAATCGGCGCATCAGCTGCTCGCGGCTGGGAGAATCGACACAGTGCCTGTTCACCGCTGCTGCATCGACACCATTGCCTCACAGTTGATACTTGAGGAAAAGAGTATATTGTGAAATGGTTTGCATTTCTGTGGGATGATACTTACAAACCTAGGAGGGATACCATTCTGATGAAGGAATTTAGTTCCAAAATGCATTCATGAGAAGCTATATGCCTAATATGAAGGGTAAAGTGATGTCAGATTATTCACAGGAATAAGATAAAAATGAAATTGTGAATTGTATGCAATAAATCTAACGATTCATAAGAAATAAAAAAATGTAAACATTTTTTGAAAACATTCAAAGGAGCTCTGTGACTCATTTCACTTACAGAGGCCCTGAGCATCACATTTGACTGTTCTTACTAGAAGCTGACAATCTCCTGAGCTTGCGAATAAGGGGCAGTTAGTTTGAACCACGCAAATATGTTGTATGTCAGCAGTTTGCAGTTGAAACATCAGCCTATAAACCATATCGCATCTACCACACCAGCTACCACATCAAGGTAAGTGGAGCTGGAGCCAGGAATAGTAAATATGTACTTACTTTGGTAATGTGGTATTATTCTATGTGGCAGATATAATATTTTGTAGGTTAGTATTTCAACCATTTTGAATTTCTACGATGGTCTACTGGTAGCCAGCGTCAGTAGTTATTGGTCACATGGGGGCATATTATCAAGGACGGCGTTAAAATTATCGCCTGTTTAGCGTTAGAAAACGGCCGCTAAAGCGGCGATAATGGGCTTGATAATATGCCCTGAAGAATTCACATAGAAGCCCATGTTGACACCAGAACATGGGCTTCTATGGGAATTCTCAAGGGCATATTATCAAGCCCATTATCGCCGCTTTAGTGGACGTTTTCTGCCGCTAAACCGGCGATAATTTTTAACGCCGTCCTTGATAATATGCCCCATGGTTTGTAAATCTGACTATAATTCAGGGCTGGACAGGCCATAGCGGACATTGGGTGTTTTCCCCAGAGGCTGGAAAGGTGGGGCCGGCTTTGGAGCGTTGGAGGCCGGTTTTGTTGCTTGGGGCCAGTTTTGCATTGATGCTGCAATATCGCCCCTCAGTAATGAAAGCAGCAGTGCTTGGGTCCGGTTTTGTTTTGCATGCTTGTACCCCCACTCCCCTCCGCACCCTACCCCCGCGGTGGGGGAGGTCAGACAAAATTGCCAGTGCTGCTTTGGGTTTGCAGTCCAGTCCTGCTATGAATAACTAGTCAGTCAAGTGAATTCAGCAACAATTGCATAGGACACTGTATGGTTTTATATTAAACGTTAGAATTATTGTGCTCAATATTTCTGTATTAAGATATGCATGAGTGGGTGCTGCTCTGAGCGAAACCACCCCTGCCTCTTAAAATGCCTGTGCAGAGGAGAGTAGGCCATCCTCAGCAGCTCATGGAGCTGACTCACTGTAGAAGTAGAAGAGAGAGTGCACAGTTGGTTAGTTGCAGAGAGTTTCTCATTCAAGCGAGAAACTAATCCCTCTTGAGCTGAATGTCCCCAAAAGTTAGAGAAGGCACCTCAGTATGAAACCAGCAGTGGAAAACTGCACTCTAGACAGAATCCTAGAGCTTCAAGATCTTGTTCTCGAAATAGCTCGAAATGACTACTGTACCAGATTGCTCTTTGAAGGAGAATAGAGAAGTACACGTCAGTGGCGTAGGAAGGGGGGTGCGGTGGGTGCGGCCCGCCCCGGGTGTCATCACTGAGGGGGATGACAAAATGATAAAAATATGTGTTTTAAACACATATTTTTGCCATTTTGTCAAGCCTAGGGTTATAAGTGGCATCACCGAGCAGGGTGACATAATGGCACCAAGCTGGGGGTGACAAGAAATCTTCTGCACCGGGTACCACCTGACCTTGCTACGTCACTGGTACGCCTACATTTCTGAAGACTGAGAAAGGTTGAAGGAAAATGTTAAGGTTGCCAGGCCAAAGGCCTCAGTGTCCATGGGGATTTGTTACCGGAAATGTGTGTGTCCAGTTCACTACCATTCAGTTGAGCATCCCCCAAGGTAGAGTTTCAGCATAATGGACCCAGAGCGGTTAGAAGAATGAAAGAGGAGTTGAACCGGCTGGCATATGCTTATGTAAAGAATTGAAGCTTTAAAGGGGCGGGGTTTGCTTTAGAAAATATAGGTAGGCATACAGTGGATGGAATTAGGGGGAGCATGTAATTTATTTATTTTATTTATTTAATGAGTTTTATATAGCGTTGGCTAGACCCGAAGGTATCAGAGCCCTTTACGTAAGGTTCCACAAAATTACTAAGTACATAACATTCAAGTTACATCATTTGTTAGAAAAGCAGTAACAAGAGTATGGAAGACGATAAAAATGGAGCATAGAAGGGCAAGGAGGAAGGATGGGGGGAGATAGGACAGAGAGACGAAGGAATGTCTGCCCAAAGACCGGCTGGGTAGGTGACGGCAGAGGGGGAAGTCCTAAGCCCATCTCCTCTATAGCTATCAGGTAGCTCCACCAGGCATCAGCCAGAAAGCTAGTAATGATCTTATGCACTTGCCCAAATGCGGGTAGTCATCTTTCACATGTGGAAGCTGTCTTTTAGTGAGGGCAAGGTTCCGCTGGAGAGCTTCCACTGTGTGAACCTGTTACCAACCCTTATCGGTCTTATAACTGATCTATAGTTTGCGACCACAATTGTGAGTGCAAACCCTTGATACCTTTCACAAGGACTCACGGAGGAAAAGGGGTTGCCCATTAGACAACTCCTTCCTTTCATGAGTTGGTATGGGTTGTAAAAAGCACTTTGCGCTTCAGAAAGAATTTTACGATTCAAAATGTGTCTTTAGTTCATTGTGAGACACTGCTTTTTGGTCGCAAAGCCTCTGATTTTCTTAATTGCAGGTTTTGTGACTGCAAAAATATTTTCATACAACGGGCTGTAGGTCTTTCCCACCCAATCTACGGCAAATCTCTGATAATATCATGCAGATATCTTAAGGGCCTCAAAATCCCAGCATAGACGATCAGTTATCCGCTCCCTGTTCCGTCCTTTAAGAGGGGGGGGCGGGTGCTCTTCTACTACTGGGTCTGGGAGCTGAAAGCAGCCCTAATAATTGACCCATCCAGGAAAAATGTATTTAAAAACAAATAAGGCCCAAATAATTCAGTGTGCACCCCAATTACTCAAATCTTTTATCTTGAAAGCCCTAGCTTGTACAGGTAACTATGAGGGTTGTTAGACACTATATTAATGTTGATAACATTGACCTGCAGCAATCGCATCCAGAGAACCACATCTACTCCTGCATCAAGGGAGATATAATTTTATTATTGATACCCCCGCATCATCTCCTAAGTCAAGCTAACTCTTTAATCTGTTAAATCTACCCTGTGATATATTGATTAGGTAATGTACTGGATGTGATATTATTGCCATGCAATATAGTGCATGTGATATAGTGGAGGTTTACAGTCCTGAAGACAAATATTACAAGAATTACTTTTCTGTCGAAACAAGGCATGTCATTCTTAAACTCACCTTTCCTTCAGGGCTTGATAAGATGATGTGCCTTTACTCCATACATGCTGAACATACCCTTCACCCGTCATGCTGTTCCGTGGTTTTTACCTATCTCAGAAAGGTCACGGACTACCCTGGGCACTGCCTCATCTTCCCCCTTATTCGACTACCCTTATAATGTCATACCCCATTTGCCCTTTAGGGGAAAGATTCATGTTAAATGGACAAAACAGATGCAAAATTCAGATTACAAGAGAAAATGTTGTATTGACAATTAATGGCTAAAAATACAAACAATGTTCAAAATGTTCAGATAACTATCTCATCGCTGTAAGGCAGCTAAGATGGCCCCCAATTTAGTGGTCTCCTTGAAGAGTTTTCAAGATTTCTTAAAATTTAGCCAGAAAAGGGTCATTGTCCAAACTGTTCCGCTTGAAGAAGAGGTCTATCTTCTAGCTATATTTGTTAATATAATGAGTTATTGGGCAAATATTGACATCAGTGTGGCCCCTGGGGAGCTTAGTTTTTTGGCTCCTTTCAGTGTAAAAGTGGAAAGCCATCAATGTTGTGAAGAACTGCTGAAACTTCAATACGCAACAAAGGAGGGCTCTCTTACACCTTTTCAGAAAAGGATCATACGTGCATCAAACCTAACTACTAATTACCCACGCTGTGTGTATGTATGCAATGGTATTTACGTGGCTTTAACACTGATGATTTAGCAACTGAGCGCCAGGGCCGGCTTTAGCGCTGGTGGCGCTCTGTGCGACAGTGTCCGTTGGCTCCCCCCCCATATTGACCACCTCCACCACGGAGTCCCTCACTAGCACCCTTTAACAGTGCCCCTCAAGTCTTCATAACCACTGTCTCTCAGATTCATTTAGTTTTATAGCGCTACTCATACCAGTGTAAGGTATCAGAGCACTTTACACCACACACACGTTGCACAGAGTCAGTCATATGTGTGTAAATCAGTGTATTGGACATGTTACATCAGACAGGACTACAAGGTGTAATGTAGGAGTGACATGTCATCGATACTGGTAAGCAATATAGTTTAAGTTCTTATTTAGGAAAGGCACAAATTCAGAATTTAAAACGTAACATCATTGTTTGGGGGTTCTCTTTCATAATAAGAATTGTTTTCTACCCAAATGAACCCTTTTCACAAGATTAGGATGATGAAAGACTGGGCAAAAAACATATAGCTCTTACATATTCCTTGCAGTTTGCATGCAGCTCAAAGTTGACAGTTAATAGCTCAATGTTCTATATTAGGATTTTAACTTATAAAAGACAAGTAACAAAATGAGCTCTCTTACAGAAGCAGTAACCTACTGACCTCTTTACACTATATGCAGTTTATTAGCTGCATGGTACAAGTTCTTAGCAGCAGGCATTTTAACCCTCTGTGCTACCTTAGGATGAGTCAAAACGTCCACTAGACAAACTTCCGGTCCCTTTCCAGGAAGTGGATTAATCACCGGACTTCTCTTAACATTTTAATTGAAGTCTGAAAGTTGCTGGAGGCCGGGAACGAGGCAGCAGGTGCTTTTAAAATGATGACACCATTTTCAAAAGTGACGCCCCCACCCCAAGTCAATGCCTGGTGCGGTCTCACCGATCGCACCGCCCTGGAGCCAGCCCTGCTCAGCGCTGTACAAGGCAAGGCCGGGACTGAGGCATAGTGAAGAGTGATACAGGACTGTGTCCATTGGCAGCAAGTCGAAGACCTCATGTAGGGCAGAGGGCCACCTGCACTAGTGGGCCTTAGGGGTGGTCGATGAAGTGCTCGCTGAAGAGGTGGGCCCTAAGTTCCTTTTGAATATAAGGAGCGATGGTGCAAACTTGATGTTAGGTGGTATGTTGCTCCACATCCTTAGTGCGTGGAGAGAGAAGACTTGCCTTTTGGTTTTCTTCTGTTTGCACTTCTGGGGTCAGGCCTAGCAATATTGTGTCTTTTGGAGTTGCGTTGGCCACCTAATGAGGTTAGTTTTTCAGCCAGGTAGGCTGGCGTTCATTTTTTTGCTGGTTCGCAGGGAGTGCAGAAGATTTTGAAATTGAAGAGAGCCTGGAATCGCAATCAGGATGGGTGCTTTATGGGTAGGGGGTACTATCCTTCACCAGGTAATCTGCCTCACACCCTTACTGCACCCGCATAACATATAGTATTGTTTCAGAGATTTTCCCTGGTACCAGGGGCGTAACACAGGCACCTGCAGCCCCCGTGGTGCGGGGTGGTCCCCTCAAGTTTCGTTATCCCAGTGCCTGATTCCTGTCACACACTACTCTCACCTTATAATGTTCATTTAATACCTTCACATTAACATTTATCTGTACATGAACACTCAGCACAGTTTCTCATAGGCCAAGAAGCACCTACTGTCCTTCTGTAAACCCTATGACACAGAGTGCGTGGTTGTACCAGGGGCATCAGCACAGTGTAACAATGGAGACTCTCAAACAGCTCCTTCTGTTCTGCTGTTATTTTGCCAGCAGCACATTTTGGATTCAGTTCCAATTGCTGATGCCCAGGGCGGTCAGTCGTAGCTCCTCAGCACTGATCTGCCATGTCTGGTCTCCATAAACTACCATCTGCAAGTGATCAAATTCTCCTTAGCATTACGTTTCCAGGATGTTCTGAAAACCGTACAGCCCCCTTGCTGGCAGACTTCAGAATGAAACTCAAGACCTGGCTCTTTGACGGAGACACATCGCCCAGATACCTGTAGGGGTGACAATATTGTGCTTTACAAATGCTGATTGATTGATTGAAAACATGAAGAAAGACCACACACCACAAGTGTTTTTATTTGCAATGTAGACTCTTCTAAATCATTCCTCCCTGACCGATGAGAAACTCGTGCCACCTCGTGGCTTTTTTCACTGTCAACACTGTTGGTTACAAGTGAAGCTTGGATCCCACATTGCTAAACACGTGTTCATATACAACTGACCCAGGAAGTGTGGGGAGGGCTGTGCGAGAAATGCCAACTGTTTTAGAAGTGCCATTTGAAAATAAGGGCTTAAATGACCATCACAGCACTAAGGAAAATTAATAATATACAAATGTGTGAAGTGCCTAATTTGTAAAAGAATAAGTGCTTGGCTCAAAGTTTTGCACACAAGCCAATGACCGGTATTATTGAAGGTTGGTGTGCCAAATATCAAGGCTGTGCAGTCTTGATTCCACCTTATGCCCCCTGAATTAACCAATAGACAACCCCAGCCTCTTAATCTCATTCTTGCAGGGTGTTTTCATCCCTTCGCTCTTTCTTTATCTTTCTTTTGCTCCTTTTTTCCCGTTTTGAATTTTTCCCTCTCTTGCTCTGGGTCAAAGTCTGATGAGGAAAAATAAGTGCAGGTTCCCAAAAATGAATCCCGGGGCGGGGGGGCAGGGTGGTACCGGCTCAAATTAAGCACTAACGTTGTGCAGCAGTGTACTGTTAAGAGAACCAACATTAAACAAGCTTATCACCTGTGGGAATCCAAAGTGTATAAACGAGGGCGGGGCACCATTGCAGATTTTCAGGATACCAACTGTATAAGTGATTCACATTTAGAGAATTTCCTTGTAAATTTATCACATGTAGATATTCTGAAAACCAGGCATGGCTTTGTCCCTTCTTGATCATTATCAGACGACTCTTATCTGACCATTAACCAGTGACTTCCTGTGCATAGATGTTTCTTATCTGTTCATCTAACACAGACACATAGATGTTTCTTATCTGTTCCTCATCTAACATAAACACATAGATGTTTCTCATATGACATAATAATTATTGATCAAGCAGGCCTCTGTCTCTAATATGATTTAAATGCACTAAAGAACAATGCAGGTCAGACTATATTTTTGTAGAATTTGGCTAACACTCTGGGAACATCATTGTAAAGAAGCTGATCTTGGGTAATTGGTGAGGGGGCAGGGTAGGTTAGAAGAACTGTTGCTTGCTGTCTGAGGGCCTGATTTAGAGTTTGGAGGTCAGGTATTTACTCTGTCAGAGCGACAGAGTAAAGTACTCCTTCACTCTGAAGGAGTACCTGGCTGCCAAATGTTTAGATGTCTGCCAGCCCAGTGGACATCTCTTGCATTGACAGGAACTGCAGTCACAGGGTTTTCTGTAAATGCATTGAAAATCTGACAGATGGCTCCATCAACATGATGGAGCTGTGTGGCAAACTTTCAATGTTTTTTTTGTTTCAAACAGAAAATCCTAAAGCAAGATTTTCTTTCTAAAAATAAAAACAATGACCCCCTCACGTATGAGTTTTCTCCCTTGGTGTGGGGGTTATTTTTCAGTTCTCACTGTCCCTAACCGTTTTCCTGGTACTGACAGACTGTAAAAACTGGGCATTTGTCCACCCACTCTCAATAGGGTGGGTGGACAAACCACCAAGCCTCCAATGGCCCTACTCTGTCTGCCTGTTACAGGTGTATGTCGGTGGCGGAGTTGGCGTAGTCTCCGCCATCGACATACTAAAGGTCTGCCCAACTCTAAATGACGCGGGGGACCTTCAATTTGGCGGAGAGAGTAATCAGTTGTTGTTGCAACAAAGTACCCTATGTACAAATCTATAAATTGGGCTGTGAGTCTCTTAATTGACAACTGGCTACCATGGCAAGGTTTTCCTGTGGTTTCTTGTGGTTGTCTTGGTTTGGATGCAATAGAAGCCACTCTGTGGACCTTATCAAAGCTACCAAAGTGGAAGCTGTTCAATTGGAAGTTGACATATAGCTCAGATAGTTGGATTTTCTATTCAATGTTTGATGTGGAGCCATCAGCTGGTAAGAGTGATGCCTTGTGCCTTGCTTTTCGTTTTTTGAGATTTGAAATAAGAATTGGATGTCAGAGGAGTTTTTTCTCAAAATTATTTTGTATTTTTTAATTCCCTAAGATTGTGTTTAAAACCAGTCTTAATGCAAAGAAGCAAATATCGCTCTATGGATACTGACATGGTTCCATTGACATAATACGAATATGCCAAACGTTTGCTTCTCTATGTATGCATCTATCATCAAACAAGATCACTCTGCTCTGGTGGTCCAAACTATTGACCATCCTTCCTTCTAGAAAGCATTACACTGGTTGAAGCTCTTTCCCTCTTCAGGCACAACACGCTTTTGAACTCGGTTCCTGCAAGTATAAGAATAATTGACTATCTTCTAAAATTTTGCAGAACATTACAAAACTTGGCTCTTACCATGAACATAATTTTAGGACACAAATCGCTCCAAAATCTCTCTGATTCAAACATGCAAAAAGGTAGGTATGTTACGTTATGTTATGTATTGGTTTTTGTTGAGCGCATATATCACCCGGCGGTCTCAAAGCACTAGCCTGACTCAGAAAACGGGAAGGGAAGAGAAAAGGGGGGACAAACTGACGGTCTCAAAATAGCAAGGTTTTAAGAGGTTTACTGAACTTTTTGTGGTCGATCTCTGTGTAGAGATAAAGAGGGAGTGTGTTCCACAAAGTGGGGGCATGACAGGAGAAAGATCTTCCACCATTCCTAGCGGTGCGGATTTTCGGAGTAGTTAGAAGATGTTTATTGGCGGATCGGAGGGTTCAGGAGGGCTGATACCTTTTCAGTTTGTTAGCCAGATAATGGGGGCTGTGTCCACTAAGGGTTTTGTGTACTAGACAGTTAATCTTGAATGTGATACGTTTTCTGATTGGGAGACAATGAAGGGCTTTCAGACTAGGTGCCGAGGGGGAACGGGGTGGAAGATTTAGTACTAATCTGGCCACCGTGTTTTGAAGGACCTGAAGTTTTGTTAGGTGCTCTTCGTTTATGGAGGCCAAAAGAGCATTGCAATAATCCAGACGGCTGATGATTAATCCTTGCACCAGTGGCATGCAAGATGACAATGGGACCCATTTAAAGATCTTACGGAAGCTGCACATTAGTCCATAACAGATGTGAGCCATATGATTGACATGGTCTGACATAGAAAGGTGATTGTCAATCAGCACTCTTAGGTTGCGGACTGCCGCCTTAGATGAAGGACATATGCCTAGATTTGGGGGCCACCAGTCACTTGACCACAATGTTTGTGCATTTCCTAAGAGAATGATTTTGGTTTTAGTGGCATTGAGTTGAAGATGAGGTATCCACACGCATGTTCATATCTATTCTTAAACGTTTCTGCAATATGTCATGGATGTATAGAGCTCCAGTTTGACGCATACTGATTGGAGCATGTCACTCATCCCTACGCACCCAACCTAAGGCTTTAATTTGGGTCAAATTAGAACCCACTTCCTACCAACCATGAACACTAAGGGAGCGCCTGCAGCCTGTTGTGAATTGGAGTGCATAATGACCTTGCCAAGGGTATCAAGCGATGTATACATTCTACAATACACTATAATCTGCTGGGTATGTTTAACAGTTCAGATGAACAGGACTCCGCTTACAGTCTGCAGAGTTTTGAGATGATCTCACAAAATTACTTTTCATGCCTATCAATAAATGACCTCCATTTCTACAAAGGACGGCGTAGAAAGTCATGAATATGATGTGCAAGGTCCTTTGTAGCCGGAGGGGAGGAATTATCTAAAAGGACATTTCAGCGTCAAAAGACCGCGAGCAAAACCGTGATATCACTTTCAATAGGAAGACTCCGTCCCCGATGACTGCTTAAAATGCAGTTGTGCCTTCCGGATGAAGGCATAATATCTTCCATTATTCATGGTCGTTTTCCTAATTGATAGCAAGGTCCCAAGCTGTAGAAACCTTTACATGTCTGCCCCTTGGGCAAACCTGCCTTTGACAAACATTTTATCGACTGTAGACATGCTCCACACGTCCTTGTGAATTAGGCCCCATACGCCATCACCTTTTCCACATGATAGTTTTTAGGTCCGGCCAAGAGATTGCTTTACCTGTTTTGCCAGTCTCATTTAACAAAAAAAAAGTCATGAATTAAAAACACATACATATATATGTGTTTAATGGGGCTTTGGATCAGTTCTCTTCACCCACAATTTTGTTCAACTGCCTCTCACGTTTTGTGTCTGCTCACCACAACATACAGCATATGGCAGTGGGTCAGCTCACTTCACCCATTGGCTCTTCCACTCTGATTGATAACATTTGGTATGGACAGTGCACATCAACCTACAAAGAAGTGCAATTCCGTCCCAGAGCTCGTGGACCAATACCTTAGCTTTCCCATTCTTTTTCTTTTCCTCCTTTAGCTTTTTAAATTTTTAGTCATTTCTGTGTTTTTAAACCTATTTTTTCAAGTTATGGTAATCCGAAGCCAGTGTACCCTTTTTTTAAATTTTTAATTGATGTGCATTAAAACTAAATATGCACCACCCATTCTATTAAAAATGCACGTTCAGTGGCGGCTCCTCGTGGGAGTGCTGCCGGGCGGGGGAGGGGCAGGGTGCTCCACAAGGTATTCTGCCTCACACCCAGTGGCGGCTATTCGAGGGAGTCCTGTGGGGCGGGGGAGGGGAAGGGTGCTCCACAAGGTATTCTGCCTCACACCCAGTGGCGGCTCCTCGAGGGAGTGCTGCGGGGCGGTGCGCCGGGTGGTAGTAAACTCCAGGATACGGCCGAACTGAGTTGAGTAAATAAATAAAACAAATTACATTGCGCGCGCTGCAATGCCAAATCGGCGATGCAGCGCGCAACGTATTTCGTGTTTTTTATTTATTTATTTACTCAACTCCGTTCTGCTGTATTCCAGAGTTTACTACCCCCCACCCTGTCCCTCCCCCGCCCTACCGTCCTGCAGCACTCCCTCAAGGAGCCGCCACTGGGCATGTTCTCCTTTTTGTCCTTCTTTTTGTGGCCTGTGCTTGCTATAAAATGTACAAATAATTAACCCTTACACCAGTTGCCAGTGCTTGGCTTTAAGGTTCCTGTATATTCAATTAGACGAGAATCTTGTTTGCAAAAGCTGGCCAAATAATTGACTCACTTTTTTATAATCCGTTTCATGCCACACTTCAGCTGTTTCTAAGCACTGAAAATAATGTATTGCTGACACCCAGTTTAATGGTACTCAGTATTCAATCATCTGAATGATTCAAGCGTGTGACCTGCTCACAGCCGATGCCAGTGGTGAACATTTAAGTCACTCAGCCATAGTTCTGTGGTTTAAAACGTGATTTAAACCTAAGCTATGGGACGTATTCACAAAGATAATTGCAGAAAATGTGTATGTTTTGCGTGTCATAAATGGGTCAAATGTGCAATATTAGACGTGATAGGTACTGTTTGTTGCTCTTCTGCTAAATTTTCAAAGTCTAGGCAAAACAAGATTTTTTTCATTCAGGCAATCTGCATTACCTAGCAATAAAGCCATTTTTGAGATCTTTTGTTGCAGTTAGGCCTGAGCGGAGTTTGTGAAGTTCCGCTGCGTGAAACTCGCCAAGCGACAAAAAAACTCCAAGCTATGCGGAGTCCCTCAAGCGGCGGAGGGCGTTACCATGCGCCGTTCGCACTGATTCTTAGTGATGGGTGTTTGTCCGCGCTGTAAAATCAGTGTGAACGCCATCACTCGCAGCACAAGAGGGTGCAGCTTCTTTCTGCCGCTTGAGTAGAAATTCTACTCAAGCGGCAACTTCCTGAAAGAGTAAAGCAGGTTTTGCAACGCAAGGATGGGATTTTCCTCGCTCACAAACTTGCCATTGGTGAGCAGGAGCAGCGAAAAACTCCTCTCCGCTATGCGGTTCGCAGATTTTCGGAACTCCGCGAGTTCCATGGAGCACAGATTGCGTAAAAGTACGTAAACTCCATGAACGGAGTTCACCGCCCAGGTCTAGTTGCAATATGGCGCCCTCCTGTGGCTGCACCACAAGGCAACTGCCTAGATTAGGTAAAATGCAGCACCCTCTCTGGATTTTTGCCATTTAGCAACCCGTATTCGACATTCCCTAAAATATAAAACATTTAGCAATACAATGCAAATTGTTCTCATTTTATGCAAAGTCTTAATATCTCCCGTTTTTTAATTGTTTTTAGTGCTCCCACAGAATTTGTGCATGTCAGAGATACACTGCTTGAGATATTAATTGCTTGAAAAGGGAAATAATATTAGTTTTACAAATAACCTTCACTATAGTTCATCTGAAAGCCCAGAAGTATCTGTGGGAATTTGAGCCCATATGAAAGTGATATGCTCTGTCTAGTGAAGTATGTGCTTAATAATGTCTACGGAATATTTATGACTTGTATTCTACTTAAGCAAATTGCTCCTTCAGAGAAGAATGCAAAATTCTCTGGAGGAGTCATGTGAACGTGATTTAAAATATAATATACACAATTTGAATCTTGTTGATAAGGTATTGCCATCTTGGGAATGTTGGCACAGTTTACATTCATTTTATTGAATGAATAAAATAGCACATTTAAAGGGCAACAGCTACCTAAGGGTGTCACGGCGAGAAATATAGCACATAGGAAAATATATTTATTGTAAAAAATCCAGGTCTTAAGCTGCCTCCGGAACGAGAGATGATTATTATTTTGTCAGAGATCCAGCAGAAGTGCATTCCAGAGAGAGGGTGCCATCCAAGCAATGGATTTTACACCCTCTCTGGAACGTTTCACTTTTGGTATTACAGCTGAGCATTTGTCTGCTGAGCGAATACATCATCTGGGGATGTATTTTGTTTTGATTTTACAGTTGAGATATCTTGATCCTGAATTGTAATAAACTTTATGTGTAAAGCACAGAGTCTTTATTTTATTAAGAGAAATAAACATTACACTCAACAAGCAATTCAATAGTAGTGGATTATAAAACTAGGAAAACAAATAATGACCAATGTTCAACTACAGAGATAAAAGATTTTACGCTTGCCATTTGGAACACGTTTACCAACATAAATACTGAAAAGGTAATAAGAAAGAGAAAGGAAGAAAGGGAGGGAGGATGGGGGAAAGGAAAGAGGAGAAGAAAAAGAGCATGAGAAAAGTATATACTGATAAATGTATCTAGTCATTGTGGATTCAAATCAATACCAGAGACTTAGAGAAAAAAAACAACATGGTAAATATACAACCTTAATAGGAACAGGAATTTACCAGAATCTTACCGTTAATTACAGTTTCTACATGCATGAACGGACACATATCTAGTAAGTGGTTCCCACAATGCTTTCCGTTTAACAAATAGTAAAGTAGACAGTAAATTATGTCGATCCAAACTGTGGTTATGACAGACCAGGTTCCACCATTGTTGGAGATTAATAGTGTCTATAGAGTTCCAATGAGAAGTGATTACCTGAAAACAAATTTTGATAAAAAGGTGTACTAATTTGCCATGGATTTTGTAAGGAGACCAGAGATTTCCCAAGCTACCTATAAATAAAGCAGTTATGGAAAATGGAGACCTAATACCCATATTACACCTTTGGGTAGCAGTGCGCGATATAAATTAAATTTTAATTTCATTTCATAATGACATTTATGTGTGACCACACTTGATGAGGTAATCACTAGAAGGCACTGTTCCGGGGTCGGTATGGTCGTGAGTCAACCAAGTCCAAACCACAACAAGAAGAAAGAAAAAAAGATAGATCTATGGGTCTATGGTCTAGGGTGAGGTACTCCGGATGGGGGGAGACAGCAAAAGTGTCTCTTGTTGCCCTCACACACCCCGAAGGATGTCATGCTTCATCATCGGGCTGTGCTCCTCGTCGGGCCGGCGGTGCAATGCCCTACGGGTCCCCCGAAGGGTCTCTTTAGTGGAGATCTTTTAGAGAGCTGCCGATGGGTGCATGCGGGTATGTGGAGGGAGAGTACCGGGGTCAGTGGTGAGGGTAGTGTGTGCAAAGATAAAAATAATCACGCCAGCTCGAAGGACCACCTTCGAGCTGGCGTCTGGACCGGGCAGGTTTCCAGTGCCGTCACCTGAGCAACCCCCCTAGATGGTGTGGGCCTCCTACGCCGCTTTAAACTCAAGGAGTAATCCCAACTCTTTTTATAGGTCCAGTGCAAAGAGGGCACAACAGACTCCTTTTTCACACACTACCTGTTTAGGAGACACTTAAACCCCCCCCTGTTGCCTAGTGAGAGGGTGATTATTACCCCTCCCACTACACTTAGTCTGGGCACCTCTTCCACACTATTCACCACTACTGGTCCTGATGAAACGCCAGGGATCATTTTGACCACTTAAAGGCGCGAAACATGTCGACCATTTGACCATTTTCTCCAGTTACCACAGACACATTACGTCTTGAAAAGTAACAATCTACTCACGATTTTTATTGTACCAAGGGTACCTCTTCATTAAAATACTCTCCTAGGTAACCCTTAGGTATTTTTATCTTTGCACACACTACCCTCACCACTGACCCCGGTACTCTCCCTCCACATACCCGCATGCACCCATCGGCAGCTCTCTAAAAGATCTCCGCTAAAGAGACCCTTCGGGGGACCCGTAGGGCATTGCACCGCCGGCCCGACGAGGAGCACAGCCCGATGATGAAGCATGACATCCTTCGGGGTGTGTGAGGGCAACAAGAGACACTTTTGCTGTCTCCCCCCATCCGGAGTACCTCACCCTAGACCATAGACCCATAGATCTATCTTTTTTTCTTTCTTCTTGTTGTGGTTTGGACTTGGTTGACTCACGACCATACCGACCCCGGAACAGTGCCTTCTAGTGATTACCTCATTGACTTTTCGGAGCATAGGCACTGGACCATTAACCAGCTCCTGGTCCCCCCCTCTTCCTTTTTGTTGATACAGTAATGACCACACTTGATCCCAAAATGGAGACAACTCATTGAAAAAACATATGTAAGTATGTTCCAGAGCTTTAGTTACAACTCCAACAAATATCTTGTTGAAGCAGTTAAGTTTGAAGAGATGTACAGGGAAATAATAGAGCCTGTTATAAAAATAATATAAAGTTTGAGTAAGGTTAGCAGGGCGTGCGGTTTTGTGAATTTTGTTCCATATTTTCTCCCAGAAAGTTGTGGACCAATAAGTTTGTAACTCAAATTTCTAGGTAATTAACATTTTTGATTTAGGTCTGTCTGATGGAAGAGTTGTCAGTCTTTTATAAATAAGAGGGGCCTTGGAGGAAGTGCTCGTAAGAGAATGGATAAGCAGTCAATTATGGCATGAATAAGGAACAAGAGTGAGAGATAAGTGAGGGTACCCAATACTTAGGAGGACAAGACACATAAAAATGCACGTGTGAGAAAAGGGGATATCATGGCAAGTTCAAATAAATGCCACAATTTAGATTGCGAGTCAGTATGATCATAAAAACAACACTGACATTGCTTAATGCCAAATTCTATATGATAAAGTCTAAAATCAGAGAAGTTAACCCCCCTAGAGATTTAGATAGCCTCAGGGGTTGTAAAGATAGATGCAAGAATGTTAACCATTCCAGAGATGGCATGATAGAAGCTTGTCGATGGTTAAAAAATATTTCCCATACATTTTTATAGGTAACATCATAACATAAAAACTAATAATAGGAAGTGCACTAATTTTAATTATATCAAGGCAGCCCCGCCATGACAAATATAAGGGTGACCAGCCCTGTGTCAGCTTGGTCATTTTGGAAATCAGAGCATCATATTGGATTTTGGTGTGTCTCCAAGAATAATACTATACCAGACCCATAGGCATTTTATTTGACCTATATTTCAAAATAAGCTCAATCCATCGAAGGAGGGTTTGAAACTTGTTCAATGGCATCGTTTCAGACTTATCCACATTAGGCTTATAACCAGAAACCTCGGAATACGCTTTTAACTGTAAATTTAATATGCACATCTTTTACGCGGGATCCAGAGATATCATTAGAGGGCTTTAATCAATACAGAAAGGGTTCAAGGGCAAGGATAAATAACAGGGGTGATAAGGGACAACCTTGTCACGTACCAAGATTAATAGAGACAGGACTCCATTAACCATGACACATAAACGGGGTGAAGCATAGAGTAATTCAATTAGATGCAAAAATTGAGAGCCCAGACCATGCCAGCGAAGAGAATGCATGAGAAATTTCCAGTTAACGCATGAATTTTCAACCATATTTCTATTTTTAGCAAACCCTGATTGTTCGATATTGACAAGATTGGGAATATGATCATTAAGTCGGAGGGCTAAGGCTTTAGAGAATATCTTACAATTGGTATTTATCAAGGATATAGGATGATAGTTTTGACATTGGGATAAATTACAATCCTTTTTTGTAATGAGACAGATCATAGCTTCCATGAAGGAACCAGAGGAATTGTTAAATGAAAGGAAATGTTGAAGTCATTTAAATCATTTTGGGAACAATAATTTGGAGAAGAGTTGAAAGCATTAGAGGGTGAATCCATCTGTGCCAGGCGCTTTACCCGTGGGAAGGCGCTTGACAGCAGTAAAATAATTCTTCAGTGAGAAGTCGTTGTTCAAGCTCAGAAAAATCAGTGTGAGTACACTTATGCATTGAGGGGTGAAGGAAAAAGATTCAATGGACTCTTCGGAAGGTGAGAGTTCTGGAGTATACAAGGCTTGATAATAATTTGCAAAGCAACGAGTGATGTTGTCACGAAAAAGGTTAGCACCTGATGAATTGGTAATTGATTCAATATACGATTTTTCCTTCCTAACTTTCAGATAATTGGCCAATAGAGAACCCATGTTATTTGTGCCCCATAATACCGTGCGTCAATTTTTAGTAGAGTACTATATGCTTTGTCTGTAGTAGATTTGTTAAATTGAATCTTAGCAGCTACTAAAGCACCTACATCAGTATTATTATTGTTAGAGTCATAAAATGTGTGTTCTAATTGTTTGATGGTGGATAAAATGGAAGCTGATTATTTTTCCATTGCTTTTATTTTATTGGAATCACAGTTGGTAATGAAAACCCTAGAGGTAGCTTGAAAAGCATCACAGACAAAGTGCAATGAGGTCTCCCCAGTATCGTTAGAAGCAAAAAAGACGTGAACAAAGGCTTCATAAGAAGAAAGGAATATCTGATTGAAAAATAATGTATTTACTAAATCGCCATTCAGATTTGGAGGAAGTATCCGGAAAAATATCCAGATCAGTGCTTATATGGGCATGGTCTGAGATCAGAATGGAACTGATCTCTGAATGAATTAGGTGTGAGTCAGACTTTTACTAAGAAAGATATAGTCAATTACAGTTTGGGAATTGTGAGGGGCAGAGTAAAAGGAGAATTCTTGGAGAGTAGAATTAACTAGTTTAGAGGAATCAGATACAGCATTGTGTGAAATGGTGTTCTTAAAAGCTATGTGAGCTTTATGAGGGAGGAACTTAGTAGTGGAATGTCTATCAAGGAATGGGTCCATTCGAGAATTAGAAGCAGGAGGTTTGTGACCCAAGCGATGAGCCCTTTGAATGTTTAGCAAGATTTTGTCCTATAAATGAACTATGAAAGGGAGTGCCTTTTGCAAGAAGGCTCTCTTGAGTTGCTCAATATCTTTTGGCGTTACAACAAACAAATGATGGACGGAATGCTGACAATGCAGACATTCTCCCCCAGTCAAGAGATCTGGGTTAAATCCATCGTTCTTTTGCCCACTACACCACCCCAGTTCAGACATGGCCATATGCAAATCAGTCTTGACCCTGTGCCTCATGGGAACAGTCCAGCCCGAACTGCCAAGCCATGTCTTCCCTGGACCGGAATCAAGCATCCTAGGACCAGTTTCTGGCTATCAGCCGTCATCAGCCAGGATAGCTTGACTCCAGTGGCGTAGTGAGCACGGGTCCCACGTCTGGGAATACCCATCCCACTTAGGGCGAAAAGCGTTACAACAAACAAATGATGGACGGAATGCTGACAATGCAGACATTCTCCCCCAGTCAAGAGATCTGGGTTAAATCCATCGTTCTTTTGCCCACTACACCACCCCAGTTCAGACATGGCCATATGCAAATCAGTCTTGACCCTGTGCCTCATGGGAACAGTCCAGCCCGAACTGCCAAGCCATGTCTTCCCTGGACCGGAATCAAGCATCCTAGGACCAGTTTCTGGCTATCAGCCGTCATCAGCCAGGATAGCTTGACTCCAGTGGCGTAGTGAGCACGGGTCCCACGTCTGGGAATACCCATCCCACTTAGGGCGAAAAGCGTTACAACAAACAAATGATGGACGGAATGCTGACAATGCAGACATTCTCCCCCAGTCAAGAGATCTGGGTTAAATCCATCGTTCTTTTGCCCACTACACCACCCCAGTTCAGACATGGCCATATGCAAATCAGTCTTGACCCTGTGCCTCATGGGAACAGTCCAGCCCGAACTGCCAAGCCATGTCTTCCCTGGACCGGAATCAAGCATCCTAGGACCAGTTTCTCGTCATCAGCCAGGATAGCTTGACTCCAGTGGCGTAGTGAGCACGGGTCCCACGTCTGGGAATACCCATCCCACTTAGGGCGAAAAGCGTTACAACAAACAAATGATGGACGGAATGCTGACAATGCAGACATTCTCCCCCAGTCAAGAGATCTGGGTTAAATCCATTGTTCTTTTGCCCACTACACCACCCCAGTTCAGACATGGCCATATGCAAATCAGTCTTGACCCTGTGACTCATGGGAACAGTCCAGCCCGAACTGCCAAGCCATGTCTTCCCTGGACCGGAATCAAGCATCCTAGGACCAGTTTCTGGCTATCAGCCGTCATCAGCCAGGATAGCTTGACTCCAGTGGCGTAGTGAGCACGGGTCCCACGTCTGGGAATACCCATCCCACTTAGGGCGAAAAGCGTTACAACAAACAAATGATGGACGGAATGCTGACAATGCAGACATTCTCCCCCAGTCAAGAGATCTGGGTTAAATCCATCGTTCTTTTGCCCACTACACCACCCCAGTTCAGACATGGCCATATGCAAATCAGTCTTAACCCTGTGCCTCATGGGAACAGTCCAGCCCGAACTGCCAAGCCATGTCTTCCCTGGACCGGAATCAAGCATCCTAGGACCAGTTTCTGGCTATCAGCCGTCATCAGCCAGGATAGCTTGACTCCAGTGGCGTAGTGAGCACGGGTCCCACGTCTGGGAATACCCATCCCACTTAGGGCGAAAAGCGTTACAACAAACAAATGATGGACGGAATGCTGACAATGCAGACATTCTCCCCCAGTCAAGAGATCTGGGTTAAATCCATCGTTCTTTTGCCCACTACACCACCCCAGTTCAGACATGGCCATATGCAAATCAGTCTTGACCCTGTGCCTCATGGGAACAGTCCAGCCCGAACTGCCAAGCCATGTCTTCCCTGGACCGGAATCAAGCATCCTAGGACCAGTTTCTGGCTATCAGCCGTCATCAGCCAGGATAGCTTGACTCCAGTGGCGTAGTGAGCACGGGTCCCACGTCTGGGAATACCCATCCCACTTAGGGCGAAAAGCGTTACAACAAACAAATGATGTCCCATGTCTAAACTGGGGTGGTGTAGTGGGCAAAAGAACGATGGATTTAACCCAGATCTCTTGACTGGGGGAGAATGTCTGCATTGTCAGCATTCCGTCCATCAATTGTTTGTTGTAACGCTTTTCGCCCTAAGTGGGATGGGTATTCCCAGACGTGGGACCCGTGCTCACTACGCCACTGGAGTCAAGCTATCCTGGCTGATGACGGCTGATAGCCAGAAACCGGTCCTAGGATGCTTGACTCCGGTCCAGGGAAGACATGGCTTGGCAGTTCGGGCTGGACTGTTCCCATGAGGCACAGGGTCAAGACTGATTTGCATTTGGCCATGTCTAAACTGGGGTGGTGTAGTGGGCAAAAGAACGATGGATTTAACCCAGATCTCTTGACTGGGGGAGAATGTCTGCATTGTCAGCATTCCGTCCATCAATTGTTTGTTGTAACGCTTTTCGCCCTAAGTGGGATGGGTATTCCCAGACGTGGGACCCGTGCTCACTACGCCACTGGAGTCAAGCTATCCTGGCTGATGACGGCTGATAGCCAGAAACCGGTCCTAGGATGCTTGACTCCGGTCCAGGGAAGACATGGCTTGGCAGTTCGGGCTGGACTGTTCCCATGAGGCACAGGGTCAAGACTGATTTGCACATGGCCATGTCTAAACTGGGGTGGTGTAGTGGGCAAAAGAACGATGGATTTAACCCAGATCTCTTGACTGGGGGAGAATGTCTGCATTGTCAGCATTCCGTCCATCAATTGTTTGTTGTAACGCTTTTCGCCCTAAGTGGGATGGGTATTCCCAGACGTGGGACCCGTGCTCACTACGCCACTGGAGTCAAGCTATCCTGGCTGATGACGGCTGATAGCCAGAAACCGGTCCTAGGATGCTTGACTCCGGTCCAGGGAAGACATGGCTTGGCAGTTCGGGCTGGACTGTTCCCATGAGGCACAGGGTCAAGACTGATTTGCATATGGCCATGTCTAAACTGGGGTGGTGTAGTGAGCAAAAGAACGATGGATTTAACCCAGATCTCTTGACTGGGGGAGAATGTCTGCATTGTCAGCATTCCGTCCATCAATTGTTTGTTGTAACGCTTTTCGCCCTAAGTGGGATGGGTATTCCCAGACGTGGGACCCGTGCTCACTACGCCACTGGAGTCAAGCTATCCTGGCTGATGACGGCTGATAGCCAGAAACCGGTCCTAGGATGCTTGACTCCGGTCCAGGGAAGACATGGCTTGGCAGTTCGGGCTGGACTGTTCCCATGAGGCACAGGGTCAAGACTGATTTGCATATGGCCATGTCTAAACTGGGGTGGTGTAGTGGGCAAAAGAACGATGGATTTAACCCAGATCTCTTGACTGGGGGAGAATGTCTGCATTGTCAGCATTCCGTCCATCAATTGTTTGTTGTAACGCTTTTCGCCCTAAGTGGGATGGGTATTCCCAGACGTGGGACCCGTGCTCACTACGCCACTGGAGTCAAGCTATCCTGGCTGATGACGGCTGATAGCCAGAAACCGGTCCTAGGATGCTTGACTCCGGTCCAGGGAAGACATGGCTTGGCAGTTCGGGCTGGACTGTTCCCATGAGGCACAGGGTCAAGACTGATTTGCATATGGCCATGTCTAAACTGGGGTGGTGTAGTGGGCAAAAGAACGATGGATTTAACCCAGATCTCTTGACTGGGGGAGAATGTCTGCATTGTCAGCATTCCGTCCATCAATTGTTTGTTGTAACGCAATATCTTTTGGCAGCTGAGAAACATCTGCAATAGAATTCTCTACCTTGCTGATACGCTGCTCTATATCTGAAAGTCATTGATCATGCATGGACCATTTCTCCTCAATGCGTATAAGAGCAGCGTTAGTTTCTACCACAAAGTGTTTTAGAGCTTTAATTTTTTCCATGACATCCTCTAGCATGAGAGGAGGCAGTGATTTGGAGGGAGAATCTGGGTCCTGCTTGGGTCATTTGACAGAAGCTGTCATTTTCTTTTTTTGCATAGATGTGGAAACTGTTGCAGAACCGACCATACCAAAATTATTTGTGCCATCCATAAGCGCGGAGACATTATTTGGGACAAGGTCCCATTGACGATTCTTGTGGCGAATAATGAGTTTGGTGGAGTTTGGTAGAGATATACACTTTGGCCTCTGCTGCAGAGATCTGCCCATAAGTAGGTTTAAGGTTGTTCAATACTTATGAGAGGAGGGAGCACCCCCTTGGGTATGCAGAAAATCTTCCAGTCACAACAGAAAGAATGGAACCACCAAGGAAGCAAACCCTAAGTACTGCGGAAGCTCAGGAGACCTGCATCAAACCTTCAGTAGATTAGTTACTTGGGGTGAAGGATGAACGAAGCCACTAGTGATAAGTAATAGCACTCCATACTGAAACAGTGCTAATAATGAGGAGATAAGAGACTGTAATCCACTTTTATTAATAAATAACTGCAAAACGAGTAATGCTCCTACATTAAGGTAAAGAGGAATGTCTTCATGAAATACTGCTCTTACTGTGCTTGAAACGTTGTAAGGACAGTGCCCAGGACTCGAAGGAAAGCATCTGCATATTCTGTGGTGAAGCGCTGAAATCTCTTCTGCGGTCGGAAATGGTGGGCCATCCAATGCGCGCTGCACAGCGTGAGGCATAAAACGCTTCTGCTTATCTAAAAACGGGCGAAAGTAGCTGAATATTGAGGTGCCCGCTTTCGACCACATAATCCAGTGGTCTAAAGTCAATTGCACTTAAAATTCATTATTTCGGTATAAAAAAGTCAGAACTGCATGGGACGATCAAAACCCGGCAGCCATCTTGGTGGCGCTCGTGACTTGCCCACCCAAAGCATTGAGTCTTAAACTATCTTTTTTCCAAAACCTCATTTTTTTCCTCCTTCAGTTTGAAACAGTTTTGCTGTATGGAGTCAGCTATTGTATTCATGTTTTTCCAACGTCTTTACTGGCAGTTGAAATAGCGAAATAGGGTGGTAGTGAGATAGAAGGGATAGATAATAAATTTGCTTCTTTAGTGACGGTCTAAATATCAACTACTTACAATTAAAAGGTGCAATCCCAGATGACAGAGAAATATTACAGATGTCAGTAATAAGTGGCCTTGTCTTTCCCTAATTTGATAATGGCAGGTGGACAAGTATCTACTTCAGATGTGGTTTGAGGTGAAAATTCACTGAAAGTCTCTCTGTCATTCTGCTAAATCTCAGTTTTTTGAGGTAAGGATACATAATTTTTTCATTTTTTCCCTAAGGCATAAAGCAAGTTAATTATAGTGAGATTATGAAAATGTATGAAATACTTTTTTAAATTCAGGATTGGCCAACTTAATCTCAATGGAAAAAGGCCCACAAGCAGGATTTTTTTTAATTCAGAGTGAAAAATAGTGATCACAGGTAAATTATACTGTGTTTTTTTCCTGATGCTGCATCATAATAGATGAGACCAGGTGTAAGGGTATAACTATACTACTACTTAGGCAACAGTTTTTGTTTCTTCCTTGCTTCAGGGCAAAGTCTGACCAGGCAATAGTTTAGATGCCTGTGTTGTGTAACAGTTTACTGCAACACTTTTCTCTTTTCTCTGAAGGAATGGTAGAACCACTTAAGGTAAACAAGCATTTACAATGCAATCGGTCTCGCCTTTGGGACCTCATATATAAATATATTTAGCTATGCAGCACATTAGTCTGGGTGCTGAAACATCTACTGTTCTTTAACATGGAGGGAAAGTAAGCAACAAACTGCGTGACACACCAGGTATGGGAACACATGGAGAGAAATATTGCCTTTCAGTGGGAAATGTTATAGTCCAAAGCTCTGTTTTTAATATAAAATCCGGGCCTTTGGTGGTCATGTCACTGAAAATACAAGATTTGAATAAAATATTATTGTCTACGGGTGCTCGTGGAAGACAATTTCTATGAACTGGAATCTAGAGAATGCTTAAGTGATTCTGGTGTTTTACTGACTTCTGCTGGTTGTTTTCTATCAAGAAAGTTAAACAGAGGCAGTTGCCAGAAAAATTTGAAAAAGAAAGTCCCTCAGCAGAAAGCAATTCTGTTATGTTACTGACCTCTACTGGTTGTTTTCTATCAAGACAGTTTAATAGAGGCAGTTGAACAGAAAAAAAAGTCCCTAAGTGGAAGCAGACAAGTCCTAGGGCTGCTCTCCAGAGCCCACAAAGTACATACACATATAAGTATATACTAAAGTATGTAAGTATATACTAACGTATATACAAGAGGTCTCGAATGCTCGACCTAAAAAGCAAGGCTTCAACAGAAAATGTATTTTATTTTTATTTAACTATTTTATACTGGAGTTCGATGCCCAAGTACAACAGTACTAGTAGTTCATTCACAGCTGCATGCCATTCCACACTTCTCCAGTGTTACCTTTGTCCCAAACTATATTGGGGCCTGTGTGTGTCATCTTAATTGGTATGCTTTAAGTCGCTTTAAATGGCTTCATTTTTGTACCTATCTGCATGGGCAGTACTTAGTTTCTTTTCTTCCTGTTAAGACATTGGTTATTTCATATGCTTAACCACTCTTCTGATTGCCCTTGTGATCGACTTGCAATTAAAACAAGTATTGGCAAACCCACCATGTCAGGCTTTGTAAGGAAAGTGTTGTGTTATTGTGGTGCAATGTTTCGAGCAGCTGCTCTGGAAAGCTCTATTAAGGAAATTTCACATCTTAATATGGAAGCTGGACATAGTCCTCCTTTGCAAAACAGACTGCAATAGTAGAGTTAACCTATAACCTCAAATAAGTATTTTGCATTGTAGATGCTTTTTGGCAGAGGGTCAGTTTTTATTGCATCTTTAAGAAAACATGTGTGTATGTATTTACTAAGAGAATGAAAAAACAGTACATCTAACAACATCCAATTATGATAGCAAAGTAAATCAAATGAATGCCAAAAAGCAATTGTTGGAAGCTGGGTTACTGTTTGAGTGGGATGAAACCCTACTCAGACAGGAACCACATTGCTTGTCAGGGTGAAGTCACAAGCAAACCCCAAATTAACCTGTGCTCAACCCTCTGGTAGCTTGCTGCACAGCAGGGCCAGACTGGCTACCGGGCGTTTTTTGCTGGGGTAGCAGAGTGGGGTCCAGGTTAACTCCTGAGGGGCTTTTTTTATTGCTGGGTAGCTGCCGGCACTTCGAAATGAACAATGCAAAACAAATAGCTTTAAAGCATACTTTTTAAAATATTTGTTTTGCATTGTTTATTAAAGAAATCCCAGTAGCTAGTCCGGCCCTGGTGCACAGAGTGGTCAGGCTTTACTTAGAGGCAATGTGTAAAGTATTTATGCAGCACTTCAAACAGTAATAACGTGAAAACACAACAAAAAGGAAATACTATTTGCCTTCTACCAGTAGTTCATCTAAGCTGCATGCCATTCCACACTACTTCACTTTTACCTTTGTCCCAGACTATATTGGGCCCAGTTAGTGTTATCTTACTTAGTGTGCCTTATCTCACTCCAAATAGTTTCATAATTGTATCTATCTGCATGGGCAGGACTTATTTTCTTTTCGTCCTGTTAAGACATTGGTTATTTCATATGCTTAACCACTCTTCTGATTGCCCTTGTGTTCGACCTGCTATAAAAACAAGCATTATCAAAACCACCATGTCAGATATTGTAGGGAAAGTGTTATATAATAGTTGTGCAACGTACGAGCAGCTACTCTGGAAAGCTCTATTAACTAAATCCTTCGAGAAAATATCACCTTATTATGGGAGCTAGGAGTAGCGCCTCTTTGCTAAACAGACTGCAATAGTAGAATTTAGTCATAAACTTAAATAAGTATATTGCATAGTAGACAAACGGTCAGTATGTTTGTTGCATCTTTAAGAGAACCTGTGTATATGTATTTACTAAGTGAATGAAAAAACAGTAAATCTAACAACATGTAATCATGATAGCAAAGTAAATCAAATGAATGCCAAAAGGCAATTGTTAGAAACTGGGTTACTGTTTGAGTGGGGGGAAACCCTACTCAGGCAGGAACCACAATCCTTGTCAGGGTGAAGTCACAAGCAAACCCCAAATTAACCTGTATTCAACCCTCTGGTAGATTGGCACAGAGCGTCGGGCTTTACTCATAGGCAATGTGAAAAAGTAATTATGCAGCACTTCAAACAGTAATAAAGTGAAAACATAACACACAAGAAATCCCACACCAATTTAGAAACATTGGGTACATTTTGATAAGTAAATCTAGACCAAACTGTCAAAAATCAAAGCAGAAGAACCAGAGACATGCAATTTTAAAGATTTAAGAGAAAATACTGCAAAAAAGCACAAAGTACCAATTGCTGTTATCTGGTCGCACAAGTTCAGGCTGACTGTGATGGAGTATGGACTGGCTACATGCACCCAGTTTCAGGAACAGCACACTGTCGTTTGAGTATTATATGTTGGGAGGCTGTGTGCTGGACCTTGATTACTCACAGTCCCTCTACCTTTGTTCAACCCACTGAATAAAGAACTTTAAATCCCTTTGCGCTGTCTTCCCAGCATTGCTGTGCGAGGCTTCGCGTCGTCGGTACTGATGAAGCTGTGCAGTGATGCTTTGTGTCAGTTCTGGTGAGGTGTGTATCATAGCTTAGCGGGGCTTTGCATCACTTTGTGTTAGTTGTGAGGGAGCTGGCAGTGGTGTGGCGAGGCTTTTCAGGGGTTTGCCTCAATACCGATGAGGCTGGCAGGTGTGCAGTGTGGCTTTGCGTGGGACCAGATGGGGACCACCTTCTGGCTCACTTCCAAGGGTGCAGGACTGGGGTGGGAACACTTGGTGGGGTAGGACTCACAGATGGCGGAGACCAAAAGCTGGGTTCAGGGTTGTTAGAGCCTTCTGTCCCTGAGGCTGTAGTCAGGAGGACAGCCAACTATCCCTTGGAGTCCTGGGTTCAACAGATGCTAATGGGTCCTGGGTTCAACAGATGCAGGTCCAGTCCTTCTCACACAGGCAAGAGGGCAGCAGGTCAGCATTGCAGGGCCGCAGTCCTTCAGAGCAGCAGCCCAGCAGAGTGTCAGTCCTTTCATCAGCACACCAGTCCTTCTTCCTGACAGAGTCTCCACAGTTCCAGAAGTGTACTGAAGAGTTGTGTCTAAGGGTCCAATCCAATATTTATACCTGGTGCCCACTTTGAGGTGGCTAAAGCTTCCAGAACCCCCCCCCC
Source organism: Triturus cristatus (assembly GCF_964204655.1). Lineage (NCBI taxonomy): Eukaryota > Metazoa > Chordata > Amphibia > Caudata > Salamandridae > Triturus > Triturus cristatus. Next base: position 770,117,353 of record NC_140592.1, read on the forward strand.
CCGAGGTACTTGGAATTCCCTGCCTCCCTGCTCTGGTCACAGATTATCTGGGGTTACAGTAAACTGGTGTCAATGCCTTCAAGAGTGGGCTTCGGCAGAGCCTTTGTGATGTGCAAGTGTGGTTGGAGACATCTCCTCTCCCTCGTTGACTCATAGTGGCCCATCCAGCCAACATCTATCTTCATTTTGTCTCACTGTCTGAGAGCAATACACAAAAACAAACTGCCAGCTATACCTAGTGATGCGACCCAGGATCAGGCTGCAGGCACCAAATGGCTAGAACAAAAAACTACCAACTTTCTAAAAGTGACATTTTCAGAATTGTGTATAACAATTCAACTTAATCATTAAAGAGGGCTTTTAATTGCAATTCTTTAGACACCAAACGCAATCTGTAGACGTGTTTCCAATTGGAAGTTACAGCTTATTAAATGCAATAAGGTAACTCCAGTGTTATCCTATGGGAGCAGTAGGCCTTGCAATAGTGAAAAACAAATTTAGAAGCTTTTCACTACCAGGACATGTAAAACTTAAAAGTACATTTCACCCTGCCCTCTCGGCTGCTCAAGGCCTACCCGAGGGGTGACTTATATGTATTAAAAAGGAAACTTTAGGACTGGCAAAATATTATTTTTTCAGGTGGAAATGACAGTTTAAAACTTGACATACAGGCTGCAATGACTGACCTGAGACATATGTAAAGGGCTGCTTACGTGGATGGCACAATACATGATTCAGGCCCACTAGTAGCATTAAATGTACATACCCTGGGCACATATAGTACACTTTACTAGGGGCTTGCAAGTAACATAAAAAGACAAATCGGGTGGAAACCAAGTTCACCATGTTTTAAGGAAAAAGTACAAGCACCTTACCACTGGTTAGTAGTGGTGCAGAGTCCTAAAAGACAACAAAAATGGGATCATAAAACAGGAGGGTGAAAGCAAACCTTTTGGGGATGACTTTGCAGAAAGGTCCAAATCCATCAGTGATTAGAGAATAACACTGTGTTTGCATGACTGGCTAAGGTAATCCAAACAGCACACACTTCCTTAACACATAAATCCGTAGTTGTGTCAGCAAAGTAAATACACAAACACATTGGTTCTTAATTACAAACAACAAGGCATGCCACTTTTGCTTTGTAACAAAGGGGCAACTTGTTTTTCCCATTACCAGAGCAAATGTTACATCGCAACCAACTAGGTAAATGCCATGGCCTTGATGGATAGCTTATCCAAGCAATGTCATCCTATGAAGAAAACACAAAAGTCAATATCTGAACTGGCAAGACATTGAGCCCATTTGATCTTTATAATTATTGTAGGTTTTGGAAGAATTGATGACATGAAGTCTTCAGATACCCAAGACTATCTGCTGTCAAACCAAAAAGCAGAGGAGTGTGATAAAAAGATAAGTGTTCCTCCTTAGTGTAGTATTGAAGCATGACCTAGCTTCAGCTTGGGTATAGCATGGATACCTTTGGGTTGGCTTATTGCACAATGAATTATTTCAGAGGTTAAAGGTACAGTGTAGATTTTGATTCTTGAACATGGCTCAGGAAGTTATAATATGTATTAGAGTAAGGAAGAATATACAGGAGGTGTGTTCTGTACATCAGGATTCCTAGATTATTTATTGACCCATGGAAGGCTGGACTACTGGACGTTGAGATTGGTGGTTATGCGGATCTTTCCTAAAAGGATAGGTTGATCAATTTTACTTTTTATTTGTTAGTCCGTCTAGCTTGCATAATTATATGGGTATGGAGCAAATATATTATTAACACACTGTACATGATGCATTTTTTGTTGATATGTGCTCTACATATTCTATGTGGGAGTAATTTAGGAAGTAAAAAGTATTTATGAAAATTTAATCACACTTTTAATGATAGGCTAGTCTTGTGAGAATGTTTCAAGAATGTATTAAATAGTATTTATTACATGTATTTCTGTATATAAATGTGCTTTCATATGTGTTACGTATGCCATACAAAAGAGACATATTATGGATATGGGATTGTTAGGATGTTTTAGTTATGATGTTAGTGAGTTACAGAGTGATTTTAACACAGACATTCGTCGAGTCTGTGATGCATACATTAATAGTAGCCAGAAGAACACGCAAATGTAATTTCTAGCAGTTGAAATCAAAATAATCTCACCTAAGCAGATGTGGTCTTAATTATAAAGAAATTTCCCCTTTTAGTCAGTTTGAATACTCATTTGCTATTTTGAATTTTGTTGTATACAAAATCCCTAAGCAGTTATGTTTTAATGCTTGTATGTTTGCTATATTTTGGAATTTTGGTTTGAACATATGTCAGACCCTGTCCAGTGGCTACAGGGTGGGCAGGGTCACTGGGCCATAACCATGGATGTTGACGTTTTTTTGTGTCGGGTGACCTGGGGTCCATTCTAATAGGGCTCTGCAAACTGAGCCAAATATACCTCTTCCGCACTTGACTTTCAGAGTAGCCAGGTGATAAGGTCTAAGGCTTCTCAGGGAGATAGTGTGGGGGTTGGGGGCGGAAACAACAGACCCAGTAAATTACAGAGCAGCCAATACTTGTCTTTAATTTTAAAAAAAAGTTCTTAAAAATCACAGCAAACTGAAATCCTACACAATTGGTGGAGGGTGGAGTTACAGGGAGTACGAGCTCGCTTACAAGGTTTTACTAAAGCGCTATTGTCAATGTGCCCTGTCTCATTCTAGAGTGCCCCATACAATATATATGGTGAATTCTCAGAGAAATGGATATAAGCAAAGATTAGGCTAAAAAATCATTGACAAAGCCCAAAGTCTTCCCATAGGGGGGGGACTTGTTGGCTTTGCCAATGCTTATTTTATACAAGCTCTGGCAGTGGGCAAGCTTGTGAATGTAGCTCCCAGGGCAAGGGGAGTGGCTGTGGGGTAATTCAGGGCTACCTTCAGTTGCCCTGGCACCTCCCTGGTTCGTCCTGTCCCAACCACAGAATTTGTTGTTGTGATTTATTTTCTTTTGCAAGTTATGTACATTTTAAAAGCAGCCATCGCTTTTTGATCCACATGTGAGTGCCCTTATGGCTAACAGGGGCGTAGCTTCAGAGGGGGTGTTTGGGGTGTTACATCCCCGAATACATTTATTATGTGATAAATAGTTGGGTACAGCTGCTTTCAGTCAGGTATGGTGAGGTGTCTCTCGGATTTCACCAGGAATTTTTACAAACCCAGACTAAAACGCACTCACACACTCTCCCTCTCTCTGTCTGAGAAGAAAATGAAAAAAAGGTAGGTTATTTCACAAAATAATGTTTTTTCTCTCACTCAGTCTTCCTACTAGTCCACTTTACTCTCCCTTTCCACTGCCCCTTAATCCCCTCTTGTGCCCCATGTTGGTCGTGGAATATATGTTAACATTATGGGGTATATTTACTAAGAATTTTTGGTGAAAATCTTTTTTTCAGGATTTCATTTCCAGAGCAAAACTTGCGCTGGAAATTCACTAGAAAGTATTGCAAAAAGCACATAACGCTGCTTTGCATTATTTACCACCGGGGGGGCATTCCATGGGTGGTGCATGGGCGTTCCCATGCAACTATCCATATTTTTTGATGCAAAATCCTATTTACTAAAAAAAAGTTGACAGAGTTTTGCATTAAAAAATAACGCCTCTTTATAATATGCCATATCAAGGAAAAATGATTTTATTGCTCCTTTCTTTTCCGACTTTGCATGTATGCATCATTGTTCAGCACACATACAAAGTGGTACAAATTTTAAAGTTAGTCTAAGCATTGTATTTTGTACTGGAAGTGTACCCTTCAATTACAAAACCCATGCTAGACTCAAGCAGCCACAGTTGCACTATGGTGCAAAGGTTTGTGGGTGGCGTACTGATACCTGATTGTGCACTGGTGCTAGGGAAAGGGGAGGAGAGTGCCATATCTCTGTTAATGTGGCTCTCTCTTGCTCTCCTCTTCTCACACAGCACAGCATTGTATTTGCTGCTGCACTGAGTGAGTAGTTGGTAAATAGACCCCTATGTGCCGACATGATTGTTGGGTAATCTGAATCTCCTCCCCCTCCCTCCCCCCATATCCAGTGCTGGATGAAACCCTGTGGAGGCCTCTAGGCAGTCAAAATTTTGGGGCACCCCTCACAAATTATCACCTAATACCCAATACACTAGATTTTATTTTACAAACTGACAGCTGCCAGAAGATGTGCTTTTAATAAACAAACATTTAAGTGAATCTGATGTCTCTGGTTTATGTACTTTAAGTTTCTAATGGGTACATTACATTAATACAGTATTGTCTCTATAGGGTCTTTAATCTAAATTTTTCGTTTCTTTGAGTTGATTCATTTTTTTTCTATCTCTTGGAAACAATATTTAAGAAACCTTGATTATAATTTTCTTTCAAGATCAAATCAATATTATTTTGATCCCTTGTCGCAGGGCCCCTAAAAGGAGTGGGGTCCATAGGCTGGTGCCTACTTTTCCTATTTGATAATTCGGAACTGCGCCAATCTTTCTGACCATGCTACGCCTCTGACGGCCAACTTGTCCCTCTATGCCGAAAATGCTGTCTATATTGAAAGTTGAAAAATACATTACCTCAGCGGAGAAAACTATGCAATAAAATAAATGCGTTGCACTTAGATAAAAAGAGTATCCATGCATTGTCGTATCGATCTTCATGTGCCATGATCTTTGTGGAGAAGTGTGGCTCACTGGTTAGAGGCGGCAGACCCGTAAGCAGAGAATCAGCCAGGGACCAGGGTTCAATTCCCGACGCGGCAGGGTCGTGGACCAGGGTCAAAAACGGACTCGATAATTCTCGGTTCGGTACCTACTCTAACCAGGGACACACTCGGCAACTCTGGGCATTAAGCTTGCCTCATCTCTACAACAGCCCCCCACAGACACCGGGGATGCCTGGTTTCACCTTGGAGATACCCAGAAAGGGACCATCTCACAGGGATAGCCAGGACAGGTTCCCCAGCGGTCTATAGCGCCGGGACACCCCGTTGCTGGGGTAGCTGTGCGCTTTACAAGTCTACAACATTTACATTTACATTTATAGTGTGTGCACAAGAACAAAATATATGGACTTATGCTGGTTGTGCTTATCTATGAAATGTTGCACTCCTTTTCATTCCAAACCTGTTGTTTTTATGTGCCACGCGTTTTTTTTTAAAAATAAGACCCTTGTAAAAATCTGTTATTTTAATGTGATGTGAGATTTTAATGACTGTTTGAAAATATTTTTAGGGTGTTTATGCATTTTTGTGATTATTGCATGTATTATTAACTGGCATAATCTAAAGTATTACTCCTGCAACATTCAAATCATTTTATTTACTGGTAACCTATTATGCTTTTTATTTTTTGCTGATGCGCCTCAAAATATTAGAAATAGCAAAATCTGTACATAATCAAGGTTCAAAATATGCAATTATTAACAAACAGTTAGGGAAACATTCATTAATATTTAGCCAGTATAAAATGTCATCAAATCCAAAAGTTGCACAAATTATTAATTATTATCTTAATCAAAAGACTCCTTGAAACTTGGGCCCAGATTTATGAAAAAGTCACACATCGCAGAGCAGCAACCAAAGTTGCTGCGCTGCGTTGCATGACAAGCAGAGAGCAGGGGAGGGCCATATCTACAGAGATATGGCAATTTCCTCCCCTCTCCCTAGTGCCTGCGCAGAATTTGTCTGCTGAGTGCCACGCATACACCTTTGCGCCATAGTGCAAAAGTGTCTGCTTGAGTCTAGCATAGGTTTTGTACTGGAAGGGTGCCCTTCCGATACAAAACACTATGCTTCGATTGAATTTAAAACTTTTCCTACTTTGTATGTGTGATGTACAGTGCAGCACACATGCAAAGTCAGAAAAGAAAAGAGAAATAAAAGTATTTCTTCTTTTAACGCCTGTTTCAAGTGCCGCTATTTTTTGGCACAAAACCCCGTTTACTTGTGTTATTAGATAGGGTTTTGAGTCAAAAACCATGGGTGGTTGCACAGGAACGCCCATGTACTACCCATGTAACGCCCCCTAGATGCATAGTAACACAAAGTAGCGCTTCGCGCTGGTTTACGGTACTTTTTCCTACAAACCAACGGCAATATCAATTTGAGTTTAATTGTAAATCCCAAAAAGGATATTGCGTTGGTTCTGCATTCAAAAAGTAATGCAAAGCCTACGCAAAACCTTTGTAAATGTGGGCCTTGGTAGCTCCCACAGTCGATCTTGATTTATAGCAGCATGCCCGAACATCCCTCACTTCCAAAGTAATTTACCAAGATTAGTAGCAGACGATAACTATATTCCCTCCTGCAGACCAAATTCATTTTCACAGTCCTTTGGGGATAGTAGGGGACAATCTGACTTACTGAATCGCCCATTTCACACTTGTTTAATCGTTGGAATTGTTTTGCTTCCTTAATAAACTCTTCCTTACCTTGACAGCTACTCCAAGGCTTAATCAGTTAACTAATCTAAATGATTTCATGCCCTTGGTTGCCAAGGAGGCTCAAATGAATAAGAGCTCCTCTTTTTGGGGTCTTTTCAAATATATTTAATTTAAGAGAGACACTCCAAAAATGATTATGCTTTTCTGTTAAAGCAATTAACTAATTTTATTTTACTTCTTTCTGTGCAAAATGTTAACAAGTTGGCTTTAACTGTCTAGTTTTCTTGCACTTTCATCAAATTTTGCATTTCTTCAATCATTCAATCAGGAGTTTGTTAAGCAAAACTACTCACCCGTGAGGGTCTCAAGGCGCTGGCGGTGGGGGGGGGGGGGGGTGCAGGATCCATTCCATCAAGGAGGGGGTCTGTCGAAGAGCCAGGTTTTGAGGTTTCTTGCGAAGATGGGGAGCGATGTTGTCTGTCTGAGGTGGAGCGAAAGGGTGTTCCAAGCTTTGGCCGCAAGGAAGGAGAAGGAGCGGCCTCCCGATCTGGTCTTCCTGGTGCAGGGGACCACGGCGTAGAAGAGCTGGGCTGATCGTAGGGTCCTTTGGAGTGCGGGGAATTTGAATCGGCTGTTCAGGTAGGCTGGTCCGGTGCTGTGGAGGGCCTTTTGCGCATGGGTGAGTATCTTGAAGGTGATTCTCGCCTCGACGGGGAGCCAGTGGAGTGTGCGCAGGTGCTGGGAGATGTGGCGTTGTTTTGGCAGGTTAAGGATCAGTCTTGCGGCGGCATTCTGGATGTTCTGTAGCTTGCGGGTGAGGTTTTTGTTTATTCCGGCATAGAGTGTGTTGCCGTAGTCGAGTCTGCTGGTGACAAGGGCGTGAGTGGCAGTCTTTCTGTGTTCGAGGGGGATCCATTTGAAGGTCTTATGAAGGAGGCGGAGGGTGTGGAAGCAGGAAGACGAGACGGAGTTGATCTGGTGGTCCATTTTGAGCTCGGAGTCCAGGATGATTCCCAGGTTGCGTGCGTGGTCTGTGGGGGTTTGCGGGTTTCCAAGGGCAGGGGGCCACCAGGTGTCGCTCCAGGTGTCGGGGTTTGGGCCCATGATGAGTACTTCTGCTTTGTTGGTGTTTAGTTGTAGGCAGCTGTTTTTCATCCATTTGGCGACGGCTTCCATGCCTTCTCGAAATGTGTGTCTGGCGGTGTTGGGTTCGTTGGATAGGAAGAGGATGAGTTGGGTGTCGTCTGCGTATGATACAATGTTGAGTCCGTAGGTTCTGACGATGGGGGTGAGCGCAGCCATGTAGATGTTGAAGAGCGTCATGCTGAGGGAGGAGCCCGGGGGGACTCTGTAGGTGGTAGCTGTAGGGTCTGAGAGGAAAGGGGGGAGTCTGACCCGCTGCGTTCTGCCGGAGAGGAAGGAGCGGATCCTGCGTCGTGGAGTCTGGATATTAGGGTGCGGTGAGAGACTGTGTCGAACGCCGCTGCGAGGTTTTGGAGAATGAGGGCTACTGTATCTCCTTTGTCCAGTAGGGTGTGGATGTCGTCTGTTGCGGCGAGGAGGGCGGTTTCCGTACTGTGTTTTTTTCTGAAGCCGGATTGGGAGGAGTGGAGAATGTTGTGCTCATCGATGAATGTGGCAAGTTGACTGTTGATGGCTTTCTCGATGACTTTCGCTGGGAACGGGAGCAGGGAGATGGGTCTGTAGTTTTTGAGGCCGTCGGGGTCCGCCAAGGGTTTCCTCAGGAGGGGGTTGACCTTGGTGTGTTACTAGTCATGGAGGAACAATGCGGTCGCCAGGGAGCGGTTGATGGTGTGGCGGAGCATGGGTGCGATGGTTTTGGTGGCTCTGTTGAAGATGTGGTGGGGGCAGGGGTCCGTGGGGGCTCCTGAGTGGATTGACTTCATTGTCTTTAGTGTGTCTTCGGTGATGAGGGCTGTCGAGTTGTCAATCGCTGGTTTCCGGGTGTCGGGGTGGTTGGTGAGGGTTCAGTGTGTTGGTTGTCTACGTCGAAGTTGTCGTAGATGCTCTTGATTTTGTGGTGGAAAAAGGTGCTGAGTTTGACACAGAGGTCTTGTGATGGAGAGATGTCAGTAGACTCGCTGGTGGGTTGGGCAAACTCCTTGATGATGTTGAAGAGTTCCTTGCTGTTGTGCGCGTGGGTGGAGATTCTGGGCCCGATTCACAGAACTAACTTAAGACAAAATCCTAAACTTACTACCATTTTGGTATTCACAGAAGGCACTTACTCATTTTGGTATTCACAGAAGGCACTTACTCATTTCGGTATTCACAGAAGTTAGGAGTCCTAACTTTAGGACTCCTAAATGCCTTCTGTGAATACCGAAAGTCTTAAAATTAGGATTTTTCTCAGTTTAGTAGTAGTATAGTTAGGACTCCTAACTTTAGGACTCCTAAATGCCTTCTGTGAATACCGAAAGTCTTAAAATTAGGATTTTTCTCAATTTAGTTGTCCTAAGTTTAGACTTAGGACTACTAAATTGAGAAAAATCCTAATTTTAAGCCTTTCGGTATTCACAGAAGGCATTTAGGAGTCCTAAAGTTAGGAGTCCTAACTATACTACTACTAAACTGAGAAAAATCCTAATTTTAAGACTTTCGGTATTCACAGAAGGCATTTAGGAGTCCTAAAGTTAGGAGTCCTAAACTTAGGACTACTAAATTGAGAAAAATCCTAATTTTAAGCCTTTCGGTATTCACAGAAGGCATTTAGGAGTCCTAAAGTTAGGAGTCCTAACTATACTACTACTAAACTGAGAAAAATCCTAATTTTAAGACTTTCAGTATTCACAGAAGGCATTTAGGAGTCCTAAAGTTAGGAGTCCTAAGCTTAGGACTACTAAATTGAGAAAAATCCTAATTTTAAGACTTTCGGTATTCACAGAAGGCATTTAGGAGTCCTAAAGTTAGGAGTCCTAACTATACTACTACTAAACTGTGAAAAATCCTAATTTTAAGACTTTCGGTATTCACAGAAGGCATTTAGGAGTCCTAAAGTTAGGACTCCTAACTTCTGTGAATACCGAAATGAGTAAGTGCCTTCTGTGAATACCAAAATGAGTAAGTGCCTTCTGTGAATACCAAAATGGTAGTAAGTTTAGGATTTTGTCTTAAGTTAGTTCTGTGAATCGGGCCCTCTGTCTTCAATCGCTTTTTTCCTCATTTCTCTGATGAGTTGGTGGTGGGCGTTGGTGGCGGCTCTGAAGTTGTTTTGGGCTTCTGTGGATTTGGTGTTCCTCCAGGCCTTTTCGAGGCGGCAAGTGCGTCTGGACTCTCGGAGTTCGGTGGTAAACCATCTGGCTTTCTTGGCGCGGGTATTGTTGTTTTTCTTGAGGGGGCTATGGTGTTGGTGCTGTCCGAGATCCATCTATGCAGGGTTTGGGCTGCGGTGCTGGGGTCGTCGTTTTCCACGATGGTTGGGGTGGAGTCGTTGAGTGAGGAGGTGAGCTCGTTGATTTTGGTCCAGTTTCTTCGTGGGAGCAGGTGCTGGTGTCTGTGGATGGTGGGTGTTCTGAAGGTGAAGTGGATGCAACAATGGTGTGGGGAGAGGAGTTGGCCTAACGGCTTGGGCGCTCGACCTCGGATCTGGGAAACTGGGTTCGAGTCTCGGTAATGACGCCGACCATCCTGTGATTCTGGGCAAATTACTTAATCTCCACTGCCTAACAAAAAAAAAAATGAATGTGTGTCCTCATGTAACGTAACTGGTGCTATGTAAAGTGCTCTGATACCTGATTGGATTCGGGTCTAGTTTGCGCTATATAAAACTCTGGAAAAAAAAAAAATGGTCGGTCCATGGGAGTTCGGTGGTGTGGCTAAAGGTGATGGAGTTTTCTGTAGTGAAGCGGGGGTCGAGGGTGTGTCCTGCTGAGTGTGTGGGCTCAGTCACGATCTGGCAGAGTCCAATGTTGTGGAGGTTGTCCAGGAGGGATGCGGTGTTGGGGTCCAGTTGGTTGTTGAGGTGGAAGTTGAGGTCTCCTAGCAGGGTGTAGTTGGTGGATGCGATTGCCTGCGGCAAGATGATGTCCGTGATGGAGTTAGTGAAGGGTCCGTGGGGTCCAGGGGGCCGGTAGATGAGGGTTCCTTGGAGGGTGGCGGTGGGGCTGGGCAGTATCTTGAAGTGAAGGTGTTCCATCAGGTCTGTGTCATCGTTGGGGAGTGTGCTCAGGCAGAGCGTGGATTTGTGGACGACGGCAATTCCTCTTCCTGGGCGGGTGGGGCGGGCCTTCCCTGGAGATCTTGTATCCTTGGGAGTTGGCGATGGCGATGTCCTGTCCCGATGTGGTGTTTGTCCAGGTTTCGGTGGAGAATGCTACGTCTGGGGTGGTGCTGTCGAGGAGGTCCCAGATTTCGGTGGCGTGTTTGTAGAGTGATCTACGTTGAGGAGGATGCATTGCAGGGTCTTCGGTTCGGTTGTGTTCTTGTGGGTGGGTTGTGCTGGATCCGTGTTCCTGGCGGTGCTGCAGGTGTGCCTGCAGCGGGGACAGCTGAAGGGTTCGTGGGTGCCGGCTGGTGATGCTAGCTTGCAGTTGTTGTTGCGGCCTGGGTTGAGTGCGTCGAGTGCTGCTGGGTTGTAGCGTTGGCAGAGGTCCAGGATTCCTGCCGCCGGTAGAGGTCGGGTCACGGACGGGCGCAGACGGGTGCCATTATGTTGGGGTTGGGGAGGGCGGGACAGCTGGGAGGAGGGAGTGGGGAGGGGAGCTGGATTGGTTGCGCTGGTTGTGCTGTGGGGTAGGGGCTGCGGGGACAGCAGTGGCGGGAGGAAAACGATGAACCCCAATGACCCGGATCCTTCTGCATCCGGGACACTCTGACTTCCAAGTCATAGTGATCTTGCGACAATCATGCTGATAAACAAGAGCCACTGTCGTTTTGGGGGAATCCTGCCTGGTAATTCAGCAACTCCACAAAAAAGCATGCTTGGGTCGAGGTTCTAGGGTACGCTAAGCTATCATGCCTCTGAAAACTAAAAGAATGTCTCTGAATTCCATCGCTGAGTCTAAGACATTCAGATTCTGCTGCACTGAAAAGCCATCAATTGGCACAAGTGTGTTCCATTTTTTAATGCTTGGTTGTTGAAATGTGCGGTTTCTAATGGGACTTGGATTGACTCAATTTTTCATCATTTTCAATTAAGATACTTTAGAAGCAAGGGCCATGATATCAGGGTTTTGTTGGCAACAGGGCCAGTGCAGGGCAAGAATTGTCTACATTACTCTAACTGAGGCCCACCAGCGCCTAATTTGTGCGGGTTCTTGCACGTGGTGGGCACCTGCACTCATTTTAGAGACTATGGCTTATTTTTTGTCATTTGACCTTGACGCAGAGCAAAAGAGAGACAGTTACAAAAGAAAGAAAGGAAGTGAAAGATAGGAAAACGGTGCCAAAGGGGGAAAGCAGGGACGAAAAAGAAGTGAGAAAAAGAGACAGGAAGTGTAGTGGGTGGAAAAAGAGGATTGAGGTGATCAGGCAGTATCATTGGTATTCAGTTACCCTCTCAGCAGCGTCTGGCGGGCTCTGGGGCCCTTAATCCATTTTTATTCCCATTTAAGCACTGGGATCCGCTGTCAATGCGCGAGAGAGTGTTGTACACTTCAGAGACACAGCATGCCTTTTTTATAATGTGATTTTCAATATGAGTGACGTTAAACTGAATTCTTTTAAGTCATATTTTAAGTCATATTGGTAAATTGGTCATGACTCACTGAAGCAATAACGTTCTACCTAATTACTTACTGTGCAGTTATTTTAAGGTTGCCTCAGAACGTTCTTTGCCCGTTTTAGAGCAATGCAATTACAAATATTTGCTCAGACCTAAGCGGAAAAGACGCCCTTGCAAGCACTGCGGCTGCGGAGACAGAGAATGCAAATGGCCGCTTTGCAGCTGCAGCTATTTCCATAATGCGTGTCGCTACACGCGGGGGCGCAGGGAATCAATGTTATTAGTCTAGCTACTTCGCCATCCACTGCTACGACATTTAACCCCTTCACCCCGGCTCTTTAAATGAGGCACGTGTTCAAAGCAGGGCCTTTTTGGGACACTGATGGGATGAACAATCGATAGTGTTCTCGGCAGCTGATTAAATATTTGTATAAGTGCCTATATATTTATGGCGATGAAAAAATTTACAAACAGGTCTCCTGGCCTAAACAGCGAAGAATTGTGCCATATTTTTATTCGGGAAAAAATGGGATATTAAGTCGCGTTAGCTCTAAAATAGCAGGACAACTCCTGGCGAAGAAAGCACTACTTATAAATGTCAGAAAACAGGGACAACAGCCAGGGTGACCACTAGGGGCCCGATTCACAAAGAGGAGATGTAACTTGCTCTTCTAGTACTACAGATTTACTCCTGAAATGCAGGGATATTCCTGTCTCCCATGAAACTTACTGCCCTTCTGAACTCCAAACGTCAGCAAAGAGTACTACAACTCAAGAGTCGCATCAATTTTTTGTGTGATATAGTTCCCAAACATACACATAACATCACAGGCTCATGGCAGAGAGACCAGACGTCCCAGATTGGTTTTTCTGTCGCGGCATCCCTACACTTAAAATATATATATATATATATATATATGTCTCGGTTTTGAGAGAGGGTTGGCTGAACAAGCACAATTTCCACTGTGCTATAGGTCAAATTTACACTGGCCCTCTTATCACACCTGGGATAGAGTTTACTTGATCAAAGAGTCTCCTGCTGTGCTGCCTGGCCTCAGCGCAAAAAGAACAATTAATGTACAGAATTTTGAACAATGTCAAATATTCACCCCAATACAGAGACCAGGGGCCTAAATCCATTGTTTTTCTGCTCCCCATGCCATTCCAGTTTAAACCCAGTCATATGCAAATAAGTCTTGACCCTGTTCCTCATGAGAACAGTACAACCCAAACTGCAAGGCCAGGTTCTCCCTGAAGTGGAAAAAAGCATCCTAGGACTGGTTTCAGGGTTTCACCCCTCATCAGCTAGGCTAGCTTGAAACCTGGGGCATAGGAGCCGGCCCTAAGGGTGTCAGTCCCGAGGGAAATTAATGGCTCCAGGAGGGGAGCTGTGCACCACCCCTCCTTTGTCATTCAAGGACCTGCCTCAGGGAGGTGGTGGTCCCTGGGCCAAAAAAGGCCAGAAGGGGTCCTTCATGGCTCACCTCCTTTTTCAAAATATAGCCTAGCCCCAGGGAGGTGGTTACCCCAGGGGCTGTAAATGGCCCAGGAGGGAGGGAGGGAGGTGCACTGCCCCCTCCCCCTCCTCTTTTATGTTGACCCAGCCTGGCTCCTGGGAGGAGGCTGTCCCCGGGCCGTAAAAGACCTACGGAGGTCCCCTCTCATGTTAACACATTGGCCAGGCCCCAGAAGGGGAGGTCCCCAGGGCCCTTATTGGCCATGGGGGGGGGGCGCATGTGCCCCCCTCCCCATAATATATAACTAAATACGCCTGCGAGACCTGGTACTCCCAAAGGACTCAAAGACAAATAAGAGCAGGGGACCGTGCTGTTTTTTTTTTTTTTGCAGGGATTCACAAATTTATGAGATTTTGGCTGCAAACATTTAAAAAAAAATACTTGGGACCCCAGCACCAGGCCTAGGGCGTCAGGGTATTCCTACCCTGTCCCCTTCTCTGTTTTTTAACTTTTTTGTTTGGGACTCGGCTGAGTCTGAATCCCAAAATGGCTGCCAACACATCTTGGTTAAAGTGTTGCCAGGCAATAAGATCTCAGCTTGAGATCTGTTGGATTTGTGGAGGGTCCGCTTCCCTAGATTTCCATATTTCTTTTTCCATACTATCTCAAAAACTACTGAACGAATTTACACAAAATCACAAAAAGCATGCTTTCTGGACCAAGATCTAGATTTCTTCCAATTTTGGTGTAATTTTGTTCAGCGGTTCGGGCTGTAGTCATGTTTAACATCTCTATGGGAATGCACATGGGAAACGGACCCCAAAACTTTCAATGCACAACTAGTCAAAGTAGGGCACTTTAAAAAAAGTTTTTTTGTAAAGATTCCTCAGATGGTGCCAATTTGATAAACAAGTCAACAAATGCTTTTCCTATGGAAACTAGGCCCTAACTTTAACTACCTACTGGCGACCACCATTAGGTAATATGTATATGTAAATATATATATATATATATATATATATATATATATATATATATATATATATATATATATATATATATATTCACTTAAAAAACCATAGGTTTCACACATGTTAGCTGGACATTTCCCTCGTAAAAAACCAATGAAATTCCCCCGTTATAGTTAGTGCAGGCAACTATAACTCACGCGACCGCAATCCTCTGCTGATGACATCAGATATTACATCACTGTATTTAGACACCTATTTACCCATGTCTTCTTCCATTAATCTTTAGCTATACATATATTACAAATATTTATTTTTCAGAAAGACACATATGTAATCAGTGATGTAATATCTGACGTCATCAGCAGAGGATTGCGGTCGTGTGAGTTATAGTTGCCTGCACTAACTATAACGGGGGAATTTCATTGGTTTTTTACGAGGGAAATGTCCAGCTAACTATAACATGTGTGAAACCTATGGTTTTTTAAGTGAATTTGCAAGGCTTTTTAAATGCTAATTCCTAACTATAACGTGTGTGAAACCTATGGTTTTTTAAGTGAATTTGTACGGTTTTTTAAATGTTAAAGTTATGTATTTATTAATATTTATTTTTTTTCCGTTTTTTCACCGTGTGCGCACCGTGCGCGCACGAAGCGTTGTGCGTGCCGTGCGCGCACCGTGCGCACTCTGTGTGCGCACCCCGCGCATTTTTGAAAAATAAAATAAATGTTTTTTTCACCCTTGGGGGTCCTTCAGTGACCCCCTGACAAAGACTAGGGGTCAGGAACTGTCCACCCTGCCCCCTTTTCACGTTCTCCACCTTTGTTTTTCACTGCCTCAGACTGCGAGAGACAAAATGGCGGCCGCCACTTCCTGATTTCGACCGATTCCAATGTTTACTGACATCTAACAACCAATCAGAATTGCGCTCGCGCACGGCAGGGTGCGCGCACAGTGCACGCACGGTGCGCGCGTATAGATATTGATATGGTTTTAAATGCTATTTTCTCAGGAAATACTGAACAGATTTACATGAGACCTTCAAAAGGCACTTCCTTGACCTTATGGCTACCTCTCTGCCAAATTTCACGTAATTCTGTTCAGCCGTTCGGGCTGTACCTTCGACTAAAGGTCCTATGGAAAAATGCTTGGGGAAAACACGTTTTGGGACCCCCCTTTTTTCTCGGCCCCCGCTTGACTAATCACCCTGAGACTTTCAGGGTAGGAGCGAAGCGGAGCGCCCCACCTATTTTGAAAAATTTGCGGGGATTCGTCAACCGGCGCCAAAGTTATTCAAAATAGAATTTTCAGATTTCCTATGGAAACTCGGTCCTAACTATAACTATCTACTGGCGACCGCCAGTAGATAATATATATATATATATGTCAGATGATCAAGGCCAGGCTTGTCCGAAATGCGTCATGGCGGACAGGGAATTATAAAATAAAATAAGCGCACAAGAAATCTGTGTCTGTGTCTTGTCCTGTGTCCACTCCCAGCAGGCGGGAGCAGGAAAAGTGCTCCTGCTCACTCGGAGGAGACTTTTCATCTGTTTGGGCAGGAAAACAGATGAGAGGATTGCGACGCATGCAGGGAGCAGCATTTTTGGCTGCTTCCGGTGTGCAGGAGCAATGCTGGCTCCCGCTGGAGGCAGGGAACCGGCAGGGACCACAGGGGCATTGGGGCTCCCCCGCTGTCCTGAACACTACACACTGGGTGACCTGGGTGGGCTGTAGGGCACCCAGCATCATGTGGCTGGGCCCTAGGGGATGGGTTCCCCGGGACCAAAATTGGACTGGGAGGGGGGACGCGTTGCCCTCCTCCTCTTGTATCATCTTTGTGGAGGTGAATGCATTGTTGATCTATTGGCATGCAATCTGTAGTGACTGTGACAAGTAAGTTCTTTCTTGGGCTCCCCTGGTGAGAGCAAAGTCCATGATTCTCAAGGTAAATTAATACCAAAAATCAGAAGTGAAAGATCACCTGGAGTCCCCTCCTGTGTGGCCCCCGTCTTGTCCACCTTATTAGTATGCAAAGGTCTTCCCGCCTTTTGCCAATATGATAGACAGCCTACCAAAAGGTCCCCCATTGCGTTTCCCGCTAATTTTAGTGAGGTGTACTTGATGCAGAAGAATATGAGAACATCTCTATCAAACAAAGAAGCACTTACTTCATATAGTTAAGAGGAAGGACCCTTGTTTGGTGGAGATTTACCTCTTTCTAGTCTTGTTGTCTTCTCTTTAGGACGATTCATGATATCACAGTTATCTGGATGAAGACTCAGGAACAATCATGTTGCCGAAACACACACAAGGTCAATGGAGGCATCCCTAGTCGTCCATTGTGCAGCTGTAGCGTAGAATATGCACACTATACTTTTACCCAGTTAGGTACCACTAACTAATTAACCAGTAGAAAGTACTCCAGTTGGGTGGACATTTTGTGCAAAACTGTGGACTCTTGTTGGATAAACAGGCATGTGAGGTTCCTTTTCTGTCCAGTCACTTACTCAGCTGCTGACACACCCACACAGACATTCCAACACCCACTCACACACCCATTCAGCCACTCTCACATCCACTCACAGACCCACACAGCCACTCACATACCCATACAGCCACTCACAGACCCACAAAACCACTCACACACCCACTCACAGACTCATGCAGCCGCTCACATACCCACATAACCACTCAAAATCCCATACAGCCACTCACACACCCACAAACCTACTCACACACCCACTCACACACCCATACACACACCCATACAGCCACTCAATACCCATTTACAGTTGCATACAGCCACTGAAACACCCACTCACAAATCCACTCACTCACACAACCTCAGAACTACTCAAACACCCACTCATACACCCATACTGATACTTATACACCCATTCATAGACCCATGTAGCCACTCACACACCCAGTCACTGACCCAAACAACTACTCACACACCCACCCACAAAACCACTGACACACCCACTCACAGACCCATATAGCCACTCCCACCCCCCTCACTGACCTACACAGCCACTCACACACTCACTCTAATAGGTTACAGGTTACAGTTAGGAAAAACTTTAAACACAATCTTTGAAATTCACTAAAGAAAACCAAAAGGTTATGGGGACATTTTAATTAGGAAATATCATTTAAAAAAACATCGAAATTAACTGAAAACCCCAAAAGTTACAGGGATGTTATAGTTAGGCTCAGATTCCACATGCACAATACCATTGAAATTCAGCAGTTATAGTTATCTGAGCTAAATATAACTTACGCCTCTGCAATGCGCTGCTTATGACCTCACATATCATATCACTCATGACATTGTCAGTGACATCATTGATGAGATTGCAGAGGAACTCTCAAATGATATCATCATCCATAGAACCACTCACTCAACCACTCACACACCCACACATCCACTCACACACCCACTCACACAGCCATACAACCACTCACAAACCCACTCATACACCCATATGACTATCACACACCCCTTACAGATCCATACAACCACTCGTACACACACAACCACTCACAAACCCACTCACAGATCCATAGAACCACTCACAAATCCACTCATACACCCATACAACCATCACACACCCACTTACAGATCCATAAAACCAAGAACACACCCACTAAATGACTCACATACCATTACAACCACTCACACACCCACTTACACACTCATGCAGCCACTCACACACCCATACAACCATACACACATCTGCTCACACACCTATATAAACACTCACACAACTACTCACACACCCACACAGCTCATCTGACACCTACTCACACACCCATATAACCACTCACACACCCACTCGCACATCCATGCAACCACTCCCACATCCACTCACACACCCTGAAAACCACTCACAAACCCATTCACAGACACATACAGCCACTCATATACTGACTGACAAACCTAGAAAGCCACTCACATACCTAAACAGCCACTCAAAAACCACTCACATACCCATACAGCTACTCGGACACCCACTCACATACTGATACAGTCACACAGCTCTAAAGTATATATAACTTGCAGCCCCGCCATTCACAGTTTTCTCATCAATAAAATTAAAGCAAATGTTGCAGTGATATCAATTATGTCATAGAAGATGTCATGAGTGATCAAGTATGAGGGGGAATTGGCATTGCATGGTGAGGGTGCGAGATAACTATAACTGCTGAATTTCAATGGTTTTGAGTGGGTAAAATCTGACTCTAATTATAACGTCCCTGTAAACTTTGTTTTTTTAGTGAATTTTTAAGGTTTTTTTTAATGCTATTTTCCAACTATAACATCCCTGTAACCTTTGTTTTTACTCAGTGAATTTTAGGGTTATTGTAACGTAAAGTAATATTTAATTACCATACATTAATCCAACTGCCGCCGCTCAGGGCCAAAGGCCAACCCACCACATGCTGCCAACCCCACGCTGTGCATGGTGGTGGGAGGCTGGCACAGGGCCTGACTTGCTGCCAGTCCTTGAGGCCAGGCCCTGTGCTCAACCTCCTGCATGCAGGCAACCCAACCATTTTTTTCCCTGAGTCCACTACTATATGGGGAGGCGGCAAGTAGCCCCCCTTACCAGTCCGATTTCAGCCCCGGGGGGCCCCAGGGACCCCATCTCCCAGGGCTCTACCATATCGTAAAGGGGGAGGGGGTCTGCATCCCTGGAGCCCATCACCTTTTTAAATGGGGACAGCTGCCCCAGCCATCTCCCAGCCTACAGAGGGAACCAGAATTGCTCCCGCCCAAAGGGCGAAGCTAAAAATGCTGCTCCGTGAGGGCTGGAGCGCTATTCAGATCTGTTTGCATGACTGCCTGTAGGGAAACTTATCTGAAGTTTGCTTCCAGCTAGGAGGGCATATTTGTACAGCTCTCGCCTGCTGGGAGCGGATCAAATGTTTGCTCTTGTATGGAGGGAGTGTAATCGGCCTGGGGAGGAGGGCCATGTGTGGTGCCTATCACTAATATGGCTGAGCCCCAGGGGATAGAATGCTCGGGGCCACAATCGGCCGGAGAGGTGGGCTGCCCCTCCCCCTTATAAGCTGTAGTCTTGTCTTAAATCCCTATGAGAAATTGCATGGATAAAATGCATTATCTGACCCCCCGCTTGATGAATCACCTCAAAACGTTCCAGGCAGCTGCTGAAGTTAGTGGCAAACTAGTTTTGAAACGTTCGTAAAGATTCCTCAAATGCGCCAAAGTTATAAGCAAAACAAAAAACACTTTTCCTATGCTATGTAAACTAAGTCCCAACTATAACTACAGCCAGTTGTGTGTGTGGGATGCTTTAGAACAACTTGGGAACTATATATAAATATATATATTATATATATATATACCAAGCGAGATGCCGTAATTACAATAAATATATTCTTCAATAAGCCCTGAGTGCCCAACGTTTTTCTGTGGAAATGATGCTTCCGTGAGTTCGTCCTCGCATGCTGGAAGCACTCGCTTTGCAGTGAGCAGTAGGGAAACTAATATATATATATATATTTACTTAAAAAACCATAGGTTTCACACATGTTATAGTTAGCTGGACATTTCACTCGTAAAAAACCATTGAAATTCCCCCGTTATAGTTAGTTCAGATAACTATAACTCGCGCGACCGCAATCCACTGCTGATGACGTCACATATTACATCACTCATGACATGGTCAGTGGCATCACTCATGACATCACTGATGACATCATCCTTGTGATAGAGTGGCGGTCACGCGAGTTATAGTTATCTGAACTAACTATAACGGGGGAATTTCAATGGTTTTTTACGAGTGAAATGTCCAGCTAGCTATAACATGTGTGAAACCTATGGTTTTTTAAGTGAATTTGTAAGGTTTTTTAAATGCTAAGTTATATATGTCTTATGATATTTTTTATATATTTATTTTACAATAAGCTACCTATGTATATAGTTATAGATTGACTGTATTCTGTAATATGAAATGGCTCGTTTAAAATGTTTTTGTGTTTTTTTAAGGATTTTGACCGTGCGCGCACCCCGCGATTTTTTGAAAAAAAAATAAAATGTTTTTTTCACCCTTCGGGGTCCTTCAGGGACCCCCTGACAAAGGCTAGGTGGTCAGGAACTCTCTACCCTGCCCCCTTTTCACGTTCTCCACCTTTCTTTTTCACTATCACACACAAAACACACAAAATGGTGGCCGACACTTCCTGATTTCGACCGATTCGAATGTTGACTGACATGTAACCACCAATCAGAATTACGCTCGTGCACGTTATGGTGCGCGCACGGTGCGCGCACGGTGCACGCTTATAGATATTTATGTGCTTTTAAATGCAATTTTGACCTGAGGGCTACCTCTTTGCCAAATTTCAAGTAATTCTGTTAAGCCGTTCGGGCTGTACCTTCGACTAAAGGTCCTATGGGAAAATGCATGGGGAAAACGTGTTTTGGGACCCCCCTTTTTTCTCAGCCCCCGCTTGACGAATCACCCCGGGACTTTCAGGGTAGGACCTGAGCGGAGCGCCCCATTAGTTTTGAAAATTTCACGAGGATTCGTCAACCGGCGCCAAAGTTATTCAAAATAGAATTTTCAGATTTCCTATGGAAACACGGTCCTAACTATAACTATCTACTGGCGACCGCCAGTAGATAATATATATATGGTCAGAGCAGTGCCAACATTTAGTCCTATTTATATTTCAATCGCCATCCCATTTTTTTTGTACTGAAAATCTGGTACCTTTTAGCGCATGCATCCCGAAGATGTTGAAGGACTTACTATGAAATAGCAGTTCCTGCACCTCATATCTCCTTGCTTCACTGTTTGAATGCCTCTTTGTCCCTGTGTTTCTGCCTTCTTGGCTCTCAAGCTCCCCTTCTCCTTGTTTTTTCTTTCACCTGTGTTTCTCAGTTTCCCAATATCTATGCCCTTGTATCTCCCTGTCCCTGTTCTAACATCCCCATTTCCGCGTGTACCTATGCTTCTCATTTTCCATTCCCCTCACTTTTCTCCCTGACTATGCATTTTTGTTTTACATGCCACTTTGTTCCTATGTATCATCGTTCCTTTGTCTCACAAGTCTATGAGCCTCCCTGTACCTGTGATATTCTGGCCCTCAGCTCCCTGCCACTATATCTCCCTGATCCCTGATCCCATGAAGTCCTGATCAAATGCCATCCTTGCCCTTTATCATAATGTTTTTCCTTCTTTTGACCTAATGCATCCCCTTTTGCAGAGGCCGCACCCGAAGGGGGCCTTGAGGGCCGGCGCCATAACAGATGCTGTAGCCCTGGAAGGATTCTGCTTGGGCTGCTAAGAAGCACCCCGAAGTGGGAGGGGCTACCCCTCTTGTGCAAAATTTGCGCCAGAGAGATGCTGAGTCACCTGGCCCATGGGTGGGCCATGTGATTTTGGAACCCCCCCAATGGGGAGCAACCACGTTCACTGGCGGGAAAATTGTGGGAGGGGTTATAAGGCACCGCTCGCCACACTGCAGCTCATTACTTTTCATCGTAAAGCTGGGGAGCGGCGCAGCGGTATTTTCGAGTGGATAGGCAGTCGGAGTCAAGGCGTTGACTGGCAGTCAGGTGGAAATGAGCTGAGGCATCACAGATGCGGGGCAATGGAGGATCGCCCGGGGCAACGTAGGTGCTGTACGAGCTCCCAATCTCCATGAGAACCGACTTTGGGACAGCGGAGTAGCGGAGAAGCTGACAGGTGAGCGCTGTAGGGCCCCAGTGCTACGGAGTTCGGAGCAATCGATGGCAAAGCGTCGAAATTGCAGAGCCAGTGGAGCAGGTGGTGCCACAGAGAGTTGAGGTGTGCCTCTGCCGCTCCGACTGGGTTGAGCTCTGCACAAAGAGTGCATCGCTGGCTCCTTCCCAAGCGGTGGATCCCTGGCTTGGTTTGAGGGCTGGTCCAACAGCGGTGGGTTGGTTGCGGACTGTAACTGACTTTCTGCATGGTACGGCTCACCTTCGGTCTTTGCCGTCCCTCCCTCCTTCCTTGAGGGATCAAGTGGCAGTTCAGCTCCCGAACAGCCGTGCTGCGAGAGTGGAAGCGGAGGAGCGAGGGCAGGGGGTGGGCCGAACCATTACTGACACGTTTCTTTGCCGTTCAGGGTGTAACTGACCCATTAAGCTACTCGGCTTCAAGGATACAGGGGTCTTTTAGTTGGGAACGCTGCTTTTCCAGACCATAACTTTTAAGAGTGGTTATTCCCCTACATATGGTCCAATTCCATATTAATCACCCTACCACAAGCAATGTGTCCAAGGACCTGCCGCCTGTAGCCATCTCGGCAATGGCAGGCCTCTAGTTAGCCTAAAGGGTGTGGAAATAATTGCCAGATTGCGGAAACACTGCAGTTAACTAAGGACGGCGACAGCACCCTGCTGAACAAAAATAAAAAGGAGAAGAAGGAAACAGAGGGGCACACAGGATGACGAACCGGAAAGGAGGGGAACAACCAAGAGAGTTAGGGGAATTATTGCGGCAGATCAGTGCGGGATCAGAGGTGCATGGGACCAGCTGGCTGCAGTCGCACCTGGACCAGGATACCAGCAGAGGTTCAAGTAACCAGCCACCGAAGACATTGGCCACTCCATTGAAGAGGCAGAGGGCCGCAACTCGAGCACCAAGGAAGGCGGCGGCCAAGAAATGGTGCAGGAGGGACAGTCTGCCGCCACTAGCCATACCGGTGATCGCAAGGCCCAGCAGAGAGACCAGCAGCACAGCAACAAGTGGTGAGCATATTGGTGCGATAGCCCAGGAATGCTTGAAATCATTTGCACTTTTGATGTTCAATGTCTTGGGCGTGCAGGGGCTGGGCACAGAGGGCACCCCGCCTCAAGGGGGGTATCGGGCTACCATGGCACCTAATGGGCCCAGGCAGCTCCCTGCAGGAGCGCTTACAGATACAACAGACAGGGTCAGCTGACCCCAGGCAGGTGGGTAACCAGGTTACGCAGGAGATAGGTGGGGGAATGGGGTCCCCCATAGCGGCATGGGGCAGCGCAGGCAGAGTGAACAACCCAGGGAGATCAGGCCAACCACCAGATACATACACTAGGCCATCACCAGGCCCCGCATCGCTCACTACGAGGGCCACTGGGCTGGCAAGCCTTATCCCCTTAGCGGTAAAAGAAAGAATATAGAGGAAAGAATTCATCTATATTTTTATTTTGTTAGAGATACAATTACACGGGCTGGACCCGACGGTGTGTGATAAAAAAGAGGAGGATTGGAGGGAAAGGATAAGGGAGAGAAAAGAATGGAAATTTGAGAACTGCTTAGATGCATTTTGAATCATGGCCTGCATTATAGTTAGAAAATTCCCACACAACGCAACAGACCTCTGGCTGTATGAAGCCAATATTCATGGGGTGCAGAGACAATTCCCAGGGAATGCATGGCTGAAATATGACAAGGGCTTTCGTCTAAAAATGCAGACACACCCTGAAATGGAATGGAATGAGGAGGATGTTTCTGGCTTCATTTACAAAATGATGGTAGCAAAGGAGGTCAGAACTTGGACAGGGAAGAGCGAGCATCCCTTTCAGGGATCGTTTTACAAAGGAAAGGGCAGGTCATTTCTTGACCCAAAATGCACAGTAGCTGGAAACCGCCACCCACCAACGTGCCGGGTACCATCTGCTGGAAGTACAATTCTAATGAGTGCATTTGGGGGGGGCTCTTGCAAATTCCAGCACATATGCTCCATTTGTGAGTGGGGACATCCTGCAGCAGTGTGTAGACGCAAGAAGGAGCAGTGAGGGGACAAGAAAGAGAAAACGAAAAGGCAGTGATACAGGCACATGAGGTGTTAGGGGATGAAAAGAAGGGAACAGTTACCGGTTAGCTGAGTCCCCCATTAACACACTCCAATTCAGGCGGCTAGCTAACAAATATCATGATAAGAAGGGTGCAGCACTGCTGGTGAAAGGGCTTAGAGGAAGGTTTTGTTAATCCATTTGTGGGTCCCATACCCACAGGCAGCATAAAGAGCTTCAAATCAGCCCTACAGCACCCAGATGTGGTGCACCAAAAAATTGAGAAAGAAACATCCATGGGGAGGATAGAGGGCCCCCTACCTGTTGCGGTTCCGAAGGGATTGGTGATTTCCCTTTTGTGGGTAGTTCCCAAGAAGGAGGCAGGTCAGTTCAGACTCATTCACCACATCTCCTTCCCGGAGGGTGAGTCAGTTAACAGTGGGATCAGCTCAGAGGCATATTTAGTGGTTTACGCAACGGTGGATGATGCCATCGACTTAGTAAGGGTGGTCAGGCCAGGGAGCCCTCATGGCAAAAGCGGACATTGAGTCTGCATTCCGTCTCCTCCCGGTTCACCTGGTTAGCTTCCAGCTGTTGGGTACCAGTGGGAAGGGGCAACTTATTTTGACAAAGCGATGCCAATGGGGTGTGCAGTGCCCTGCGCGTACTTTGAACTATTCAGCACCTTCCGCGAATGGGCCGTGCATGACCGTCACCCTACTGGGGGTAAGCTGCACTACCTGGATGACTTCCTGTTGGTAGGTCCCGCCAGGTCAGCGGAGTGTGGCAATACCCTGGCTGCATTTCAAGAGTTAACAGGGGAGTTAGGGGTACCAATAGCAGCGGAAAAGACAGTGGGTCCCACAAACAACCTCACATTTTTAGGGATTGAGCTAGACTCAGTCGCAGGAATGTCCAGGCTGCCCGAGGAGAAAGTAAAGGAATTCAGGGAAGAGAGAAAATGTTTGTGCGTCAGGGAGAAGGCATACACTCCGCGAATTACAGCGGCTGATTGACACGCTCAACTTTGCAGCCAGAGCAATCCCCGCTGGCAGGGTCTTTGCCAGGCGACTAACATAGCTAACAGCCGGGCTCACACATAAACACCACCAGGCTGGGGGTGGGTGTCAAACACAACCTGATCATGTGGGACACATTACTAACAGATTTCAATTGGGTCCTGATATGGAGAGAGGGCTGGGTGACAGCCAGGCAGATAGCCCTGTTCATGGACGATGCAGGCAGCACAGGCTTAGGGGCAGTCCTGGGTGTCAAGTGGTGTGCAGGGCAATTGCCAGACAGCTGGCATAATCAGGGCATCACCAGCAACGTCACATTTCTGGAGCTGTTCCCGATTGTAGTGGCCCTCTCAGTCTGGAAGCAAAAATTGAGGAACATGAAGCTTCCGCTTTGGTCATATAACAAAGGGATAGTACAGGCAATCAACAGAGGCACAGCCAGGTGTCCCAACATGCTGAGACTAATGCGCCGATTGGTTGAATTGCAGTTGAAGGGGAACATAGAGCTGAAGGCATGCCATGTACTAGGGGTGGAGAACACAGTGGCGGACGCCCTTTCACGCGCACAGATGAGCAGATTCAGGGAGCTGGCATTGGGGTTGGAATGGGATATGACCTCCTTCTCAGAGGATTAAGGGGCCCTGGCAGGATGGACTTGTCGGTACTAGTGAAACAGGCCCTCACCCCTAAAGCAGCCAAGTGCTACTGGATTTACGCAGGAACAGTTATGGAAATAGGGAAAACCCAGACATTGGGAGATACAGGCGAGACAATTAGGGCTGTTGAGCAGTTCATTCAGTGGGCATTTGCAAACAAAAGTCAAGATCCTTGGCGCAGGCCCACCTGTCAGCAATAGCACACTTCTCCAAAATAGTCACTGGTCGGGATCCCACCGCCTCTCACTACATTAAAGCAGCTCTGAGGGGGTAACAATGAACACCTGAAGACCAATTGACTTCAGAAGATTAACCCTGCTCATGGACACACTGGGAGTGATACCAAGGGACATGTTTGAGCTCAACCTGTTCAAGGCTGCCTTCGCTAGAGCATCCTTTGGGGCATTTAGACTCAGCGAGCTCATAGCCCCATCAAAGACAGACCGGCGGTGCGTTGCCTACTGGCAGCAGATCTCTTGACTGGGTTGAATGTTTTGATTTGTTCTGCATTCCGTCCATCAATTGTGTGTCTTTTGTCAAACCCGGAGTGGCAGAGGTTGAGCTTCTGCTGAGACGGTCAAAAATGGACCAGGTCGGCAAAGGGGCAGTGGTAAGGCTGCAGTGCATCGAGGACCCCAGATTTTGCGCAGTCTGCTGCCTCCTTACATAGCGGCACAACCAATTGACAAAGGCGCACTGTTCAGTCATAGAGATGAGAATCTCTTAAGTAAATTTCAGGTCACTGCGGTCACTGCGGTCATGCGCCAAGCCCTGAGCAGAGCAGGGCTCCCACCAACCGCCTTTGGCTCACATTCATTTAGGATCGGGGCAGCGACCTCGCAGCCCAAAATGGGATGACCAAGGCAGGGATCAAGGCCATCGGCAAGTGGCGGTCTAAGGCATATAGGACTTATGTGAGACCCTAGCTGTTGTAGAAGGGCCTAGCAACATGGAGACGGGGGCGCGTGGGGTCACAGCCTCAGGATCGCACGGTCTCCTGACATTGTGCTTATAGCCTCAGCAGGGAAATGTCTGCGACTGGTATGGGTGGTGGGCCACTCGTTTGTATCTCGGATGCACTCATGGTGGCAGCGCGGAGGCCACAAGCAGAAGGGCAGGCCAGTCAACACGTGTGTCCGATGGTGGGGTCGCCCAGGGATGAGATGGAAGCAGCTGCCAGCAGTAGTGGAGGAATTACAGGCGGAAGCGGCATGGCAGTCGGACATCTTGATAATACACCTTGGGGGGAATGACCTTGCTCAGCGGGGGAGGAAAGAGCTCCTCCAGGCCATCCAGGTGGATTTAACTGAGGCGTCTTGCGTCTTCGGGAGCACTACCATCATATGGTCTGAGTTGATCATCAGGCTGATGTGGCGTGGGGCCGACTCACACAAGGCGGTTGAAAACCCGAGGAGGAAGTTGAACATTGCAGTAAGCCAAGTTTATGAGACCAATGGCCTAGAGAGCATCAGGCATGGCCTCATCAACCCAGGCCACCTGGAGCTTTATGGGCAAGATGGGGTTCCCCTACCGGAAGAAGGAATGCAGGTGTTTTGGGACAACTTGTGGGGCACAATGGCATTGGCAGGCTGCACCTAAAAAAACTTTTTTTTAGACTACGGAAAGAATAAATACAAACAAATCAGGGGGGGAGCCGAAGGAAGAAGTTAGCCTCTCTGACGCCGTGGCAGATAAGAGGAGGTACAATGGTTGTTTATGGACGCACACTGACAGGGCGGTGTGTAGGAGGAGGACCACTCACTTTGGGATGCCTTACGGCAGGGTGAGTAGGCCTGACAAAAGGGGGTTGCAAACATCAACGGTGCTCGCAGCCCAGACCCCGCCAGACACTATCAAGGTAGCGAGTTGGGGCCTAACTCCGGTTAGAGACTATCCCCCAAACGCAAGGGGCGAGGAAACCAACAGAACAATTTTATGACCTCAAAAGTGGTAAGAAATTAGATACGCCTGCAAAAGAGTGGAATAACGATCTGTCAGGGTTATTTACGATTCTATGATGTGCAAATGATTTATGAGAGGCAAATGATTTATGACAGGCAAAGCAAATGAGTTATGACACCCAATGTATGACAGTTCACAATAATGATTTATGACCAGGTTCATACTATTATGACCAGGGAATGGTGAGAAAAGATGACTATGCATGTAATGGTAATAAAAATATGGCCAACATCGACCAAAAAATGACATCATGTGTTGTCTGTCTGATTAGATGTACATATCTAAGAGGGTTGCGTGCCATGCTGGAGTGGGCGCAGTGTGGGGGTTATGCCCGGCCAATATAATTTCCTGTCCTCGCATATCCTGGGCCGCCCCTCACCTTGTCTCTGAGTACCCTTGCCCTCACCTCCATTTGTTTTTGACATCTCCCTACTGCTGTATCTCCAGGAAAGCATCTTGCTGTTTCATTTGCATTTTTCTATGTTTCTCAGTGACTAGTTGGGGTGACATTTTGACTTACTGTTCTTTAGAAATTCTGGGCCTTTATTATGGTGTGTTGTAGATGGTCTTGAATCTAATACACTGTATAAACATTAGGCAGTGTGATCGTAGCAAGACACAGAGATGTGTAGTAAAAATCTGGCAAGATTGAAAAAGTAAAAGTGTGTACTCCACATGGGAAAGGAAAGTATCAAGACAACCATTGTCTGCAGGCTTTGAGAGTAGACCAGTTTAGGTTTGAGGGAACATCAAGTTTGTAGATGAAGGCATCATGTTTGGAGTACTTATTGATGTGATCACACCTAGGTTTCGAACTGGCCTACGTATGCCCAGGGTGGGGCAGAAGGCCATGTTAGTGAGTTAAAACTGAGAGACAGGGATGGGTCATAGATAGGCCGCCAACTACGATAATGATGGTGTTGTCTGGGATGGGTTTGTGCCTTATTATAAGACTGCCCTTTTGGAAACAGTTGAGTATGTTGGGGATGCCAGAAGATGGTGGTCTATATCTGGTGAAATTGATCTGTGTGCCGTTGTAGATTATTAGTTTGAGGGTCAGGGAGGAAAACTTTGGTTACACCATATATTACAGTAATATGTTTACTCGTTGTTATGTCTAAGTCAGAAAGAATGCAATCTAAGTGAGACCTTAGCTCTGGATGACCATGCCTATCTTGCCCAGGGAGTTAGGTAGTTAGGTTTATGTGTCGAAGGAAGTGGTTAAGTTCAGAGGGATAACAGCCCCTATGTTGTTATAGTGGGTTATATTTATTGGGTCCATATTAAGACTTATCGATTAATTAACCTTCATGTGACAGGATGCCTCTTTGTCAGGGTCTAATGATATCTGGTTTTGGGAGCGCTGTTGTGTAGGTTGTAGGCTAGCAATGATGTCATTGGGAAGTTATCTGTGACGCCATGCACAGCTCATGGTGGTGAGAGTTACGGTTGTGTAGATACTTTTAGCAAATTTCAGGATTTCGGAGGTTTGGTTACAACTGAAGATTACTTAGTGAATGTAGAAAGTTTCTAAACAATGACATAGCTGAATAAAAATGCATGCAATACAACCTTACCTCCATTTTTACCACATTGTTTTCAGGATGTGTGTCTAATGTGAACATTAACACACGTGGGACGTAATTTAAAAATGGTATTACAGCAGATGGTGAAAACCTTTTTTCTTACATGTACTTTCATGCTTTAAAAACGCTGACATAAATATTTACTTTTTTAAATAATGTGATAATAGAATGATATATTATTATAATGTATTTCGTTTTAATCACGGTGTTTTTCTATTTTCTAGTAAGAAACTGGATGGAGAGACTGAAGGACAAGGTAAGACCCTTTTCTATCCTTTCCCAAACGTCGCCTTTTCGTTCTCCATTTGCATTGAAAAAAATTATTTCTTGAATGTGTTTCTGTCTTTCAGTGTATGTTTATAAATGTTTTGAATTTCCACAGCTTCTAAGCAGCTGGGATGACATTGTCTCACTAAGGTTACTTTTATATACCCAATTCACTGCCCTTTCATTTATTTATTTTTAAACTCTGCACTTACTTTTTGGTTGTGTTTGAACCAGAAGAATACTTACTAATAAAACAATAACTGGCAAAGCCCATATATTTTGCCTTTAATAAGCAATTCGAGGGCTATTGATTTTGGCAATACTTGACTTCTTTCGCACTTCGATTTCGCTGGTGGTGTGTTATGAGACATGCACATGTATGGGTGGCTGACTTGCTATGGTTTTTATTTACGAGAAAAAATATTTCAAGATAGGCACTCGTGTCCCACAATGCGTGCATACGTATGGACACACATAGGGGGCCATCATCAAATTGTTATTATTTAGGAGGAAAGTTATTTCAAGATGGCGAATGGTACATTACGAGACATGCATACGCAATCTTGAAGTGGTTTCTCCAATAAAAAAAACGCCTTCCGAGATGGTGGCCGATGTGTGTGCATGTGTTGCGAATCAGCAGTGGCCATTTTGGTATGTTTTTTGAAACTCAAATTTATTATCCTATGATGGCTGACAGGGATTTTAGAACTATAAGTTAAGAAAAAGGTATACACATGTTACAGCACAAAGAAGAAGAAGCAAGATTCCCAGGGGCAGTGGGCAGCTGCTAGGCCCTTGCCAAAGCAATTACATTGAAAAATAAAGAAAGAAAAAAAATAGAGCAGCAAAGAATGAATGAGCAGAGGTCTTCAAATCCTGTTGCACTGAGCTTTCCTAAGGTAAATATTTTAAAGTCGGGCCTCCCTCCAAAACTTTATGGCAGGTACTGGAGAGGCAAGGCTGAGCACAGGGCTTTGGGTTTGCGAGACCATTTCAGGGGTACTTTTTCTGTAGCTCATAATACACAGTAACGTGAGACTTATAAAAGAGTAAAGGCTTGAGCCAAAAACAGGAAAAGAGCAACAAACACATCTCTCCATAATTGGGGGTGTTGTCAGCCCCTCACTCTCCTTGGCCCCAATGCAGCACTGCCTGCTTCACTAATGATAGCTGCATCCCTGAGTAGCAGTCTGTCTCGTGTGCCTCTTTCACCTCTTCCCCACCATGCCTGGCCATCACTCCAGTCTTGACACATTATCTCTATCCCTTTCAGAAAAAAAAATGGCTCCCACAAGTTGTCCACTCTGCAGCAAGGGTTCCCTCTGCTATAATGCTAGCAAGCTTTATGTCCGTTTTTGTAAAGACGCCCATGGGCTACTCATGGAACGCCCCCTTGATGCAAAGTAATGCAAGGAAGCATGTAGCAAAACTTTGCCCTACTTTGGGAAACTATCTTATGCAAATCTTGCCTTGCTCTGAATAGTAAATCCCATCCTATCACTTTGCGCTGGGTTTGCATTGCAAAAGTAACGCAAACCTGTTCCAAAGCAGTAAATCTGGTTCCTAGAGTGGTGCTAAGCAGTCTTGCATTACTTTTGGTACAATCCAGTGCAAATCCTGATTTGCGCTGGATTGTAAATACCAACATATTTTGCGTCAACTTTATATCACATTACAAATCTGGGCCTAAATCATTTTGCTGCAGCCTGTCTTAAGCTGTGTGTAATGACATTTTAAAATAATGACACATTCACAGTGCTTTCTGCCAAAGATAGGGACCTTGCAACATTATAAAAGCAAGCACTTGCAATGCAGTAGGTCTCATATTTACGAGTTTGAGCTATTAGCATTGTAAGTTACAAAAGCTTAAACTCTCGCAAATGCGAGACCTATTGCATTTCAAATACTTTTTTTGTAAAAGCGCCCCATGCCGCGCTTTCACGTTAATGGAGACCGCACCCCATTCTTCAGACGAGCCACGTCTAAAGAAAGGTCTGCGACTGCTATTAAAGTGAAAGCGCGGTATGGAGCGCTTTTACAAAAAAAGCACCCCATACCATGGTCTCACTTTAATAGCTTCCGCTGGTCTTTCTTTAGACGCAGCTGGTCTAAAGAAAATGGCACAGACTTGTTTACTGTGAAAGCGTGGGGCGCTTCTAAACAATACCCAAAAAATTAATAAATAGGGGAAAAAAACATGCAGCAGCTTTGGCCGTCGCAAATAAAAACAAAGGCGCAGCCGCCACTGTGGCATGCCATGCTATTAGAAATATTTATAATAAAGCGTTAGGAGAGAGCGTGTCTTGCCTGCAACAGCAGGCAGGTGAAACCCATTTAAAGAAATAGTGCTTGGAGGCCGTAATTAAACCCTATCGAGTAACAACACAAGTAAGAGGGCCAGTTTTTATGGGTACTTACAAGATGAGACAAGGCAGTACTAAGGAGGGACTACTAAGCCTATAGACCAATGAAAAGCTACAGTTTACAAAGGACAGTGACACAAGCCAATGAAAGTTATGGGCGGAGAGTGGGCAGAGCTTCAAGTCCATACCTGAATACAGCATGCCTCGCAGAGCAGTGCGTGCGCTGCCCATGCTCGACCTCAAAAAAGTCACTATTCCTCACTGCACCAAGCAGGATTAAATTCTGTGACTCTCTGGTCACAAACACAGACATCTGCAGTGATTGCACCAACTGAGATTTCATCCTTTAAAAGGGCCTGTCCCACTGATTTATTTCCATTTATTTTTCATCTAAAGTGCGTGCCTTATTTTATATGAAGTAAAAAAAAAACACATCAAACCAGCTCTTGAGTTCTTTGTATGTCGATAATTGACCCTGCCACCACACTGACTGACCTTTGCCTCATGACACTTAAAATCACAGTTCCCATGCTTTTTTAAAATTCCCTCTGGCTGCATGCAAATGAAGATAACCTTGGAAACGGGACAAAGAAACAAGTTCCCGCTTCCAGGCCATCTTCATTTGCAAGATTTACAAGTCATTACTGAGACATTCGTGACCCCCTGGGAATGCAGCCACGGAAACCCAGGGAGGAGTGCCCCACAGTTTGAAGACCTCTGAGTCTAGAGTGAGTGTCAGGGTTGGGATGTGAAGAGAAACACCAATTGAAAAATAGTTCCCTGATATCAGACACAATTCATCCAATCTGAAAAGCAATAAAGAAGACAAACACAAGAAAAGGCAGAACAAGAAAATGAATAAGGAGCACTGAACTAAGAGAGAAAAGAAAGCATTCAGCAGTGAGCAAAAGCCTAACCGGAAGCCAAATCTGTGTTTATTTTGGTCTTTGATAGCAGATAGCTAAATCCGTATTTAGGCTAGATCTAAAAATCACTGTGCCACAAGTCCTCTCGTGGCCATTTACTTATATTTTTCTTTCTGATGTCATTAATTGAACCAACTTCTGTCTATCATTTTTGACATGTTTTTGCTGCATACAGATCAGGCAGACCGGAACAAGGATTGACTATAAGCTTTCAAATTCTTGATTGGAATTATGGACACTGATGATGCTATATGTTATGTTAGCTGGATTTGTAAATCGCAGCTTATCACCCGGTAGAGTATCCAGGTGCTGGAGCAGGTGTAGAGGTGTGGGTCTGCAGGAGTGGTGTGTGAGTTGGCCGCGGGTAATTATTTGAAGTGCCAGGTCTTCAGCTTTTTTCTAAAAAATTCAAGAAGTGAGGGGGAGGCCCTAATGAGAGAGAGAGGTAATTCCAGGCTTTGGGTTCGATGTGTGGGAAAGCTAGACATCCTGTTCTGCTTTTGTGGTTCCAAGGGTGTGCGCGAGTGAGAGTGAGTGGGTTGGTGGAAGTGAAGGCAGGTTTTAAGGTATGCTTGGCAGTTTGGGCTGGACTGTTTCTATTGTAGGAGGGTCAAGACTAATTTACATACAGCTGGGTCCAAACTGAGGTGGCATGGTGTGCTAAATAAGGATGGATTGGGATGCGGCCTGAGTGATTACCAGTGGCTGAGATTAATTCAAGCATTCAATCCACCACAGCTTTGTTTACTTATTGTGTTGTCCTAAGTGGGATGGGTATGCCCAGATGTGGGTCTCCTGCACCCTGTGTCACTGGAACCAAGCTATACCTGGCTGATGAGCCCCAAACTAGGATGAAACCAGTCCTGGGTTGCTTGCGTTCAGTTCAGTGAGGACCTGACTCACCAGTTTGTGCTGGACTGTTCCGATTGGAGCAGGTTCAAGACTGATGTGCATATAGCTGGGTCCAAACTGAGGTGGCATAGTGTGCAAAATAGTGATGGATTGGGGTGCGGCCTGAAGTGATTACCAGTGGCTGAGATTAATTCAAGCATTCCGTCCATCTCTGTTTTGTATACTTATTGTGTCACTCTAAGTGGGATGGGTATGCCCAGACATGGGTCTTGCGTTACAACAAACAAATGATGGACGGAATGCTGACAATGCAGACATTCTCCCCCAGTCAAGAGATCTGGGTTAAATCCATCGTTCTTTTGCCCACTACGCCACCCCAGTTTAGACATGGCCATATGCAAATCAGTCTTGACCCTGTGCCTCATGGGAACAGTCCAGCCCGAACTGCCAAGCCATGTCTTCCCTGGACCGGAATCAAGCATCCTAGGACCGGTTTCTGGCTATCAGCCGTCATCAGCCAGGATAGCTTGACTCCAGTGGCGTAGTGAGCATGGGTCCCACGTCTGGGAATACCCATCCCACTTAGGGCGAAAAGCGTTACAACAAACAAATGATGGACGGAATGCTGACAATGCAGACATTCTCCCCAGTCAAGAGATCTGGGTTAAATCCATCGTTCTTTTGCCCACTACGCCACCCCAGTTTAGACTGCTTGTTTCCAGTCCAGGGAGGACCTGGCTTGGCAGTTCGGGCTGGACTGTTCCCATGAGGCACAGGGTCAAGACTGATTTGCATATGGCTGGGTTCAGACTGGAATAGCATGGTGAGCAAAAAAACGATGGATTTAGGCCCAGATCTCTGTACTGGGCTGAATGTATGACATAGTTCTGTATTCTGTCCATCAATTGTTGTTTTTGCATTTGTCACCCCGAGTGGGACGGGTATGCTCAGACGTGAGTCCCGTGCTCTCCATGCCACTGGAATCAAGCTATCCTGGCTGAAGAGGGGTGAAACCCAGAAACCGGTCCTAGGATTCTTGTTTCCAGTCCAGGGAGGACCTGGCTTGGTAGTTCGGGCTGGACTGTTCCCATGAGGCACAGGGTCAAGACTGATTTGCATATGGCTGGGTTCAAACTGGAATAGCATGGTGAGCAAAAAAACGATGGATTTAGGCCCAGATCTCTGTACTGGGGTGAATGTATGACATTGTTCTGCATTCTGTCCATCAATTGTTGTTTTTGCATTTGTCACCCTGAGTGGGACGGGTATGCTCAGACGTGAGTCCCGTGCTCTCCATGCCACTGGAATCAAGCTATCCTGGCTGAAGAGGGGTGAAAGCCAGAAACCGGTCCTAGGATGCTTGTTTCCAGTCCAGGGAGGACCTGGCTTGGCAGTTCGGGCTGGACTGTTCCCATGAGGCACAGGGTCAAGACTGATTTGCATATGGCTGGGTTCAAACTGGAATAGCATGGTGAGCAAAAAAACGATGGATTTAGGCCCAGATCTCTGTACTGGGGTGAATGTATGACATTGTTCTGCATTCTGTCCATCAATTGTTGTTTTTGCATTTGTCACCCCGAGTGGGACGGGTATGCTCAGACGTGAGTCCCGTGCTCTCCATGCCACTGGAATCAAGCTATCCTGGCTGAAGAGGGGTGAAACCCAGAAACCGGTCCTAGGATGCTTGTTTCCAGTCCAGGGAAGACCTGGCTTGGCAGTTCGGGCTGGACTGTTCCCATGAGGCACAGGGTCAAGACTGATTTGCATATGGCTGGGTTCAAACTGGAATAGCATGGTGAGCAAAAAAACGATGGATTTAGGCCCAGATCTCTGTACTGGGGTGAATGTATGACATTGTTCTGCATTCTGTCCATCAATTGTTGTTTTTGCATCAGACATGGGTCCTGTGCACACTGTGCCAGTGGAACCAAGCTGTACCTGACTGATGAGTCCATAACTAGGGCGAAACCGGTTGTGGGTTGCTTGTGTTCCGGTTTAGTGAAAACTTGGCTTGGTATTTTGGGCTGACTGTTCGAGTTGTAGCAGGGTCAAGACTGATTTCCATTTAGCTGGGTCCAAACTGAGGTGACAGGGTGTGCAAAATAGAGTTGGATTGGGATGCTGCCCGATTGATTACCAGTGGCTGAGACTAATTCAAGTATTCCATCCATCACTGTTTTGTATACTTATTGTGTCTTTGTTCTGCATTCTGTCCATCAACTGTTGTTTTTGCATTTGTCACCCGAGTGGGAAGGGTATGCCCAGACGTGGGTCCCGTGCTCTCCATGCCACTGGAATCAAACTATCCTGGCTGAAGAGGGGTGAAACCCCGAAACCGGTCCTAGGATGCTTGTTTCCAGTCCAGGGAGGACCTGGCTTGGCAGTTCGGGCTGGACTGTACCTATGAGGCACAGGGTCAAGACTGATTTGCATATGGCTGGGTTCAAACTGGAACAGCATGGTGAGCAAAAAAACGATGGATTTAGGCCCAGATCTCAGTACTGGGGTGAATGTATGACATTGTTCTGCATTCTGTCCATCAACTGTTGTTTTTACTTATTGTGTCGCCCTAAGTGGGTTGGGCATGCCCAGACATGGGTCCTGTGCACACTGTGGCAGTGGAACCAAGATGTACCCAGCTGATGAGCCCATAACTAGGGCGAAACCATTCATGGGTTGCTTGTGTTCCAGTTCAGGGAGGACCTGGCTTGGCAGTTTGGGCTGGACGGTTTCTATTGGAGCAGGGTTAAAAGTGATTTGCATATAGCTGGGTCCAAACTGAGGTGACATAGAGTGCAAAATAACAGTGGCTTGGGAGGCGGCCAAAGTGATTACCAGTGGCTGAGCCTAATTCAAGGATTCCATCCATCTCTGTTTTGTATACTTATTGTGTCACTCTAAGTGGGATGGGTATGCCCAGACGTGAGTCCTGTGCACACTGTGTTGGTGGAACCAAGCTGTACCCGACTGATGAGTCCATAACTAGAGCGAAACCGGTCCTGGGTTGCTTGTGTTGCGGTTCAGGGAAAACGTGGCTTGGTATTTCAGGCTGACTATTCAAATTGGAGCAGGGTCAAGACTGATTTCCGTATAGTTGGGTCCAAACTGAGGTGGTATGGTGTGCAAAATAGTGTTGGGTTTTGGATGCGGCCCGACTGATTACCAGTGACTGAGATTTATTTAAGCATTCCATCCATCACTGTTGTGTATACTTATTATGGCCTGCTGAGCCCATGTTGTGTAAAGCCCAACATGATTCCATACAAGAGATTTAATTGGCAGTGTTTGTGTATAAAGCAAAAACCAAAGGAAATGATGGACGGAGTGTTGAACATTGCAAGCACTCACCCGAGTCAACTGATCTGGGTTTAATCCATCACCGTTCTTTAGCCCACTCTGCCACCCCAGTTCAGACATGGCCATATGCAAATCAGTCTGACCCTGTGCCTCATGGGAACAGTCCAGCCCGAACTGCCAAGCCATGTCTTCCCTGGACCGGAAACAAGCTTCCTAGGACCGGTTTCTGGCATTTCAGCCGTCTTCAGCCAGGCTTGCTTGAATCCAGTGGCAAAGTGAGCAAGGGACTCAGGTCTGAGCATACCCTGCCAACTTATGGCGAACAAAGCAAAAACCAAAGGAAATGATGGACGGAGTGTTGAACATTGCAAGCACTCACCCCCAGTCAACTGATCTGGGTTTAATCCATCACCGTTCTTTAGCCCACTCTGCCACCCCAGTTCAGACATGGCCATATGCAAATCAGTCTGACCCTGTGCCTCATGGGAACAGTCCAGCCCGAACTGCCAAGCCATGTCTTCCCTGGACCGGAAACAAGCTTCCTAGGACCGGTTTCTGGCATTTCAGCCGTCTTCAGACAGGCTTGCTTGAATCCAGTGGCAAAGTGAGCAAGGGACTCACGTCTGAGCATACCCTGCCAACTTATGGCGAACAAAGCAAAAACCAAAGGAAATGATGGACGGAGTGTTGAACATTGCAAGCACTCACCCCCAGTCAACTGATCTGGGTTTAATCCATCACCGTTCTTTAGCCCACTCTGCCACCCCAGTTCAGACATGGCCATATGCAAATCAGTCTGACCCTGTGCCTCATGGGAACAGTCCAGCCTGAACTGCCAAGCCATGTCTTCCCTGGACCGGAAACAAGCTTCCTAGGGCCGGTTTCTGGCATTTCAGCCGTGTTTGTGTATAGGCAGCCAGTGGAGCTCTCTGAGGTGTGGAGTGCATTATTCTGGATAGACTGAAGGTGGGCAAGGAGGTAGTTAGAGATTCAGGTGTACAGTGTGTTGCCCTAGTTTAGTCTGATTGTGATGAGGGCTTAAGAAGTGGTATGCCTGGAATTCCTGGGAATCCATTTGAGATTTTTCAAAGCATGCGAAGCAAATGAGCTGAATGTGTTTATCTGTGCTGTCATGTTGAGTTTGTCATCTAAGATGATTCCCAGGTTTTTTCATGTGGAGTCAAGTTCTGAAGGCCACCAGCTGGAGTTCCTTTTTCAGAAGATCAACACTTCCTTCTTTTCGAAGTCCCATTTCAGGCTGTGGTTTTCACCCACTCTACTATGTTGATCATGCATTCAGTGAGGGTGGTTCTAGTGGTGGTGAACTTGTCGGACATTGCTGAAATGAGTTGGGTGTCATTGTCGTAGAAAGGATAGAGATGCCATGTGCTCTGATGATGTCAGCAAGTGGTCTCATGTAAATGTTAAATAGGGTTGTCCTGAGTGATTAACCCTGGGTGTTTTGGTGTGTAGAGTGGGAGTCTGAATATCTGTGTTCTTCCTGTGAGGAAGAAGCATATCCAGTGAGGGTCAGGCTTTGGATACCTTTGTCTTGCAATCTTCTGATGAGGCGGAGTCTGATACCGTATCTAACGCAGCTGAGAGGTCAAGCAGTATAAGGGGAGCAGTTTCTCCACAGTCCAGTATGGTGCCAATCTTATCTGCGGAAACAATGGGTGCTCTCTCCATGCTATAGTTGCTTTGAAAACCGAATTGGGTGTGGTTGAGTAGGTTGTGAGTTTAAGGTGGTTGGTGAGATGTTGATTGATTGTCTTCTCTATCACTTTGGCTGGTTATGGGAGCAGGGAAAAAGGACAGAATTTGCTCTTCTCGCTGGGGTCGGCCGACGATTTTTTGAGGAGGGCCGTGATTGCTGTTTGTTTCCTGTCTTCAGGGAAGGTGGTAGACAGTATGGAGGAGTTGATGATGAGAGTGTGGATTTTGCCGATCAGAAGTCCTCCAATTTTGTACATGGGATGGGCAAGGGTTAGTTGGGGACCTGGAGTGGACAGTTCTCCTGATTACAGTGGTGTCTTCCTCCGGGAATGTTCTCAAGTTGGTTCGGAGAGGGTCATGGCTCGTGATGGGCAGGTTGGCGAGGATGTCCTTGGGGTTGGGTTGTTCTTCGAAGTTACTGTAGCTCTTTTTGATTTTGCTGTGAAAGAAGTTGGAAAAGTTGTCATAGAGTTCCTGAGAAAGTGTGATGGAGTTGACTGTGGCCTCTGGGGTGGTGTAATCCTTGATGGTATATAAGATGTCTTTGCAGTTCTTGGAGCTAGCCTCAATCTGTTCAGTAAGGGCACTTCTCTTAGTTTCTCTCAGGAGATGATGGGTATTGCTTGAGCATGGCCTTGTAGATTTATCTTGCTTCGGCTTCATGGTTGGATCTTCATTTCCTTTGCAGCTGCTTGCAATATCTTTTGGAGTTCTGGAGCTCGTCTGTGTACCAGATTCCTTGTCTGTTTGTTCTGCTATATTCTGCTATGTTTATGAATTTGATGGGTACAAGTGAGTCTCCAAAGGTCTTGATCCACTGGTTGAAGATGGTGATATCCTTGTCAAAGTTGTCGGTGGTGTTGGATTGGTCCATTTCGAAGGTGTTGCGCAGTTGAGCTCATGTTATTTGTTTCTAGTTTGGGATGGGTAGGTCGATGTTGGTGGGTGCTTTGGCTTGCGGTGTGGAGATTTGGAATTGTATGATGGAGTTGTCAGACCAAGTGAGCAGTGATGCAGGGTTGTATTTAATGTTATTGGCGGAGACGAAAATAGGATCTAAGACGTGTCCTGTGATGTGATTGGGGTTTGTGTGGAGCTGGGAAAGTCTAATGTTGTTCAGGCTTTCAAGGAGGTCAGAGGAGGAGGGATCAATGGAGTCTTCTAAGTGGAAATTGAAGTTGTCGAGTAGTATCAAGTCCTTGGAGTTGATGGTGAGGGGAGCAATTAAGTTTGAGATGATGTTGTTGAAGTTTGTTCAAGGTCCTGTTGATCTGTCTGCTAGAGTACCCTTCAGGGTGAAACTTACATTTATCTGGAGGCAAAGTGCATGTGCTCCCTGAAGGGGGTGTCTGGGTTTGTGTTGGTGGTGCATTTAATGGTGTCTTTGTAGATAATTGCAAGTCCACCTCCTGGTTTGTGAAGATGGTCTTGGCGTGTGATTTTGTATCCTGTCGGGATGGCCATGGCAATGTCGGTAGACGACGATGGGTTCAGCCTGGTTTCCATAAGGAAAAGGAGGTCAGGTGCACTGTTGCTGAGGAGATCCCAGATTTCGATGGAGTGTTTGCCGAGACAGTGGGTGTTGAGGAGCATTCATGCGAGTATCTGCTGAGAATCAAGTGTGGCATGTTATGGGGTGCTGGTTTGGGTGGGCTTTGTGGGTATATGAGTGCAGAGAGCATGTGTAGGAGGGACACTGCAAGTGAAGCAGCAGTGGAAGTAGGAAGTTCTACTGTGCTGTATGGATTGGTGTGGCAGCAGTGGGCTGTGGGGCATTCTAGTTTGAGAGAACGGAGGGTAGCTTTTGTAGCATTGGAGACTGATGGTCAGGGGTGGATGGCACTGGACGCAGTCCAGGATTAGACAAGCACAGATGGGTTTGCCTTTGGCATGCTTTTGGAGCACCAGCGGCGTTGTCGTGCAGTGGCTGCCATTAAGTAGGTCCTGTATGCTATGGGGGAGTAGGCAGGAGGGCAGTGGGTGGGGCGAGGATGGGTGGGAAGAAGACACGTCAAGAAGCATGAAGACAGCCGGGACAATACATATGACGATCTATAGGCTCGTATCATTAGGGGTCAGCTGGATCTAGTATCATCTGGAGGTTCCAGGGACAAATTACCAATGTAACTACTTTTGTAAACAGCAATGTTCAGTCGCAATGATGCACAAAATTGGTCTGTATGTAATTCAGTTGGCATATTTTGTGGAAAACTGTACGCAAAACCCTACTAATAAAAAAAATTTGAAAAAAAAAAATAGAAGCATGAAGATGCCGGAGAGTTCGTAAGGAGCTGAGGAAGACAGGAGGGGGAAAGGGCAGAAGAGAGATTGGGGCGCTGTGGGGCCTCAAGGGGCAAGCGGGGCCGAGGCAGAGAGAAGAGCACAAGAGGAGATGGAGGCAGAAATGAGAAAGGTGCACAAGTGATTTAAAAGCCCTAAAGAGAGACACAAGTGTGAAAATACAAATATGGAAACGATAGAGAGAGCAAATAATGTGAGAACGAGGGCTGGGGGTCAGAAAGAGATGAATGAAAGGAGAGAGAGAGGAGCGGGAAGGCTGCAGGAGGAGGGAGGTGGGGGCTTTGAGGAGCCAAGGCCAGGTATGAAAGGGCCTAGACTGATCGGAGGACCCAGCCCAGGTAAGTGGAGAGGAAGCTGGGTCTCGTCACTGTTTTATACTATATATAATATTACCTTTTATGTAGCCTTTCAGAATACAATCCACATGATAGATTCTTACATGTCCTTGTAATGTTAATAAGCATCGGCACAGCCAATAGGTCTTGCCTTTTGGATCTTATAAGTGTTTCGCCATGCAGCACATTATCCTGGGTTAAATACAATTTGACGTAATGTTGTTATATGTGTGGGCTTATATTTAAGCATATTTTACTTGTGATTAATAGCATTTGATTTAACATATGGTAAGTGAATTGGTAGGATAACATGGTGTGTTAGGACCAAAAGTAAATTTTTTCAGAAATAAATATTTCCCAGAAGGGTTAACTTATTAAAGTCATTTGACCGATCAACAAAAGCAACAGTTCATGTATTGAGCAATAAATATGCCAAGAAATCTTGAAAATAATGTTACAAAATTAACTGAATAACATTGCAAATAAACCTGAACATTGTGTTTACTACCTAAGCTCCCAGCAGCATAGAATACCTTAGGATCCTTGGCAGTGTGAGGCTTTGGATAAACTCATTAATCACACAAAGAAATAATAGCTTGCTGCCACTGCATCACAAAACTATACAAGCAACATTGCATGATTTGAAAATATCACCACCAGGTTACGTAAATATTAAAAATAGCCACACAATTCTAATGACCATGACCTCCACACCCCACTCGAGAGCATGCCACCCGGGAGAAATTACACGCCACTATGATGCCACACTGGCTGTTGAATTCTATATGCTATTTTGGTACCGACATGTGAGTATATGGTCTGGTACTTACCCATGTCCCCTACTCTAACGACTGACCCTGTGGTTATGGATGACGTTTCCCTCCCCTTCAGTGTAACACTTGTGAGATCACACAGATAGTTTTACTTTTTGGATTAGGGGGTGTAACCCCTCCCGGCCGTATTTATTAACAATTAACAAGACAAATTAAAAACATTATATACAGAAACTTTACGCAGAAAGTACAGATACATTTTGATAGTCGGATATTCCACGGCTAATCTTAAGACAATCTAATACACAAGAGACTCCTGCCGTAAATCTATCAATACATGTTATTTACTTTCTGCGTGTCCCATCTAGAGCCTACGGCAAAGTCAATGACTGGCAGCTCCCCCCGGTCCCCGTGTACTAATAAGGTTGCGCAGGGGGTTACAGCTTATCGGATGGATGCTTTTCCCCGGGCCCCCCCTACGCCCTGTGCCTTACACTCCATTACGCGGGGGCTGCAGAATTCTGCATAGTGGCGCCTTAATGCGCCGGCGCGTGCGGGGTGTGGCCCCAGGCCCACTGGGAAGGATGACTCCCCCGGCCCCCGCACTCTGACAGCCTACCTACCGGCTTTCACTACGCCCTGGAGTTATATGGTGCTGACCGTTGAGGACCGAAGACTATGCTTACCAATCATGACCTTACTGCCACAGGACAGCGTAGTTGCCCGACTACCTGGTCTCCCCCTCACCCTCTAGGAAGGTCATGCACTGCGCCTCACGCTCTCCACCCAAGCTAGGATGTCCTCTATGAAAGCCTGATTCCCTTTATGTGAGGCATGCACCCCGTCCTGAAGAAAAAATTGCTCCCCCTTGATGTATCTGTGTCCTATGGACCCTAGTCTAGGGGGCCTAAATAGTTTATCAAATTTGTTGTTGATCCGCTTTACCGTGTAATTCAACGCCCACACTGACTCACCCCCCCTCCAGTGCGACCTGGGAATCATGTGTGACCATGCTATTATCGACTGGGGACACTGCCTTGCTAGCCATCCAACTTCTGTGAGGAGATCCTCGACCAGCACTCTCCTGCCTAATCGGGCCAAGTCGTTACTCCCCAAGTGCAGGATCCAGATTGCCGGTGGTCCCGTACTTGCTTTCAAAGCTCGGTTCACCAACTCCCTGAATTGCCCAACGCACAAACCACCCTGACCGAAAAAGGATAAGTTTATCCCTAGCTGAGTGGCCCTATTCTTGGCAGCTCCTGAAAAGAAATTCTTCAAACGTCGAACATATGAGTGCCCTATCATCCACACATGCTGATCCTCCTGGTGCGAAGAGTAAACTTGCGCCACCATGTTTGCTGTTTGTCCGTAACTCGGCGCCCGCCGTACTACTGCTTGCTCTTGCGTTCTGTGAATGCGAAAGAGTCCAGACTCCTCTCCTGAGTCACAGGATGAAGAAACTGCAACTGACGATTAAACAAAACAAGAGGGGGGGGGGGGTAAGTGACTTGCCATGTTGGCATAAAAACACACAAAATTCCATGAAACGGCGTCTAGCGCCTGTCAGCTAGCGACACTGACACAACCCCTTTCCCTGAGTAACAGGGAGTAAAATGGGTGAAAACCCCCTTGTGCACCTAACAGTTGGACAGTCGCATCGTATTAGAGCATGTGCACCCGCACATATCTCTTGAAAGAATTAGAGGACCACCTACCGATCCTTTTGAGACGCTCGTCCCCCAGCCCTCTTGCTGCTGCCTCGGTGGCTGCTCCTATCCTAAACGAATGAGTCCCGAAATCGGCAGGGTCTAGCCCGGCACTCTTCAACGCTAGGAGCATGACTTTCCTGAACTGAAATACCGTGAGTGGTGTCCCGTCACCATGTATCAGGAGAGGCCCTCCCTGAGTGCGTGCCCGTTGGGCCATGAAAACCTCAAGCCTGTAAACCGAGCAGCATTGTGTGTTACCAATCATGACCAATGGGGCCCGCTGGAACAGTGTCCCCTGGATCCCCATTGCCCACAGGGCCCGGCGTGTCCACGGGTGGAACTGGG
This sequence comes from Triturus cristatus, assembly GCF_964204655.1. Taxonomy (NCBI): domain Eukaryota; kingdom Metazoa; phylum Chordata; class Amphibia; order Caudata; family Salamandridae; genus Triturus; species Triturus cristatus. Next base: position 770,161,756 of record NC_140592.1, read on the forward strand.
TCACCTGCGCCCCCTTCACCCTAGGGGCTAGTCGCGGGTGTGGTCTCACGTTTTGGTGGGACTGCTGCCCCTTTTCCACCTGGCTTGCGCCTGTACCTCTTTGGCGGTGGCGGGGAGTAGGTTCTTGGTGGTACAATAGGCCGCCTACCCCTCCCCTCTGGGACCTCGGGACCCTCCACCTTATCCTGCAACCTGTTGAGCGTCTGCCCCATGACCTGGACTTGCTGCATTAAAGCCTCCAGGAGGACATCCGTGCGCGATCGCTTCTCGTGCCGCCGGACCGGGGGGGGGCCATGTAAAAAACTTAAATGGGACCTGCATGTTCGCGTAACCGGAACCCCCCAGTAGGTGACTGTGTCACCCCTTACCTGTGGAAGCAGCAGCTCCCAGCCAACCTTTGCACCCACGCAACCAGAGCCATGACTTACTGGCTAATCCAGTAAGCTCAGGTGAGCCGCCCGCTCAAACCCTCTGTGGCTCTCAGAAGCGATGAGATGCTGGCTAGCCGGTGCCGCCCAAACGTGTCCCCCCAAATCACCACCAGCGGATTTGTTGGACCTTGATACCATCTTGTCCTTCACGTAATGCTGGAGCTGTGGAAACACAAATAAACCAGTTGCGCTGAGCGGAGTCCTAGCTAGTTCGCAGACAAACCCTACAGCCCACCGTGCACACTGAGTAACAGTGTCTTGGTACTGAAAGGCGGGACTAAGTGCCCACCGCCACCCCCTTTTTACACTTGGAAACCAGGGGACTGAGAATGACTTTTAGCGAAAATACTATTGCCTACACCTTCGAGTGAGTACGCAGTAACAGTCCAAAATCAAATACTAGCCACCTGACCCCTTTAATAACCCTCAAACGTACAGAGGAAATACCTTTAGCATGAATACACAGCAGCAGTGCACAAATACAGAATCCCCACTCCTAAATGCTACTACCTTACAGCTGAAATACCAGTCCCGACACCATAGACTAAGCCTTCAGCAACCGGGATTGCCCACCTCGCCAGCGCCCTTCCGCTTGTCCTTAAACTGCCAAGAATCACTGAGAAATGAAAACAGTTGCGCGCCTATGCAGTGGCGTAGCTAGGGGGCGGCGGTGGGGGCCGTCCGCCCCAGGCGGCACTATTTTGGGGGCGGCGGCCTTTGTAGTTTACTTGGGGACACTCACTGACACTACTGTCAGTCAGTGTAGCTATGCCTCTGGCTTTACTGCAGCTAAACAGGAAATGAATTTTAAATAATAATGAAGGAATGCGGATTAATACATTATTTTCCATCCATGCCTTCCTGCCTCCCCGAGTGCCTGACAATATTGAAAAGACAGGAACGTCAGCGATGCGGCGGTCTCTCGGGCGTGCAGGAGGCAGCAACGCTTTAATGCAGCAGCAAACTACACCGCAGTGGAGGCTGCGCAAAAGGCCTGCGCGGGAAAGTGCAGCGGGACCGGTATTATGTGCAGGAAGGTGGACTTTATTTTACACTGTGCATACTGTAAATGGCGGCAGGAGCGGTATTCGGAAGCATAGCTTCTGGCTTCCTTCCCAGCATGTCGCTGTAGGCACAAGCTTGGTGCGAGTTTTCTGAATCAAGTGCGTGTTATTCACAACAGTTCCATGATGTATGCCAGCTCTGCTGCTCCCCGCAGACGTGCTGCCAGCAGCTGGGCTCAGTAAATTAAGATTTAAATATCTGCCCTCTGCGCTGGAGCAGGCTGAGTGTGCTACAATGTAGCAAATATGCTCGGGACCATATTTCCTGCGGCCTGCGGCGCCGCGCGGCTTTCAGACGCACTACCACACTGAGACTGACTAGGGGGCCCGGGATTAAATCCGGATGTGACCGCCGTAGTGCCTCGTCAAGACCTGAAGGAAGAGGAAGTGAGGTAGGTCAGATTCGGTGGGGAACTTAAATCTGAGTCTGAGTCAACTCAAGTGACAGTCCTCGGTGCTCTGCTGACTGCACAATAGAATACATTTATGAAACCCCCTGGCGCTGCCAGAAGGGCGACCAGATCAAGACCAGTGTCAGTGACTGATTCATTTCTGTCACAGAGACACTCACGGCCGCCACGCATCGGCGTGGCATCAACATCGTGGTGATGATGATCGCGGGCACAAAGTGGTGCGGCCAGGTGGGGGACGGGTCAGTGACTCAGTCTGGGAGAAGACTGGCGAGTGCATCATGCAGTGTGCTGCAGCTGTGCAGCCACTATTCGAAGCCCTGTGCGGCAAGCAGACAGTCTGAACAGTTCATTAAGTGTGTGTTACTTTGGCCAATGCGTGCAGAGCCGTTACTGACTTTGCTGTACACAGTTTATTATAACTTGTGTCAGCGCCGCTGCGAGGGGCACGCACAGTGTCTGATCTGATAACATTGGGCTAGTGCTAGTGACTCGCTCCACGTCTCTTATTTATATGCCATTCTTTGCGGTTTTTATTATATGTTTCACAGACGCATGTTTTAAACATGCTAATTATGTGATTGGCAAATGTCAACCACATGTTCCAGAGACTAGTAACGACATACATAATATATACACAAAAAGCAAGCCCTGCACATGATAGTGATGTACTGAACAGTACAGGTGCCATCAGCATATTGCACTGATGCTAGTGAAGTATTGTGCACTACATGCGTTATTGATGTGCTCTCCAGACACTAGTGCTGTACTGCACTCGGCAGATACCAGCATGGTGCTGTGGGGTGTCAGTAACAATTTGAGCTCATTCTAGTTATATACCTTAAGGATGCTAGTGACGAACCAGGCCTGGCTTGATTTCACACAGACTACATTGGGCTGGCTGGACTGAGCTCTGCACCAGACACCAATGTTGCAGGCTATCAGCAGTCTGTGCTGCGCACTCTGACGCCTCTGCCCCAGGGTCAAGAGAGTCTCTCCCTGTAGCACCACTGAGGCCACTAACTTGGGAAAAACTTGACTAATGTCTGCCTTGCGGCTGGTCGCCTTGCGACTGCCTTGTGCCCCGAGAGAGAGCCTCTTCCGGTGCCCCTGCCTTGCTATTGACGCCAGCAGCACTAAATTGAGAAACCACGGAGAGCAGCACTGGAGCCCTTCTGGCACATTCAGCGTTTCCCACTCTCTGGTAAGGTTGCTAAATACTGCCATACTGGTCATTTGTTTATGTTGATTTAAAGCTCAAGCATGACAAAATTATAAAAAAAACATTGTCTTCATAAAGTTTATACATGTTACAATGGGCTTTGTCTTTATTTACTTTAATTATGAGACAGTTATGTTTAACTTCGCAGCTTCAAAACACTTAAAAGTATGCACTGATGAGAGAAAAAATCTCGGCTTTTTGTATGACCCCGAGCCAGGACAATACAATACGGATCATGCCAGTAAAAACAACAGATTAGTGGTAACCCTATAGTGACTGGTACAGTAGGACCTACCTGGGATCTACTGCAGTAACAGTGAGCAATAGTGAAGGCAATAATCCAAACAGGCCAGTCCAACCCTGGTCAGGCTCATGTTCTTCTTAATGGCAGGAGGGTGAATGTGCACACTGAGCAGCATTTGCTGCTGCTTTTGGGCCAGTCAAAGCCTGGTTGGAGCTTCTTATTATTGTGGTGGGAGAAGGCTTTAAATTACATTTTTGTCAGAGGGTGTCTCTGAGTGTCACTTAACACCAAGTACGATAATGTGGCCCATCCATAGCTGCTTCCTGCTGTGTGTTTCATGTGAATTGTAACACTGTGAAACCTGACTTGTTAATCCTAAACACTTTGCATGCTGAGATAAATAGTTTTGTCTTTTCCTATCAGAATGAATGCACATACAATATCCACAGTACAAAATGCACCTAGTTATGGAAAGCAGATGTGCTGTGATCAATAGGAAGTGCACTGCAGCATTTTAAAGATCTTTTTCGAGTTTCTCACAGCTCAAAAGGGTATAATTTGTATTGTTTATTCATTTCCATGGACTTCATTGCTAGGTTTTGCTCACGAAAAATTGTCACTCATAGTGGTTGAAATGTCACTCATAATTGCACTGCATTTTAAAAAATGTCACACAGCAATCTGAAACCTTAGCTGCTATGCCGGCGTGGCTGCCACGCAGTGACACACTTGCTGGGATAGGGGAGCAGTTGAGACTCAGACCGATGTGTGGGAAGGGGACACATTGCATTGGGTGTGTTGAATGCTGTGGTGAGCAGGATTTGAGCGTGGCTGTGCCCACCTGTGGAATTGTTCTGTTTGGATGGTGAGGTGAGACATAGGCCATTCGGCACATGGGTCGGGGCGGTGAGAGATGGGCCCAGACTGTGGTGGGATGTGGGAGTCCCTGGCACGGATCTCGATTACCTCGGGCCTATACTGTGGATTAATTGGAGTCAGCTGACTCGCGGACTCCGGCCACCGCGGTGAGCATGTGCGTGATGGCATGGTTGCTGGGCAGGCCTCGGGAGAGCCTGTGGGACGCGCGTGCCGATCACAGTCAGGTAGGCTGACGGATATGTTTGGAGGTATTAGGAAGAATCACACCGGTATGGTTGGGCGAGTGGCCCTGGAGTGCTATGCGCGGCCCTCTGCGGCTGCGAGTTCAGATGGTTGACACTTGCTTGCACTGGTTGGTGGACTGGTGTGGAGCCGGCATTCCGGTGATACATGAGAGAAATATTTGTGCCTGAGGTTTGACAGTGGGGTGAGATTCGAAATTCGAGTCGAGACTTGGCCTCGCACGGTCATGGGGCTGCGGATGCCATGGGCGGCAGTCTGTGGGATGGCCCCGGGCGCCACAGGCTCTAGCTACGCCCCTGCGCCTATGTAAGAGTCTCAGACTTTAGGGCACCGTGGCTGTATTGTCCCTGCTTTTGTCCCAAACTTAAGAGGTCTACCTGATCAGAATCAATGAGGATTGAAGCTGCAACCTAGAGAGTAAGAGTCTCAGACCTTAACCATTAGGGTACATTCACTCAGATTCCTTGAAGATGCTGCTACTTTATGCCCCAAACTTAAATGATCTACGATCAGAATCAATGGGCACTGAACCTGTAACCATGCGAGTTGGAGTCCCCAGACCTCTCGCAGCGCTGCCGTCAAAGGAACCCCCTCCCGCTAAACCGCCGCGCTTACCGCCACATAAAACGTTGCAACCACTGACGACAGGGGCTCCACTCGATGCAGATACCGCCGATGTTCACGCTGGAACAGACGCTGCTCGGCGACCGCTCTCCGCCAAACCCGCAGCTCTGCTTCAAAGGATCCACGCACGCTCTCCGCCAAACCCGCAGCTCCGCTTCAAAGGATCCACGCACGACGCCTGCTCATAGACCGCGAAGTTCCGTGGTCCAGCGACGATCTTCTTTCCGCGCACGCCAATCCTGTAAATTACAAAAAACAAAAGAAAGAAACGTTACGGGCCCGCAGCCGGCTCGGGGACCCTATCTGTGTGGAGCAAGAACAAGAGACTGTTCTGCTCCCCACCACCTCTTTTAAAGAGGGCGCCCAGGCCGACTGGTTGAGACCGGTCAGCCTGGACGCAGGCGGGACGTTTCTGCGCCGGAAGCACTGGAGTGCTTCCGGCGCACAAACAACCTAACACCCTATTGGTCGTTGCGGGGGGAGGAGTGCCACGTCACTCGCTGATGCGCCCTCCCCCCCTTCTGGGCGGCGCGTCCTAGTCAACCCGCGCCTTCTCCAGGGCATCCTTCCTTAAACGTACAAAATGCACCAACTATTACTATGGAGTATAGTTCCCCTGGTATGCAAGTGATACTGACACCTCGAGAGTGTGCCCACTGAGGATCAACAAGTCCAGGGGAAGTTTACCTTGGAAAAATGCCACCTGGTAGGATCAATAACAGACGTGCACAAACCCAGGGAAAACCTCTGGTAAACTCAAATCTTGCTCTGCAAAAGAGATGAGGCATTAAAAACGATTAATTATATCACATAGCCTCTCTAAAAGGGAGACCCTCCACCACTTAGGGAAGCTCTCTCCGTTGAAACTCAAAGCCCGAGAAATAACTCCTCTCCTTGGACCTGACTTGGCTGCTGAGTATGTGCAGTCCAGTTTCCGCACTGGCCCCCTGTTTGGATCAGTACCTTGCTGTTGTCTGGGATGTTGTGCCGCAGCTGACGCCAGAGTGGAAGGAACATCTAAAAGGCCCGCTGTCCCAGGTCACATGATCCTGGAAAGAACAATTTTGCCATATTGAAATGTGTTCTTTCCTACGCATAAATATTAATAAACACGCCCTCCGGAACAGCGCTTCTGACATCGGGGCACATTTGGAGGGTCTTCAGCAGGATGGAATCGAGTTGAAAAAGCAAGAGGATGACTCTTAAGTAACATGTTTTGAAATTCCCTTCCACCGTAAGGTATATTATATGCAAATTAAAAAAACAACAACAACAACTCGTAAATTCAGATTGTGCCACGCCTCTTGACTACATATAGCCAATTGGGAGTCGAGCGATAGATTAAAGCCCAGTTTCTTTATGAGAGTTTTATTCTGATAGGGTTTGGTCTCTGAGTGATTTTGTTTATGCTGTGGGTAAGGCGTCCTCGGTGGCATCCCAAAACAAGGCATGTGAATTCACTTTTCGTGGATGCCTTGCACAGCGAGCGCTCTCTGTAAGGGTGACAATGTTCAACTTGCACACGCTGTGGAGACACATGCTCAGCTTATGATGCCTTTAAGCTGACGGAAAGAAAGAAAAAATGTGTCCCAGACACAAAGCAACAAGCACTAAAGTGGAACGATAGCAGTAATTAGGGGCTGCGCCATGGAAGGAAACAAATTAGCACAAGGCAGAACAAGGTACGATTACCCTCTAGCAAGCAAGCCTTTTCTAAAGGACAATCAAAGGAACAATTAAGAAGACAATAGGCGGGCTGTAAGCCCACAGAGTGATTACATCATGTCCCAAAGAGACAGTGCATGTGTCGCCTAGGCTGGACCTAAAAAGCATGAGCAGTTTGGACGAGAGGTAGGCCATGCCTCAGCATTCACAGTGCCTCAGCGTGAGATGGAATGAGGAAAGACACTGGACTCAAAACACATTTAATTGCTGAATGATTTGCCTTAAAAGGTAAAGTGCCAGAAGCCTGCCTTTCAGAACAATTCCTGCCAGCTCAAGCTTGCACATTAACTGACCTTTAGAAGAGAAGCCTGTCATTCTCCTGTCACATTGTCCTTGTAGATATGCTAATGCCAATCACACAGAACAACACCTTACACTGGAAAGGTTATCCGAAGTCCATCCCACAGTTGATCCCGGTCTGTGCACTTATCACAGTGTTTCATATAAGGATATTGGGTGAGAGTATCTATGCCACTGTCTTCGTTAGCTCGCTGTTTCACTAAAGACAGAAAAAACAGCCTATTTGTATGCACATCCTTAGCTTCCAGATTATCATCAAATAGCAGAAACTTTTCTTGGTTCTGCTATTTGATGATAATCTGGCCAATGCATTGACTTGAGTTAAAATTTCATCACACAAACATGTATGTAGGCAAGTTACAATAGTCATGAACAAGGAACAGTTGTGGTTAAACAGTGATTGTGACATATGCCTGCATTGGTTCAATCTAGACTTAGAGATGCTTTTATATTTTTATTTGCTTTATTTTTAATATTTGGTGTATCTTAACTCTTGCTGCCAGTCGGCTTAGGAGCCATTCAAGCTGTATGATTAAGAGCATAGACTTGCATGTGGGGCGTATAAACACCTCAAGGAAATTCCCAAGTTTTCAGAATAACACCGTCGAGCTGATTCTTGCGCAGTCCAGAACTACACTTCTGGGATAGTTGAGCAATGCAAACTGTGCTTAGACGTACAGCTATGAAGATTGCAAGAGGACTGAATGGTGGTAGGTTTAATAGGAAATACAAATGCATTTCAAATAAATGTGTTTGCCCAAGGGCATCCAGTGTAAGCATTTCTGGTGATGCAGAAACAGAGTTGAAGATGTCTCATTCAATTAAGAGACCAGCAGCTGCATTCTGGACATACAAAAGTCACTTTTAGGGCTTGCTGGGGTACTTGGAACTAGGATCCAGGTTTTCTAAAAGTGTTGCGTTGCCCTTGCGTCACGCAAGGTAAGGCAAGGGCAATGCAACACTAAAGTCAATTTACCAAGCCACGCAAGGGCACCTTATGTGGCCCTGTGTTGCTTGGTAAATCTGGAGTGCTCAAGGCAGCACAAGTCATTGCCTCTCATTACTGTGCCCAGGGAGACCTTCCATGGATGGAGCGTGGGTGTTCCCACACATCTACCCATGGATATTGGCGCATTCCCAAATTTGTCATGAGTGTTGTTAGATTGGGGGGTCTCTAGTTGGCACAGGTAGGTACTTGTGACTAATAGGGACCCTTGCCTCTAGTCAGGGTAAGGGGGTACACTCCTAAAATAACCCCTGCTCACCCCCTTGGTAGCTTGTCATGAGCAGACAGGCTTATCTCAGAGGCAGTGTGTAAAGCATTTGTGAACACATACAGTAATCAAGTGACAACACTACAGATGGACACCACACAGGTTTTATATCAAAAATAAGTATTCTTTATATAGATTTAACACAAGACCATAAACGACAAAAATCCACAATACTGTTATTTTAAAAATGGTAGAATTTAGCTTAGTTCTCTTTAGTTCTTAAATGCGACACTTTGAGTCAATGTACCTTTAGATGCGACACGCAGGGCATCGAAAGTGTTGCAACGATTGTGCTGCGATGAAAGTTTGGTGCAAAGAAATAAAGACGTGAAGATCTTCCTGATGCGGCACGCTTCTCCGGTGTTGCGAGAAGACTTGACTCGATGCATCAGCTGCAGTGGCGACACCCTTGTCCAGTGATGCGGCGACAGTGGCTTTGGCGGCGACACTCTTCTCTGACGATGCGAGACGCTTCCGCACGATGCGACAGCGGCAACACCCTTGTTCAGTGATGCGATGGCAGCAGCTCCAACAGCGGCATGCTTCTCTGTGGATGCGAGGCGCTTTTCTTGATGCGGTGCAATGCAACAGCTACAGCGGCGACATCCTTGTTCAGAGATGCGAAGGCAGTGGCTGCAACGGAGACACGCTTCTTCTTTGTTGCGAGACTCTTCTCGTGATGTGGTGCAATGCGACAGCCTCAGCGGCGACACCCTTGTTCAGAGATGCGACAGCAGCGGCTGCGACGGCGACACGCTTCTTCGGTGGTGCGGGACACTTCTCGTGATGCGGTGCAATGCGACAGCTACAGCGGCGACAACCTTGTTCAGGGATGCAACGGCAGCGGCTGCGACGGCGACGCGCTTCTTCTCCGTGAGTCGCGCTTCCAGCTCCTTGTGACACGCAGTCCCTCAGAAGGCCCAAAACAGCAGCAGGCACTTCCAAAGAACTCTGGGGAGCTGGGGGTTGAAGTCTGTTGTCCCTGAGACTTCAGCAGTAGGCAAGCTGTTTTCCAAGCCCTTGGAGAGCCTTACACAAGTTAAATGAAAATGCACACAAAGTTCTTTCTCCTTTCTTTGGCAGTCAGGCAACCACTGCAGGCCAATCCCCCAAGCAGCACTTCAGCTTAGGGATAGTCTCTCCTCAGTTTCTTCTGGTTCTACTCCTCAGCAAAGGTTTCTTCTTGTTTCCCAAAGTGATCCAAAGTTCTTGGGTTGGGGTCCCAATATTTACACTAAGTTTTCATTTGTTCTCTGAAGGCAGAGAAGCCTTTGCCTAGTCCAAACCAGTTTTGATCAGTCCTGGAGCACTTTGTTTACATGACTCTTTCTTTCCTTTCAGTGTGCAGGGCAGAGACAGCAGACGCACCACAGGAGGTGGAGCCAACATTGTGGAGGGAAGGCACAGCCCTATTCAGATCCCAGGTGCAACTCCTCCCTCCCATCTAGATGCAGATCTCTCTATTCACCACTGGGCTGACTCACCCTGTCTCCTGGAATCCCCCAGCCCTGTCATTCAAACTCCAGACAAGGAATACACAGCCTAGCAGAGGCAGGTTTGAATGGTTAGACAAGAAAATACCTACTTTCTAAAAGTGGTATTTTCAAACACAGAATCTTAAAACCAACTTCATTAAAAGATGTATTTTATCATTCTGAGATCAGGCATACTAAATTCGAATTTCTACCATGTTCCCTGAGTCAGTTAGGATTATAAGATGTAATAATCAAACTGCCCGTTCTGGCCTATGGAGAACAGGTAGCCTTGCAATAGTGAAAAACGAAAATGGCTGTAATACACTATTAGAATATGCCGCACACACCAGGGCATGTTCTACCTTATACTTACAATGCACCCTGCCCTTGGGCCTACCATAGGGATGTCTGATATGAAGAAAAGGGAAGGTTTAGGGACTGACAAGTGGGTGCACTTGCCCAGTCAGCATGATAGTACCAGACTGCACGCAGGCTCTGCAATGGCAGGCCTTAGACACACTTTTACAGGCTGCTTCTGTGGGTGGCACAACCAGTGCTGCAAGCCCACCAGCAGCATTTGGATTACCAGCCCTGGGCACTCCTGGTGCACTGTACTAGGGTCTGACAGTTAAACCAAACCAACCAATCATGGAATCACTAATTCATACATTAATTTACAATAGGGAGAGCATATGCACTTTAGCACTGGACAACAGTGGTAAAGTGCCCAGAGTCATAAAACAGCCAACAACAGGTCAGAAAAAATACAGGAGGAAGGCAAAATGTTCAGGGATGACCCTGTAAAAAGGGCCAAGTCCAACACAACCCCATTCCAGCCAAAACGCAGGGTAGACCAATGACTAACTTGATGGGCTTCCCTGCTTTGGGCGATAGAACCTGGACCTGGCCCGCAACTGCAGGGGCATACTCCAGTTCTACGCCAATTTGAACCTAGTTTGATCCCTCTGTCCATACTCTCAGGGTCCACCAAGCTAACCCATGTGGAACCCCTCTCCTCACCTGCGGACACCACCTGTGCAGCACCTAACCTTAGCTTGCTCACTGGTGTGTCCCAACAGACAGGCAGCAAGCCTCAGTGGACACTGACAGTAGTCAGTGATGAGACCCAGGCCTTATGACTCTCGGGGCTCTGAAACCTCTGGGGCGTCAGAGAGTGGGGGGCAGTAGCCCCAGGTGCTTGGCACCCTTTGTCCACTCTCCCTCCTGTCATGCCAGGTATGACATCCTGACACTGACCCACCAGCCCCGGGCCTGTACCCGGCGGCTGGACGAGAGACTGGGGTGGGCTCTCCCACACCCAGTCCTCCTCCCTGGGGCTCTGAACCCTCCCACCTGTAGCGGTACCCCCTTCCAGAATTGTCAGGGTGCCTGTAGCAGGTATCCTGCACAATTCGCCCACCAGTTCAGGGGTTCTATCCTGCAACTGGGCTTGCAGGTCCGGGGGGACAACCTGAACCTGGGCCTCCAACCTAGGGTCTAAACCCTTGCGGGTGAACACTCACCTGGTGCACCAGGACTTCCTGGGGAGCACATATGCCCCCGAGGGTAACACATTACTCATGTGTTGTGTGATAGTCTGCCTGGTGCAGATCTCCCGACCCCTGTCCATCTGATAGTGCGCGAAGATCCCCCAGGACAGAAGTGGTGTCAGCATGGTCATTCACTGGGGACGCAGCCCTTCTGGCTGGCCCCTGACCCACTGGTTCTTCCACTGGGGACTCTTTCCCCTGTCAACCCTCAGTCTGGACTTCTGCACCCTCCACTTAGGAGTGGCACTGCCAGACACCAGAACGGATGGAGGCCTGCTTACAGACACTCCCAGTTCACCAGACACTAGGGGATCCCGCACAACAGGCAGCCCCTCAGGACAGACTAGGCTCCCCACCTGGTGTTCCCTTAAAGAACCATCCAGGCTCTAAGACTGGGTTTCGGGCACCTTGGGACATGCAACCTCACACTCACTCCTTCTCCACTGAGGCAGGATGTGAGTCTCTACACCCCTACCACTATACTGGGACCTAGCTGGGCTACACCGAACCTCTTCCCCCACTCTGGGGTGGAAGATACCTGAACCACTCTTCTTGGGATCACTCCCTGATGCCTCTCCAGACCCTCTGGAATCCACCAAAAGGTCCGCCTCCAATGGGAGCTCTCTGGGGTCAGAGAACACACTCTCCAACAAGTGTCGGCATAGCTCTGGAAAACAGGGACTTACAATATGCTCTCCCACAATTGGATCACACAGCCCCCCACAGGGGTTAACCAAACTATCCTTCACCTCACCATCCAGTGCCTCGCACACGTACTCCACACCACTCTCCTGAGACTGGCAAGTCAGTATCTGACTGTCTCTGTCACTCAACCTACACTCTTCTGGGCGGTCTTCACACTCACACACCAGGACTTACACATGGGGGAACCCCTCTCCCTACACCTCTCATCTAGAGTCAGTAGAGTGTCCTGCCCACCACTAGGACCATGAACCTCTGCGTCAGTTTCCCCATTCTCCTCAGGGACACTGCGCACTACTGGAGCTACCTCATATCCTTGTACCTCCTGGTGTATGTTACCCCCTCCTTCAAGTCAGGCACCACATCTCTCGTGTGTGTACTACTCCCTCAGCACTGGATACCTCAATTTTGCTGCCACCATCCGAGCTGGACTCCACCTCCAACTCAGCAAAGCTCACTTTCTGAGCTGCCCAAATTTCTTTTTCTTGGGCTAAGGCCCTCTGAGCCTTTTTCAGCTCTTAGTCAATTTCTCTCGGCCTCTTCTCATGAGCCAGAAGCCAGCTATCTTTTTCTGTTTCTCCCTCACTTTCAGGGAATTCCTCCTTCTCAGACTCAACTGGTAGTGTTGCCTTCCAGCTGGGTAACTCATACTGAAATAGGGCTACCTCTAGATCCTCCCTGGACCTTCTCTTCACAGGCAGCCCCCTTTCCTTGCAAAAAAAGGGCCAAGTCCAACAAGTGGTATACTGGAAAGGTGTCAAAATGCTCTGCAGTGCTTCATTTTTAAAATATTAAGTGCAGGTGCACACATTTTGTTTAGGAGGCTACACCCACTTCACCTGGCTCAACCCACTTCCTCCAGTGGCTCCACCCACTTCCTTTATTGGCTCGACCCACATCCCCAAGCCTTAACACATCGGAGCCATCTCCTCACTTCTTGAGTTCCACAAGAAGCTGAAGACCTGGCTCTTCACATAAGTACCTCGGGGACCACACACCTGCCCAAGCGATTGGATACCCTCTTGGGTGATAAGTGCGCTATACAAATCAATATAACATAAACTTAATACAACATATGGGAAGCCTATCATAACAACTTAAAGGTGAACTCAAATTAGAGAATGTGTGTAAATCTCAAAATGCTGCTTTAGGAAGGGTCATTTGAGGACTTGAGCCAGCTGTCCAAATTAAAGAGAATGTGCTTGTACTGTGCTGTTTAAAAAAAAAGGAAAGGATGAAGGAAGGAATACACTGAAGAAGGCAGCAACAAATGCAGGCAGAAAGGGGAGTACTGGAGTGAGGAAATAAGTAACGGATGAAAGAAGGAGTAAATAAGAAAAGAATGTGAAATGATGAAATGAAGGGATAGAGGGAAAAAGGAACTGAACGATGTGGGATGGCTGAATAAAAAGAGGAAAGGAAAGGAGGAAGAGAAGCAGAAGGGAGGGTTGAAGATAAGAAAGGAAGAAATTAAAGAAGGGATGAAGGAAGAAGCATGGAAAATGAAAGTAAGGAACGAAGGGAGGAAGAAGGAAGAACTGCACCAAGGGAGGAAGGATGGGGAATGAATGACGATAAAAGGAAGTGATCCAGCGTGGGACCAGAGAAAAAGGAGGAAATCATACATGCACAACTATCCTCCCTGCGTCGCAGACCCAGCTTCACACTAGCTCATTCACACATGCAGTCATTGGTGGGGCCCATAACACCAACACTCACACGCCTCTGACTCACGAGTCTGCACACAGGAGGGATGATGATATCGCGCTGGACATGTGGGGGGGTACCTTATAACCTATAGGGAAGGAAAAGTTATTTTACAGAATATAGATTAACGTTTGCCACCTATAGATTCCTAATCCCAAACATCGAGGCACTCCACCCACTTGGTCGACGGACCAATTAGTTGGATTGGTTGATGGTGATTTAGAACCAGTTAAAACACATTTTAAGACTCAGAATCCTTTATTCTTTTTAACTAAAAACCACAAACTCATAATTTCTGTTAATCAATATTTGTTTATCTAAATTTTCATCGCAATTAATATTAGCAGTTGTTTCATCGAAAGTTTAGAATTTTCTAGATCAATCAACTCAAATCACCAGACATTATATTTACCTATTCTTGCTATCTGGATTTTCTCTAATTCATTGGCTCTGCATAACCGAATTAGCCGTTACATTGTCCAAATAAAGCAGGCCAAAGCTCAAAGTCCGAAAGTTCTTTGCTCAGCACGTTACAGTCCCAAAGATCTCCATAGGACCAGAAATCGTGCAAGCATCTGTCATCGCCAGCATAGACAGCATCGACCGCATCCACCGCATTACCCCTCCCTATTCTACTACTCTTTTTATAATAAATTTCAGGATAATGTGAAACATTTTTAGGCGGAGAAAGTCTGTGATTGGCTGATCGAAAACGTCCGATTTTTGTTCATTATGGTTTCACATGGAATTTGCTGGTTCACTTCCGGAGATGACATAGTCCTTATGTTACAATGTTTTTAGGTTGTATGATCCAATTGTTCATTTTAAACCGGTTTTTACTGTCAGTAATTTGGCAGTCCACCAAGATCCTATCCTTGACCAAGGACATTGGGTGCTCTTTAGGAAGTTCACGGAGCCATTCGAGTCTGCGCAGTAGGTGTCGTGCTCACGAGACGGTGGCCACTTCTGAACTCGATTTTCGACTCCATTTTGTGGTAGGCCCAAATGCTAACTTAAGCTAAACAAACACAAAAGAATAATTAATACAAAGAAATGATGATTCTAATGTTATACCCTCTCTAATCCCTTTATGCATTAGTATTTTTCTAGCACATAGCGACATTTAAAGCAATAATATTCACCTTTAGGATAAAATCAGGAGTGCAAACATCACGTAAGCAACATAAATCATGCGATATCTAATGACCACATATACTACTATTAATATGCGTACGTATTTTAATCATTGGAGTTAATTCGCAATGCAAATAGCATTTTCCCACGTGTGATTTGTGTATGCAAAGGTTGAGTTAGAATAACACCACACTGTTAGTAAAATTATAATCAGTAAGTTATATAGTTAGTCTTTTCATGCAAAATAGAGGAGGTATACAAAATTTCGTTCTACCTGCTCCATCAGAAGCAAGAATGAAAAGAAGAAAGGAGATGCTGGAGATGCTGAGTAAGAGAAAAGGGAAAGGAAAAAGTTGGGACGCAGGAAAGAAAGGAGGTCAGGGGAATGGATACGAGTAAGAAAGATACTGGGTAATGGAGGAACAGAGGGAATCAGGACAGTGTAATATTTCAGAGAAATAAAAAAACAAAAGATTAAAATACATTTCTGTGTCCTCAACACACCATGTATGTTTGTAAAGCACATATTCACTAGAGGGGGCCTTGATATCAAATTAAACCTGTTGTTATCCAGCTCAATGGCCCTAATTATATCAACCTCAGAAAGTTGAAAGACTGAGTGGCCACACCAAGATTTAAATGTATGACCCTGAGATCAAACACAGATTCCTGGAGTGGATATAAAGATATGTGCAAGAAGGAAAAACATAGAAGGGAGAGTGAGGAAGGAGGAGAAGTCTGAAGGCAAAGATAGATATGGTAGACGAAGAATGTGAAGAGAAGTGGGGAAGGAAGAGATTGGGAGTGCAAGACTAGAGTGGAACATGCTGAGAATAAAAAGTGTGAAGAGGAGAAAGGCAAGGGAAGAAGAGGGGACAGTGGGGAGCATGTGAAAGTAGAGTGGAATGGGAAGGTGAAAAATAAAAAGCAGTTAATGAGGGGCAGTGGCGATTAAGAGGAAACTCAGACGTACGGCAGAAAGTGAAGGAAGAATGGAGAGAAGGAAAGGAGTGAAGAGTGAAGGGGAGGAAGAACAGCAGAAACTGAGGGAAAGCAAGAAAAGAGTACACTCCAGCTTTATTAAATATACAGTAATTAATTATGCAAAGTTGAGGGTTGTCAGGCCTATATCATTCTTGGCCTGTCTCATCAATGCATAGCTGTGCTGTCCAAGACACAGAATAGTGATTCTTTAACTGTGCTAGGGTTTTATGCCATCAAAACATTTTTGTGGCATCACAATAGGTCTTCCTGATAAAAGATAATAAAATGTCAGTTATACCATTGGGATTAAACTGTGATGGAGAATCAGGCTCTCATGCTTCAAACAAATAGTTCTGTTACATGATCAGGCTATAAATTGAAAAATCCCACTGCCAGCTATTTCAAAATGAAGGCAGGCATTCAACTCCATTCAGAGAGGCTTCCACACGCACCTTTGAACTAATAAAGCACAAAATTCAACTGAGTCTGCCGTCTGTGCTATATTAGGATTGTAATTTATGAACAGAGTAACAAAAGGATCTCTATGACAAAAACAGAAACCCACTGAGCTGTCCACATAAATGCAGTTCTGTCATCTGCATGGCACATGTTCTTTGCAGAAGGCACATTAACCCTCTGCGCTACAGTCAAAACTACCACTAGACAAAACTCTGATGTCTCTCCAGCAGAAACATACCATTTAATCACCAGCATGCAGCGTTATCTTGACATTGTTTGTTGTTGCCTGGATCCTGGTGGAATTCTGCTGTGGGGGCTTTTAATGCAAGTGCCCCCCAATTTAGCGCCCCAAACTCAGCTCCAGGTGCTCACTGTCCTAAAGGCTGACACTGTCCGATGCCCAGCTGTTGGTCACCCAAAACGACATGCTCAAGAATTCAAACGCACGTTCCCAGAATCATGTAAGAATTCACTTGTTATTGTCTGACTTTCTTATACTGCTGCTGATAACTGAAAGCCGCTTCAAAGCACAGGACAATACATACGTACATGAACCTCTTACATCAGAGTTTCCGAAACAGGTGAGTACATATACATGGCAGGTGCACATGGGGCCTGTGGTAGACAAAAACGTAAATAATACACACCTGAATAGTGTAAGACTCCCCCACCTGCCTGGTCCCCTGCATTCTCACGGGCAAGCACATCAGCGCTCCCAGAACACACAAGTAGAATTCCAATTATAGATCAAATCGCTGGCATGCAGAGACAGCATATGTTACATGCTGTTCAAGCCCTGGGCCCTGAAAGCTTCGCCACACTCTGACAAAGGCGCAAAGTGATGAAGTGCGCCCCTGGTTATAACTCAACTCATCTTCCATTCTGAGGTAGAGACAATATAGTGGGATGTGAGAAATAGAAAACGGACCATAAACACCAGTGTAACTTGGTGGCCATAAACCATTGGTAATCACAACCAGTATCAATAAGAGGCAGACATCCAAACTTTCCTGGGCTCACCGTCCGGGGGAGAAAAATTCAATAGAGCTGGCCCTGAGAAAGAAGTGCTTGAGCTAAGCACCGGAAACCACAGGCACAAATTAAGCACAGATGCTATGCTTTCCCAGGGGAGGCGTAACGTGGAGAAATACCTTATTTCTCCTTGTTTTGTCCTCTATGCATGCTGCATTCTGCAGCACGCATAGGAAGAGAAAAAAGCCTCAGAGGATTGGTGTTGTGCAGGAAGGTGTCCCTTCCTGCACAAAAAGAATCCTGCCTGCAACACAGGCACCCTTACACAATGGTGCAAGTGTGCCTGTCTTGGTGCTAAACAGCCAAAAGTGTGCCAGTGCAGGGAGAGGACAGGAATGCGCCATATAATGTTAAATATGACGCTTTTCTTCCCTCTCCCTTTCAAGGAGCGTAGCAAGGTGTCTTGCTATGTTGGATTGCATGAAATATTGATACATCTCCTCCTTAATGTTGATATATAATCCAACCATGAAGAGTTAACTTTCCTACAATGGACTTATTGTGCGAAAAAAAGAAATACACAAGTGAGTTTCAACGGATTAAGCCACTCCTCAAAAGAAGCACTGTTCTGAATCGGCATTAAGTAAGAGATCGGAATCCAAGAAAGCGCAGTGATTCCTGACCTCTTGAGCAAGCTCAGGGCGGGATGTGATAAAACCACATATTATCCCAATATTCCAAAAAGCAATGATAGCAAGAAGACCAATTTCTTTACCAGAAATTAGACTGAGAATATATCTATCATTCATCCACCATTGAAAGATTTTTCACAATCTGGATTTAGGCCCAATCACAGCACAGAATCTGCCCTCCTCTCAGTGACTGATAACATCAAGATGTCACTGGATGGAGGAAATTCAATGATTCTAGTGCTGTTAGATTTATCCGCTGCCTTCGACACTGTGTCTCATGAGATACTCCTCGATCGTCTAAGGGAGAGGGGAATAGATGGTGTGGCTCTTACTTTGCTGGAAAGCTTTCTTTCGGACCGCCAACAAGAGGTAAGATTGGGCTCCCACCATTCTATCTCAAGGGAGCTCACCAAAGGAGTGCCACAGGGCTCATGCCTAAGCCCTACACTATTCAACATATACGTAGCCCCCTTGGCGGATATTGTAAGATCTCATGGATTCACCCCTGTGTCGTACGCCGACGACACTCAGCTTTTGTTCCCCTTTAAAATCCTGACGCCCGCAATACAAAAATCCTTTGCGGACGGAATGAGGGCAATATCCCACTGGATGGCTATTAATCGCCTCCAGTGTAATGTAGGCAAGACTGAGGTAATGTTGTTTGGAGAGGCCACACTTCTGTGGTCCCCGGAATGGTGGCCCCCGGATTTAGGACCAACTCCTACCCCCAAACAGACTGTCAAGAATCTCGGTGTGCGCTTGGACAAATATCTTCTGTTTAAAGAGCACACAAACCAAGTAGCAGGCTCCTGTTTTCAGGTCATTGGACTGCTACGACGAGTCTTCCCATTTCTGTCAGACTTCTATAGGAAGACTCTTGTCCAAGCCTTGGTTATAAGTAGACTGGACTACTGTAATGGCCTGCTGGTCTCGGCAAATGAGGAACAACTACAGAGACTACAGGTGGTCCAAAATACGGCTGCGAGACTAGTTCTCAATGCTCAGCCAAGGTCTCCATCATTCCCCCTCTTGACAAAACTCCACTGGCTGCCAATTAGACAGCGTATAAAATTTAAAATCTGCTGCACTATCCACAACTGTCTGTTTGGCAATGGACCTAAATATTTAAAAGAACTATTCAAATCCTACATACCCAGTCGTACCCTGCGCTCCAGCAGCCAGCAACAACTTCAGATTCCAAGGATAAAAAAAGCCAGGCAGGGAGGGCGAGCCTTGTCTTACAAAGGCCCTATCCTTTGGAACTCATTGCCCCCTGCTCTCAAAAATATTATTAATTTTCAATCTTTTAAGAAGTCCCTGAAAACGTTTCTATTTGTCGCCTGTTAGGTCTCTCATCCCCTTCTTTTTTCTGATCAGTATAGGATCTTGGCTCCTTGGTAAAACGTAAGCGCGGAGATACCCCTCCGGGGGTTGACTTCCTGCGCTATACAAGAACACAAATAAATAAATAAATAAATGATAGGTAGAACTGAACTAAAGGATGTGTGCGAATGATCCACCACCTCTGTCATCCTTAGGAGTTTTTGGGTTTCAATAGCATTCACGAAGAATCCATCATTATGCTGATGAAGGACCTTTGCCAGAGGTGGTAGAGGATGATTACATAGCTGAAGGGACTTGGCAGACTCCTGTAGCACACCCCACTGTACTGGTCTGAGAATTTGAAGATGGAATCATTAGGTGATTATGGCACAGACTGAAATACATCAATTACAACTATTCCTTGAATACAAAAACTGGTGGGGGCTACATCAGTAGTGGATAGTAAACTCTTGCAGTCAAAGGCCACTGTGCTTGCATAGCAGTAAAGTATGCAGATCAAAGATGGCAAACAGTATAGCTTCAATTCATATAAACCACCCCAATATGCCTCATTAAATCATTTTAATGGAAGCAGAGACCTGGCAAAACCTTATGGTTACACAAATTGATATATTTGTCTCCCTCTGTTGGTAAGTTTACTTCCATCATCATTACTAGGTCTGACGTTAGCCAAGACCTTTTCATTTTACTAAAATTATATGTATAAATGCTTACCTAAAGGGGCTTCCAGACAGCCCTCTTCGCACATTGGGCTTTTATTGTGTACTTTTCATTTTCATTTCACCCTCTATAGTACACAGTATCGGGCAGTGGGTCACAGAAGTTCAGGCATGGGCTAATTTGTGTGTGATTGACCACATTCTCTCTTTCATAGTGAGTACATCCTCACACAAAGTAGTTAGTTAGCTGTGGGTTTTTTTGAGGCGCAAAAATCATCTTTGCTTTTAGGCAACATTTTGTTTTTTTATAATAGAAGACGTTCAGCTTCCCTAACATTTTTGACAAAACCTGATAAAACAGAACAAACGTTGACAAAGTCAAAAGTCTGGCCGCCAAGACCAGACCATTTAACTTTGCCAATGGTTATTTTTATTTCTATTTTTCCATTGTGTACGGCAATACTGTTAGAAAGTAAAATATAGGCGCTAGCTTAAGCGTTGACTTGTAGCAAACGATGTAACCATTTTACAAATATTTAGGAAAACGTGATTTTGCGGGGTCAAGAATGACCATACCAGCGTTTTTTTTTCAATTTTTGAAATCTAGTTGGACAGTTCAATCTACCGTACACTGCGCCCTTGGGGACAATAATTGCAGGTCATGCCCGGATCAGATGTAATCACGCGTTGCCACCCAGTGTTCGCTTTACCAGACAATTTGTCACAATCGTTTACTGTCCTTTTCGTTACATTGAGTGTCCGGCATAGTCTCTCTTCCACCCTCAAGCCCCTCCCCCAATCTCCATTCAGCTTTCTCTTCAAGTGCTCAATTGCCTTCCACTACAAGCTGCGTGATTTCCAATTTCAAGCTGGAATTGTCCTTAGAACTATTGATTGAATACCAACCCTGCTTCCCGAGGATGATGTCGGATCCCATTACTAACCCTCAGCCCACACTCGGCCGTGAATTTTCTCCCGAGCAAAATCTTGAAAATACACATTTTCGAGGCATTTGACTAAAATTCACATTACAGAACGGGGAAATACGTTTTTTTTGCCAGCTCTTTTTTGCAGACCTAGGCTACACATGCATTTTCATGCTGACTATGTCTATGCTAATTATCATATAGGTGCAACGCTGATAAAAAAATTATACATATATATATATTTGTATAAAGCCCCTTCCCCCCTTTGCCAGGCACAACAGCGCTCAATGTAGCACAACGTGGTTCCGCATTCCTTACTCACCGAAGAGATGTATGCTGGGACATGTTATGTTATGTTAGGGTGATTTATACCGCGCATGGCTGCCCCAGCAACAGGGCGTCCCAGCGCTAGCAGAACGGGTAGCCGGAAGAAATGCCCCTCACCGCGGCCCCCGCAGGGGGCCAATCAGCGGTCGGCGCCTTAGTGCCCCCGGGGCACCGGTCAACCCTCGGGAGGGGGCGGGGACGCCGACCGGAGCCCACCTCCTCGGGTTGGCCGGAAGTGATGCGCAATGCGTGTCACTTCCTGGCCTTCACAGGCCCAACGGGTCCTTTAATTCAGCAGACCCTATCCGACCCAGGATAGCGTCTAGGGCTTGGGGACATAGATGGGGCCATCTATAGCTCATGGGTAAGTCTTGTGCCTGAGGTTGTAAAGGATCTCACAGGACAAGGGTTGAGTCCCGCCAGCGCTGTCAAAGTGTCAGAAGGGGGAAACATTTCAAACTCCCCTTTCTACAGGGATGGTTCCCTTCCAGCTAGTTGCAGGAAGCCCTAGTCAGGAGAGGTTGCGGTAAGACTATAGCGGGTTGGTGGGGGGCCCTGGCTGCGACGGTGAGCCGCCTCCAGGGCTGTGGCGGAGTTACAGGGCGATCTGGAAGCAGGCCGGTACAAAGGGTACCTCTGCGCGGCACCATAGGGGGTGCATGAGCCAAAACCGAGGAGCCTCATGGGAGGGTCCCGGAAGCCGTGTCTGCGCCCCACTAGTCCTGCGGGCGGTTGTGGGCCTGAACAACCAGGGGCTTGCTAAGCGACGCTCCGCCCCGAGAGGGGGGGCGTGAGTAGAAGTTACCAACGGCACGTGATCGTAGAAAGAATCACATGGATGGCAGCATCAGCGGGCATCGCTCCCGCGCTGCCCGGCTCATCAGGCGGGCAGGCGACCCAGTTGGTTGCCTGCCCTTGGATCGCCCGTAAGATAACCCACCCATTACATATTCTGGAATTATGTACTAAACCTGCAGCATTGTTACCCAACACCAACTGTCTTGTGTGTGTCATTGGGTAACCTACCATGGGGGAGGGGGGACAGCGGGGTGCCCTTGGGGGTACTATGACGCTAGACGGATGTAAAAAGCCAGGTTTTGATCAGCTTCCTGAATGCCCAATGATCGTGAGTGCTGCGGGCAGCCCGAGGGATAGAGTTCCACATGCAGTCATTTTCAGCAGGCTGCAGCTGCATTCAATAGTGAGCGGAATCAGCTACACTCCAGCCAATGGGAGGGCCTTAGAAGATTCAAGATTCAAAGGAGGGAGCGAGTGTAACCCAGCGCGAAAGGCATCTGAGGAAGGCACACGCCGAAATGCATTATGCCTTGCAACAGTCAATAAAGGGTCGCCTTGAATTTCCGTGCTGTGTCCTCTGGTCTCTTCTTCGAAGTGATCTTTTCTGTGTATATATATATATATATATATATATATATCACACGATTTCGAAAGATAAGACGCACACTCAGGAAGTAAACCAAATACTTTTATTTGGTAACGCGTTTCGACAGACGAGCTGTCTTGTTCACACAAGATATACCTAGCATACACATATGCTCAATAGTTACTGACATGTCGGCATTGGGCACTGCCAATAATTGTTGTGGCATTACCAGCATGGTGACTATATACTTAATTTGCTTACAGTATGCTCTATGAACTTTGTCATATACATTGGTACTAATACTGCTGCGATCTGTCGTACTACCACTATGGTAACTATACTGTTATTATGTAGGTATAACGATTTTCATTAATTGCAATTTATCATACAAATGTACTACACAGGTCATGCATTTATCGAGCATACGTGTATGTTAGGTATATCTTTATTTGCCTTCTATTTCTCCACAGCATTTTATGTGGAGTCCATCATTGATTTTGTTTAGCGTCTATGTAATGCCTCCACACGTATTTACTCAGTGTGTGAACAAGACAGCTCATCTGTCGAAACGCGTTACCAAATAAACGTATTTGGTTTACTTCCCGAGTGTGCGTCCTATCTTTCGGAATCAGTTTAGGTATTAATTTCGCCGGGAGGCTTCACAGGCGCGATGCACCACCTGCCAACGGGCCTGAACTCCGGTAAAACGAAGCTCTTGTGTGGATGTGGATATATCCTTCATCACATCCTTGGAGTGTACTTGCTGCTTTGTTTATTTGCACTAGTGCACTTGCACTTTATAGGAGACTATGTGTTTTTAATCCTGTGCTGCATCACCACTTCTTTTATATACTGTTCGTAATATTTGTGTCTATTTATCCCCCAGTTGTTCTGATATTTATTGCACTTGCACTTTATTATTCATCATTATGAATGTTATTATCAACCTAATTGTAACAGATATAGACATATATTATGAGAAATAGGCAAAGACTAGGAGGGGTCAAGCTTCTATGGGATTTTGACCATGGTGCATATTTTACAAGACAGATCATCACAGCATTTTGTTTATGGCAGCGAGTCCCTTTTAGAGCGTCAGTTCGGGCATGAATTTATCCCTCATTTGTTGGTATATACCGTCAATCAGAGTTTAAGATGTATAGTCATATATGTACTAATCCGCTACAGTCTCCCATTATGTTTCACATGTATTGTTTTACCCTTGGCCCAACTATGACATGAATAGTGGCCGTGAGAAAAAGAGGTCATACCTCGCTTTTTAATTTGTAGTTTTTAACACTTACACACATTTTTCATTATTTATTTCACTAGCCTCTCTATTTATCAGCCTAATGAGTATAAAATGTTTTTACGATCAGGATAATTTAGTGTTGAGTAATTGACCACTAGGGCGATATTTTGCACTATATATATAAATTTAACCGACATTAGAATGTATTCTTTTTTGTTATCTGGATTCAGTATTTCTTTCATATGCATTTTTTCATGATTGTGTTAGTATGTTGTTTAGTTTCATTGTATGCTGCTATTGGCTGAGAAGGGAGGAGGGTATTTTGTGACACTACATCAACAGGAAATGGGTCCTAGCGTGTCATGTGATAAAGGTCGTGGCAACACGGCCGAAACGCGTCATGCCGATCCTCACGGAATAACATTGCACTAATTGAACCAGCAGCACGTTGTGGTTTGTACCTGTGTTTCCGAAGACTTGGAGTTAAGGGATTGTGATTTTATATAGCAGCATTGCGAGACTTTGGGACTATGCCTATGATTAAGGGAATGTTCTCCCGAAACGCGTCAGGCAACAGTAATGAATAAAGCGTCTGCAGTGCTTGATGGATGATTCTTGTGTCAGAGTGCGCCCTCGTTTTGCTGAGCAAACTGTGTTTGATGTTTTCGCGCCGGCTTCAGGGCGTGGAGGGCGCACCACCCAGCGGATTGCATGGGGCCACGGGGCGCTGAATTTTCCGCTGCTCCATAGGTGGGGACAAACAAGCCTTGGATTACAAGCACTGATGGACACTTTTGCGGCTCATTGAAGGGCCGTTTGCAACATTTTTCTCCCATCCCATTTGGGTTGAAGGTAGGCTGCAGCACTACATATCCCAGCAAACACTGGGGTTCTCATTCGAGGAGCCCATTGGAGGGCGGGTATTTAAATTAATTGCTGCAGCATTGCGAGACTTTGGGACTATGCCTATGATTAAGGGAATGTTCTCCCGAAACGCGTCAGGCAACAGTAATGAATAAAGCGTCTGCAGTGCTTGATGGATGATTCTTGTGTCAGAGTGCGCCCTCGTTTTGCTGAGCAAACTGTGTTTGATGTTTTCGCGCCGGCTTCAGGGCGTGGAGGGCGCACCACCCAGCGGATTGCATGGGGCCACGGGGCGCTGAATTTTCCGCTGCTCCATAGGTGGGGACAAACAAGCCTTGGATTACAAGCACTGATGGACACTTTTGCGGCTCATTGAAGGGCCGTTTGCAACATTTTTCTCCCATCCCATTTGGGTTGAAGGTAGGCTGCAGCACTACATATCCCAGCAAACACTGGGGTTCTCATTCGAGGAGCCCATTGGAGGGCGGGTATTTAAATTAATTGCTGCAGCATTGCGAGACTTTGGGACTATGCCTATGATTAAGGGAATGTTCTCCCGAAACGCGTCAGGCAACAGTAATGAATAAAGCGTCTGCAGTGCTTGATGGATGATTCTTGTGTCAGAGTGCGCCCTCGTTTTGCTGAGCAAACTGTGTTTGATGTTTTCGCGCCGGCTTCAGGGCGTGGAGGGCGCACCACCCAGCGGATTGCATGGGGCCACGGGGCGCTGAATTTTCCGCTGCTCCATAGGTGGGGACAAACAAGCCTTGGATTACAAGCACTGATGGACACTTTTGCGGCTCATTGAAGGGCCGTTTGCAACATTTTTCTCCCATCCCATTTGGGTTGAAGGTAGGCTGCAGCACTACATATCCCAGCAAACACTGGGGTTCTCATTCGAGGAGCCCATTGGAGGGCGGGTATTTAAATTAATTGCTGCAGCATTGCGAGACTTTGGGACTATGCCTATGATTAAGGGAATGTTCTCCCGAAACGCGTCAGGCAACAGTAATGAATAAAGCGTCTGCAGTGCTTGATGGATGATTCTTGTGTCAGAGTGCGCCCTCGTTTTGCTGAGCAAACTGTGTTTGATGTTTTCGCGCCGGCTTCAGGGCGTGGAGGGCGCACCACCCAGCGGATTGCATGGGGCCACGGGGCGCTGAATTTTCCGCTGCTCCATAGGTGGGGACAAACAAGCCTTGGATTACAAGCACTGATGGACACTTTTGCGGCTCATTGAAGGGCCGTTTGCAACATTTTTCTCCCATCCCATTTGGGTTGAAGGTAGGCTGCAGCACTACATATCCCAGCAAACACTGGGGTTCTCATTCGAGGAGCCCATTGGAGGGCGGGTATTTAAATTAATTGCTGCAGCATTGCGAGACTTTGGGACTATGCCTATGATTAAGGGAATGTTCTCCCGAAACGCGTCAGGCAACAGTAATGAATAAAGCGTCTGCAGTGCTTGATGGATGATTCTTGTGTCAGAGTGCGCCCTCGTTTTGCTGAGCAAACTGTGTTTGATGTTTTCGCGCCGGCTTCAGGGCGTGGAGGGCGCACCACCCAGCGGATTGCATGGGGCCACGGGGCGCTGAATTTTCCGCTGCTCCATAGGTGGGGACAAACAAGCCTTGGATTACAAGCACTGATGGACACTTTTGCGGCTCATTGAAGGGCCGTTTGCAACATTTTTCTCCCATCCCATTTGGGTTGAAGGTAGGCTGCAGCACTACATATCCCAGCAAACACTGGGGTTCTCATTCGAGGAGCCCATTGGAGGGCGGGTATTTAAATTAATTGCTGCAGCATTGCGAGACTTTGGGACTATGCCTATGATTAAGGGAATGTTCTCCCGAAACGCGTCAGGCAACAGTAATGAATAAAGCGTCTGCAGTGCTTGATGGATGATTCTTGTGTCAGAGTGCGCCCTCGTTTTGCTGAGCAAACTGTGTTTGATGTTTTCGCGCCGGCTTCAGGGCGTGGAGGGCGCACCACCCAGCGGATTGCATGGGGCCACGGGGCGCTGAATTTTCCGCTGCTCCATAGGTGGGGACAAACAAGCCTTGGATTACAAGCACTGATGGACACTTTTGCGGCTCATTGAAGGGCCGTTTGCAACATTTTTCTCCCATCCCATTTGGGTTGAAGGTAGGCTGCAGCACTACATATCCCAGCAAACACTGGGGTTCTCATTCGAGGAGCCCATTGGAGGGCGGGTATTTAAATTAATTGCTGCAGCATTGCGAGACTTTGGGACTATGCCTATGATTAAGGGAATGTTCTCCCGAAACGCGTCAGGCAACAGTAATGAATAAAGCGTCTGCAGTGCTTGATGGATGATTCTTGTGTCAGAGTGCGCCCTCGTTTTGCTGAGCAAACTGTGTTTGATGTTTTCGCGCCGGCTTCAGGGCGTGGAGGGCGCACCACCCAGCGGATTGCATGGGGCCACGGGGCGCTGAATTTTCCGCTGCTCCATAGGTGGGGACAAACAAGCCTTGGATTACAAGCACTGATGGACACTTTTGCGGCTCATTGAAGGGCCGTTTGCAACATTTTTCTCCCATCCCATTTGGGTTGAAGGTAGGCTGCAGCACTACATATCCCAGCAAACACTGGGGTTCTCATTCGAGGAGCCCATTGGAGGGCGGGTATTTAAATTAATTGCTGCAGCATTGCGAGACTTTGGGACTATGCCTATGATTAAGGGAATGTTCTCCCGAAACGCGTCAGGCAACAGTAATGAATAAAGCGTCTGCAGTGCTTGATGGATGATTCTTGTGTCAGAGTGCGCCCTCGTTTTGCTGAGCAAACTGTGTTTGATGTTTTCGCGCCGGCTTCAGGGCGTGGAGGGCGCACCACCCAGCGGATTGCATGGGGCCACGGGGCGCTGAATTTTCCGCTGCTCCATAGGTGGGGACAAACAAGCCTTGGATTACAAGCACTGATGGACACTTTTGCGGCTCATTGAAGGGCCGTTTGCAACATTTTTCTCCCATCACATTTGGGTTGAAGGTAGGCTGCAGCACTACATATCCCAGCAAACACTGGGGTTCTCATTCGAGGAGCCCATTGGAGGGCGGGTATTTAAATTAATTGCTGCAGCATTGCGAGACTTTGGGACTATGCCTATGATTAAGGGAATGTTCTCCCGAAACGCGTCAGGCAACAGTAATGAATAAAGCGTCTGCAGTGCTTGATGGATGATTCTTGTGTCAGAGTGCGCCCTCGTTTTGCTGAGCAAACTGTGTTTGATGTTTTCGCGCCGGCTTCAGGGCGTGGAGGGCGCACCACCCAGCGGATTGCATGGGGCCACGGGGCGCTGAATTTTCCGCTGCTCCATAGGTGGGGACAAACAAGCCTTGGATTACAAGCACTGATGGACACTTTTGCGGCTCATTGAAGGGCCGTTTGCAACATTTTTCTCCCATCCCATTTGGGTTGAAGGTAGGCTGCAGCACTACATATCCCAGCAAACACTGGGGTTCTCATTCGAGGAGCCCATTGGAGGGCGGGTATTTAAATTAATTGCTGCAGCATTGCGAGACTTTGGGACTATGCCTATGATTAAGGGAATGTTCTCCCGAAACGCGTCAGGCAACAGTAATGAATAAAGCGTCTGCAGTGCTTGATGGATGATTCTTGTGTCAGAGTGCGCCCTCGTTTTGCTGAGCAAACTGTGTTTGATGTTTTCGCGCCGGCTTCAGGGCGTGGAGGGCGCACCACCCAGCGGATTGCATGGGGCCACGGGGCGCTGAATTTTCCGCTGCTCCATAGGTGGGGACAAACAAGCCTTGGATTACAAGCACTGATGGACACTTTTGCGGCTCATTGAAGGGCCGTTTGCAACATTTTTCTCCCATCCCATTTGGGTTGAAGGTAGGCTGCAGCACTACATATCCCAGCAAACACTGGGGTTCTCATTCGAGGAGCCCATTGGAGGGCGGGTATTTAAATTAATTGCTGCAGCATTGCGAGACTTTGGGACTATGCCTATGATTAAGGGAATGTTCTCCCGAAACGCGTCAGGCAACAGTAATGAATAAAGCGTCTGCAGTGCTTGATGGATGATTCTTGTGTCAGAGTGCGCCCTCGTTTTGCTGAGCAAACTGTGTTTGATGTTTTCGCGCCGGCTTCAGGGCGTGGAGGGCGCACCACCCAGCGGATTGCATGGGGCCACGGGGCGCTGAATTTTCCGCTGCTCCATAGGTGGGGACAAACAAGCCTTGGATTACAAGCACTGATGGACACTTTTGCGGCTCATTGAAGGGCCGTTTGCAACATTTTTCTCCCATCCCATTTGGGTTGAAGGTAGGCTGCAGCACTACATATCCCAGCAAACACTGGGGTTCTCATTCGAGGAGCCCATTGGAGGGCGGGTATTTAAATTAATTGCTGCAGCATTGCGAGACTTTGGGACTATGCCTATGATTAAGGGAATGTTCTCCCGAAACGCGTCAGGCAACAGTAATGAATAAAGCGTCTGCAGTGCTTGATGGATGATTCTTGTGTCAGAGTGCGCCCTCGTTTTGCTGAGCAAACTGTGTTTGATGTTTTCGCGCCGGCTTCAGGGCGTGGAGGGCGCACCACCCAGCGGATTGCATGGGGCCACGGGGCGCTGAATTTTCCGCTGCTCCATAGGTGGGGACAAACAAGCCTTGGATTACAAGCACTGATGGACACTTTTGCGGCTCATTGAAGGGCCGTTTGCAACATTTTTCTCCCATCCCATTTGGGTTGAAGGTAGGCTGCAGCACTACATATCCCAGCAAACACTGGGGTTCTCATTCGAGGAGCCCATTGGAGGGCGGGTATTTAAATTAATTGCTGCAGCATTGCGAGACTTTGGGACTATGCCTATGATTAAGGGAATGTTCTCCCGAAACGCGTCAGGCAACAGTAATGAATAAAGCGTCTGCAGTGCTTGATGGATGATTCTTGTGTCAGAGTGCGCCCTCGTTTTGCTGAGCAAACTGTGTTTGATGTTTTCGCGCCGGCTTCAGGGCGTGGAGGGCGCACCACCCAGCGGATTGCATGGGGCCACGGGGCGCTGAATTTTCCGCTGCTCCATAGGTGGGGACAAACAAGCCTTGGATTACAAGCACTGATGGACACTTTTGCGGCTCATTGAAGGGCCGTTTGCAACATTTTTCTCCCATCACATTTGGGTTGAAGGTAGGCTGCAGCACTACATATCCCAGCAAACACTGGGGTTCTCATTCGAGGAGCCCATTGGAGGGCGGGTATTTAAATTAATTGCTGCAGCATTGCGAGACTTTGGGACTATGCCTATGATTAAGGGAATGTTCTCCCGAAACGCGTCAGGCAACAGTAATGAATAAAGCGTCTGCAGTGCTTGATGGATGATTCTTGTGTCAGAGTGCGCCCTCGTTTTGCTGAGCAAACTGTGTTTGATGTTTTCGCGCCGGCTTCAGGGCGTGGAGGGCGCACCACCCAGCGGATTGCATGGGGCCACGGGGCGCTGAATTTTCCGCTGCTCCATAGGTGGGGACAAACAAGCCTTGGATTACAAGCACTGATGGACACTTTTGCGGCTCATTGAAGGGCCGTTTGCAACATTTTTCTCCCATCCCATTTGGGTTGAAGGTAGGCTGCAGCACTACATATCCCAGCAAACACTGGGGTTCTCATTCGAGGAGCCCATTGGAGGGCGGGTATTTAAATTAATTGCTGCAGCATTGCGAGACTTTGGGACTATGCCTATGATTAAGGGAATGTTCTCCCGAAACGCGTCAGGCAACAGTAATGAATAAAGCGTCTGCAGTGCTTGATGGATGATTCTTGTGTCAGAGTGCGCCCTCGTTTTGCTGAGCAAACTGTGTTTGATGTTTTAGCGCCGGCTTCAGGGCGTGGAGGGCGCACCACCCAGCGGATTGCATGGGGCCACGGGGCGCTGAATTTTCCGCTGCTCCATAGGTGGGGACAAACAAGCCTTGGATTACAAGCACTGATGGACACTTTTGCGGCTCATTGAAGGGCCGTTTGCAACATTTTTCTCCCATCCCATTTGGGTTGAAGGTAGGCTGCAGCACTACATATCCCAGCAAACACTGGGGTTCTCATTCGAGGAGCCCATTGGAGGGCGGGTATTTAAATTAATTGCTGCAGCATTGCGAGACTTTGGGACTATGCCTATGATTAAGGGAATGTTCTCCCGAAACGCGTCAGGCAACAGTAATGAATAAAGCGTCTGCAGTGCTTGATGGATGATTCTTGTGTCAGAGTGCGCCCTCGTTTTGCTGAGCAAACTGTGTTTGATGTTTTCGCGCCGGCTTCAGGGCGTGGAGGGCGCACCACCCAGCGGATTGCATGGGGCCACGGGGCGCTGAATTTTCCGCTGCTCCATAGGTGGGGACAAACAAGCCTTGGTTTACAAGCACTGATGGACACTTTTGCGGCTCATTGAAGGGCCGTTTGCAACATTTTTCTCCCATCCCATTTGGGTTGAAGGTAGGCTGCAGCACTACATATCCCAGCAAACACTGGGGTTCTCATTCGAGGAGCCCATTGGAGGGCGGGTATTTAAATTAATTGCTGCAGCATTGCGAGACTTTGGGACTATGCCTATGATTAAGGGAATGTTCTCCCGAAACGCGTCAGGCAACAGTAATGAATAAAGCGTCTGCAGTGCTTGATGGATGATTCTTGTGTCAGAGTGCGCCCTCGTTTTGCTGAGCAAACTGTGTTTGATGTTTTCGCGCCGGCTTCAGGGCGTGGAGGGCGCACCACCCAGCGGATTGCATGGGGCCACGGGGCGCTGAATTTTCCGCTGCTCCATAGGTGGGGACAAACAAGCCTTGGATTACAAGCACTGATGGACACTTTTGCGGCTCATTGAAGGGCCGTTTGCAACATTTTTCTCCCATCCCATTTGGGTTGAAGGTAGGCTGCAGCACTACATATCCCAGCAAACACTGGGGTTCTCATTCGAGGAGCCCATTGGAGGGCGGGTATTTAAATTAATTGCTGCAGCATTGCGAGACTTTGGGACTATGCCTATGATTAAGGGAATGTTCTCCCGAAACGCGTCAGGCAACAGTAATGAATAAAGCGTCTGCAGTGCTTGATGGATGATTCTTGTGTCAGAGTGCGCCCTCGTTTTGCTGAGCAAACTGTGTTTGATGTTTTCGCGCCGGCTTCAGGGCGTGGAGGGCGCACCACCCAGCGGATTGCATGGGGCCACGGGGCGCTGAATTTTCCGCTGCTCCATAGGTGGGGACAAACAAGCCTTGGATTACAAGCACTGATGGACACTTTTGCGGCTCATTGAAGGGCCGTTTGCAACATTTTTCTCCCATCCCATTTGGGTTGAAGGTAGGCTGCAGCACTACATATCCCAGCAAACACTGGGGTTCTCATTCGAGGAGCCCATTGGAGGGCGGGTATTTAAATTAATTGCTGCAGCATTGCGAGACTTTGGGACTATGCCTATGATTAAGGGAATGTTCTCCCGAAACGCGTCAGGCAACAGTAATGAATAAAGCGTCTGCAGTGCTTGATGGATGATTCTTGTGTCAGAGTGCGCCCTCGTTTTGCTGAGCAAACTGTGTTTGATGTTTTCGCGCCGGCTTCAGGGCGTGGAGGGCGCACCACCCAGCGGATTGCATGGGGCCACGGGGCGCTGAATTTTCCGCTGCTCCATAGGTGGGGACAAACAAGCCTTGGATTACAAGCACTGATGGACACTTTTGCGGCTCATTGAAGGGCCGTTTGCAACATTTTTCTCCCATCCCATTTGGGTTGAAGGTAGGCTGCAGCACTACATATCCCAGCAAACACTGGGGTTCTCATTCGAGGAGCCCATTGGAGGGCGGGTATTTAAATTAATTGCTGCAGCATTGCGAGACTTTGGGACTATGCCTATGATTAAGGGAATGTTCTCCCGAAACGCGTCAGGCAACAGTAATGAATAAAGCGTCTGCAGTGCTTGATGGATGATTCTTGTGTCAGAGTGCGCCCTCGTTTTGCTGAGCAAACTGTGTTTGATGTTTTCGCGCCGGCTTCAGGGCGTGGAGGGCGCACCACCCAGCGGATTGCATGGGGCCACGGGGCGCTGAATTTTCCGCTGCTCCATAGGTGGGGACAAACAAGCCTTGGATTACAAGCACTGATGGACACTTTTGCGGCTCATTGAAGGGCCGTTTGCAACATTTTTCTCCCATCCCATTTGGGTTGAAGGTAGGCTGCAGCACTACATATCCCAGCAAACACTGGGGTTCTCATTCGAGGAGCCCATTGGAGGGCGGGTATTTAAATTAATTGCTGCAGCATTGCGAGACTTTGGGACTATGCCTATGATTAAGGGAATGTTCTCCCGAAACGCGTCAGGCAACAGTAATGAATAAAGCGTCTGCAGTGCTTGATGGATGATTCTTGTGTCAGAGTGCGCCCTCGTTTTGCTGAGCAAACTGTGTTTGATGTTTTCGCGCCGGCTTCAGGGCGTGGAGGGCGCACCACCCAGCGGATTGCATGGGGCCACGGGGCGCTGAATTTTCCGCTGCTCCATAGGTGGGGACAAACAAGCCTTGGATTACAAGCACTGATGGACACTTTTGCGGCTCATTGAAGGGCCGTTTGCAACATTTTTCTCCCATCCCATTTGGGTTGAAGGTAGGCTGCAGCACTACATATCCCAGCAAACACTGGGGTTCTCATTCGAGGAGCCCATTGGAGGGCGGGTATTTAAATTAATTGCTGCAGCATTGCGAGACTTTGGGACTATGCCTATGATTAAGGGAATGTTCTCCCGAAACGCGTCAGGCAACAGTAATGAATAAAGCGTCTGCAGTGCTTGATGGATGATTCTTGTGTCAGAGTGCGCCCTCGTTTTGCTGAGCAAACTGTGTTTGATGTTTTCGCGCCGGCTTCAGGGCGTGGAGGGCGCACCACCCAGCGGATTGCATGGGGCCACGGGGCGCTGAATTTTCCGCTGCTCCATAGGTGGGGACAAACAAGCCTTGGATTACAAGCACTGATGGACACTTTTGCGGCTCATTGAAGGGCCGTTTGCAACATTTTTCTCCCATCCCATTTGGGTTGAAGGTAGGCTGCAGCACTACATATCCCAGCAAACACTGGGGTTCTCATTCGAGGAGCCCATTGGAGGGCGGGTATTTAAATTAATTGCTGCAGCATTGCGAGACTTTGGGACTATGCCTATGATTAAGGGAATGTTCTCCCGAAACGCGTCAGGCAACAGTAATGAATAAAGCGTCTGCAGTGCTTGATGGATGATTCTTGTGTCAGAGTGCGCCCTCGTTTTGCTGAGCAAACTGTGTTTGATATATATATATATATATATATATATATATGTATATATATATATATATATTATCTACTGGCGGTCGCCAGTAGATAGTTATAGTTAGGACCGTGTTTCCATAGGAAATCTCAAAATTCTATTTTGAATAACTTTGGCGCCGGTTGACGAATCTTCGTGAATTTTTTAAAACTAATGGGGCGCTCCGCTCAGCTCCTACCCTGAAAGTCTCGGGGGGATTCGTCAAGCGGGGGCCGAGAAAAAATGGGGGTCCCAAAACACGTTTTCCCCATGCATTTTCCCATAGGACCTTTAGTCGAATGTACAGCCCGAACGGCTGAACAGAATTACTTGAAATTTGGCAGAGAGGTAGTCCTCAGGTCAGGGATGTGCCTTTTGCATATATGGAGTCAATCTGTTCAGTAGTTCCTGAGAAAATTGCAGTTAAACGCACATACATATCTATAGCCGCGCACCGTGCGCGTACCGTGCGTGCACCGTGCGCGCACCCTTACGTGCGCGAGCGTAATTCTGATTGGTTGTTACATGTCAGTCAACGTTCGAATCGGTCGAAATCATGAAGTGTCGGCCGCCATTTTGTTTGTTTTCAGTGCGAGAGTGGAAAAGGAAGGTGGCGAACGTGAAAAGGGGGCAGGGTAGAGAGTTCCTGACCCCCTAGCCTTGGTCAGGGGGTCCCTGAAGGACCCCGAAGGCAGAAAAAACATTTACATTTTTTTTGTTTTTTAAATCGCGGAGGTGCGCGCACGGTGAAAAAGTAGTTTATTGAAAAATAAATATATAAAAAAAATTATAATACATACATAACTTAGCATTTAAAAAACCGTACAAATTCACTGAAAAAACCATAGGTTTCACACATGTTATAGTTAGGTGGATATTTCACTCGTAAAAAACCAATGAAATTCCCCCGTTATAGTTAGTTCAGATAACTATAACTCGCGCGACCGCCACTCTATCACAAGGATGATGTCATCAGTGATGTCATGAGTGATGCCACTGACCATGTTATGAGTGATGTAATATGTGACGTCATGAGCAGAGGATTGCGGGAGCGCGAGTTATAGTTATCTGAACTAACTATAACGGGGGAATTTCATTGGTTTTTTACGAGTGAAATATCCACCTAACTATAACATGT
Source organism: Triturus cristatus (assembly GCF_964204655.1). Lineage (NCBI taxonomy): Eukaryota > Metazoa > Chordata > Amphibia > Caudata > Salamandridae > Triturus > Triturus cristatus. Next base: position 770,197,039 of record NC_140592.1, read on the forward strand.
GTGAAACCTATGGTTTTTTAAGTGAATATATATATATATGTGCAACCAACTCTGCCAAGGGAAATGATGACAGACGTAGACTCCGTGAGGGTAAAGCAAGAAGTGGTTTTATTTCACAAGGAAGGCCACAACGCGTTTCGACGGCAAGCCGCCTTTGTCACTACGACGGGCTTCACCTTCTACAACCATTAAATGCCGAGTTACTTGCAAAATCGTCATGACAACGGTAAATACATAGACATAGAAGTATGTACTTAACCCAGAAATCTGCTCAAAGAACAGACTAAGATCACGTTTTCCACATTGTCTTTAAACATCCATTTACATTCTTACTTTTCGCATTAATTAGAGTGTACATACTTATAAATGCTGTTATTGTCTCTAAAGTATAATACTGTATAATTTTATCCTTTTAAACAAAAAACACCATGTAAATACGTAGGTATTGTCCAGAAAAAGGAACGGATCAACTCGATGGATGACTGTAAAATAACAAAGATATACATTCATAAATTGAATACATATATAGAGACCAATTGAACTCAAATTGAAAGTCAATATACAGTCATCTTATACATTGTAAAGCCCATGTGGGCTAAATATATATATATATATATCCGCCTAATATGATTCCGATGGGGAAACAGTGTCGCTAAGATGTTATTTCTTCTCAAGAAGTGCTTCTGCTGAGTCAAACTGGGGCACCAGTGATGATAGCTAGGCCAGCCCTGCTAAATAAAGCTCAGGCTGTCATTGTTTCATACCTCTTGGGGAGGAAATGGTAGTGACAGGCTTTGCAACATCGCCAGCCTCACGAAATGCACAGTAACAGCATGAAAAACTGCCATGGTTATTTTTAGTTACCAACAGACCTTTTTATAAAGCGCAAGGATTAGGTCTGGCCTGCAAACAGTTTTAGCTGTTTTGATAACCTCATGTAATCAAAAAAAGGAATAAATAAATCATGCATACACAGAGGGGATTTGGGTCAGGCCTCTTCATCTATTGGCTTGTTCAGCAGTCATACCTAATTTGCTTTTGCCCACCACGGCTCATGACATGGGCCGACGTGTCAGTGCACGTCCGCCGTTGGCCCTCTTGCAATATTATTGATGGTATTTCACCTCATCACGTGTGCACATCTGCCTAAAAGAAGTGCATTTCATTGGCAGGACTGATGGGTCAATATTTCACTTTGCCAGTGCTTTTTTCTTTCCAATTTACATTTCTTTAATGTTTTAGTCAGCATTGTGTGTTTAAAATGTGTATCAGGTTACAGAATTCAAAGCTAGTAGTACCTTTTCTTCGCACCAATAACAATCATGTTTTCCAATACTGCACAATAATTCTAAAAAGGTTGTCTGTACTTATTTCAAGAGCACCTTCCTGCTATGAAGCGTTAAATTAAAATTATAAACAATGGTTATTTTTTCTTAGTTACATGTATTTTTTCAAGCATATGCCCACCATGTTCCTGCGTTGCATGCAGGGTTGTTTTTGTGCAGGAAGGGAAAGCTTCCTGCACAAAAACAATCCTGGGAGGATTTTTCCTCTTTCTATGTGTGGTGAAGAATGCAGGACACATAGAAAGAGGAAAAAACGAGAAGAAATAAAGTTATTTCTCCTCGTTGCGCCTCCCCTGGGGAGGGGTAAGGTTTTGGCGCATCCTCAGGTATACATGGTCTTAAATCTGGGGATGCGTCAAAATCCATTTGTGTTGCGTGAGAACACCCACCGCAGTGTCCATGAAACGCCTCCCTAGCGCAGAGTAAGGCAACACAGCAATTTGTGCTGCTATGCCTTACTCCATGCCTCATAAATACGATTTGGTGGTTTGCTCCGCCCTTGCCTCACAAAAAGTGACACATCGGCGGTGAAAGGGGCTTTTAAATATTCCCTGAGTATTTGATGGTTTCTAAGAAGCCAGGAGTTTACAAGCAAAGGTATATGGATGGGACACATCGATGCCCTCAGCCCCAACCAACTCTGGCAGCAAGCCAACCACCTACACCCAAACCTCTGTTAAGAAGACAGCCTGAGACAAAAGTTTGCACTGTGGGTACAGATATCAAATCTCAGGCCTTATTTAATTTTGAAGAATTAGTTGATAACTTTCAAAGGTTTTACTCTGAAAATATCACACATCAAACCTATTTACATTCTTGTAACACAACTCCCCATTTTTAGGGAGTACACGAGACATCAAACAACCCATTACCTCCTGTGGAAGAAACATTCTGTGAGCTCATGGTTTGCCCTTCAATTCAGATCCCCTGGCACCTCTGCAATTGGGAGGGCCCTCTACAGGGCCTTTCTCCAAGCTCTTTCACGACAATTCTTGCCCTCTAAAAGCTCTGTGAGGGGTCACCTCTCTTAAGGGGGGTCCTTCCTGGTCCTTGCATTCAAAACATGCAGGAGGTCTGTTCACCACAAAGCAACTCTGCCAGGCCACCCCCCACATCGTTGGAGAGCCAGTGTGGGCAATCTGTCCATACATTGGTTCCCTGACACAAGCTGCACCCTACAAACCCCAAAAGGCCAATGTCTAAAAGTATCAATGCGAAGGCACGTAGGTGGGTAAAGGACCGTGGAAATCGGCCGCCACAATCTGCCCCACTAAATTGCAGATTATTTCTCAAATGCTGCAGGCACCCTCTTTTGAGGTCCCCATGACACTGGTGTCCTGTGTTTAGAGCTCCTGTGAGATGCCAAGTGAATCTGAAGTGTCTCTGTCCACCATGAACTCACTCTCCATGAGCCAGTATGGTTCACCTACCATAGACCCCCACCAACTGCAGGTGCACCTCATCAGAAAGAAAAATATTACCACCCCTGATGGAGTCATGGGGTATGCATCTGACTCTGACCTGAGGAGCCGGGAGATTTTTCTGTTCATGCACTTTATGGACTTATCCAGCGCCCGAACAGAAAAGTCCTCACGCCAAGCTTGCCTTGGCACAGTGTGTGACCATCCTACCATTGCCTCGGGAAAAACATTTAGTCGACCACATAACCTCAGTGGTCGGTGCATCAAACAAGTCTCTGTGGCCAAGAACAGCTAGATCATTGCCACCCAATTGTAAAATTACCAGAACCGTAGGCGGAAGACCCGTTGGGACCGATTTTTCCACAGCCGTCCTCGGGTTTTGACTCCATGGCCTCCCTGGCCATACCACCACATGATGAATCTGCTTTTTCTGGCATGCTCAAGAATGGCACCTGACCGATACACCTCTGGGGACCTTGGTATGTAGGAGTGCACTAACACCAAAACTTTGCTAGTGGGCATAATACCGCGTGTACCTAATACAAGATATAAAGGAGAAAAGAGCATTACATCACTACGGGTGGCCCCAATTAGACCATGTGCAAGCACACATATCATTTAGAGCACCCAGACTTCTATTGCCCACTCTTTTTAATCTGGTGACCATCCAACCAGGCCCTGCAGCCAAAGTGGCTGCACCTATGTGGTTGGGTGAGCATTAATATTAGTTGGATCAATCCCTGCAATAACTAGCGTCATCTTTAACAGTTGTGTACACAGGATTTTGGACAGTGGCAATCCATTTACATGTAAAAAGAGCGCCCATGCCAGCCCATGTGAACTCACTGTAATGTTCTCTTCAAGGGCCCAGACAGGGCAACGATCAACCCAGGAACCCTATTTAATATAAATGCTCCCCTTAACCCATCTGGTCTGTCTTAGAAAATGGCAGTGTTACTGCAAAGGCCAGCAGACCTCCTTGAGCAGGAGCCCCCATGTATTTCTGTCATTTCTGGAATCTGCTACTAACTCTCCTACTCTGAAGGCCCCATAGAAGGCCAAACAAAATAGCCACCCTGAAAAGCTGTGCCTCGAAATCAGTCCTGCAAACCTCTGGAAGCCTAGAGAATATACTGCCCAAACGTTTTTTTATATCTATGGGTCTCCTCACGTTATAACATCTCCCTTTAAGTCTTCTTCACTGTGTATATAACTCTTTATTGTTTGGTTTAAAAAAAACATTTACAACAACATGCTAAAAATTGAGTAATCAAGTTAACTATGATAAAAGTTTTAAAACAATTAATCAATAAAATAAAATTCAATAATCGTGAAAGTCTGGTAATATTCTAATACAATACATCACCCTGGATTTCATGTAGTTTCTGATTTGGATAAATCGTCTTTTAGTTCAAAATCTCTACTCTGGCTAGAATGGAAGTTTGGCTTCAAGAATTCTTGACGCTTTATGAACAAATTTCGCAAGCCCAATATTTAACTTGGTGTTAACGGGGTTGAGGGCAGCCATTATTGCTTGACGGCAGGAGCGTACACCCAACATAATACATTGGCCTCTCAGCAACTGCCGTCTGGCTTGAAGTAATGCTGGGCATGCACAAACAATATGTTCCATTGATTCAGTATGATAGCCGCACAGCCTGCATGCAATGCTACTGCCCGACCGGCGCCATACCGGGAGATTCTTCAAAAAGGGCCATTCTCCCATCCTCAAGGCTAAAAACTTACGTTTCCAATAAAGTGCATATGTGCTAGACAGGTAGGGCAACTGGACACCCACTTCGTAATTGGCAATTACCGCCCAGGCATGTCCCCTCTTTGATAGTGTTGCCCTGTCTGAATGGAAGGACCACAACCTAACAGATTTCTTTATAACAGATTTTAACACCGATGGAGAGGGATTTGAGTCCCATAGGTCTTTTGCGCCTAACAGCTGTAAACTGTAATCCAAGAGTTGTCGGTGCTTTTGACTTGTAGGCTTTTTCTGTATTTCCTGCCAGAGTCGGGCCTCCAAAGAACCCTCCCTGGCCTGGCGCAGTCTATGGCACAATTTAACAAAAGCACCTGCCTCCACGCCGAGGTGATCTTGAAGTCCCAGTCCTAGTCTCACCTGGGCTGGCGATGCAGATTTTGGCAGCCGAAAGGCTTGTTTGAAGATTTTTGTAATTAATTTATTTGTTAATGTACTGGTTGAGCCCTTGGTGATCTCGTGACCATATGTCAATGAGTTAATTACTTTGGCTTTCATTACTTTCAGCATAGGTGTAAGGCTGGGACCTAATAGCTGGTTTGTCAATTTTGCGGCGGCCACCTCTAATGAAAGTGCTTTTATTTGTAATGCTTCCTTGTGCTTACCAAAGGAGCCACTTGCCTCCAGAAAGATGCCCAGATATTTATAACTGAGAGTTGAGTCCAGTTTTGTTTTATTAAAGTACCACCTTTCTATTGTCCTTTTTTGCTTCCCAAAGGAGATAGTTTTGGTTTTTGACAAGTTAAGTTCTAGATGGTTTTTTGTCGAGTATGACAACAATTCGTCCAATAACCTCTGTAGACCCACTTTTGTGTGGCTTAGTAGCACCAGGTCATCGGCATAAAGTAAGTTGGTAATGCGGGTCCCATCAAGTTTAGGAGGGTGACAATTTACTTTATCAAGTACTGGGGAAAGGTCTGATATGAATAGGTTAAACAGGAGTGGAGCCAATACACATCCCTGTTTAACACCAGTTACAGTTTTGATCTTCCTGGAGACATGACGGCCTTCGCCCAGCTTGATTTTAATCCATGTTTCGGTATGAAGCTGAATTATTGCCTGTAGAAGAGACTGTGGTATTCCCCATGATTTTAATTTCTGCCATAACAGGCTTCTGGGCACACGGTCGAAGGCTGCTTTGAAGTCTACGAAGCAGCAATGCAGCTGTATGTGTTGGCATGCTGCTTTATCCATCGAAACTGTTAATGTTAGCAAGTTGGTTATTGTCCCGGTGTTGGCTACGAAGCCCGTCTGATTGAAGGGGAGACACGCAGTTGTTTCAGCCCAGGCCTGTAGCTCCTCTAGTAAGATGTTTGCAAAATACTTGGACTCCACGTCAAGAAGTGCAATCATTCGATAATTTTTTGGCTCGTTTCTCTTTCCGCCTTTATAGATCGGGTGAATGATTGCTCCTCGCCAAGATTCTGGGACCGTGTTGTTTAATCTGCAATAGAACAGCGGGGTCAAATAATCTGACCATAAATTGATGTCAGATTTAAACATTGCTTGGGGGAGGCCATTCGGACCCGGGGCTCCATCAGCTCTTGCTTTCCTTATGTGATTTGAAATCTTATTTTTTAATACTGCTGGCAACACCGTAGGCTCTGGTAGGATGTCATTCCGTTCCATAGGGTCCATTTTTGTCGGGTCATCTAATGGGGTGTTTTCGGGCCAAACCCTCCTGTGGCTCTCTGGACCCGAGAAAAGGAACTCAAAGCTTACTGGGCTGGCAGAGTCGAGACCAACTTTGTTGTCATGAGTGTCTCCAAAATGAAGAGATAAAAACTTGCTCCAGTCTGCTTCACTGATGTTTGCGCTGCCATGCCCAGTTACGCTTTGGTTACTCCTATTCACAAGGGACCAGAAATGCTTCGGATTAGGATTTTTACTTTCATGGATGAGCTTCAGCCAGAATTGATCCGAGGCCTTTAATTTTTCTTTTTGGATGGCGGTTCTGAAAGAAACTTGCGTTTGCTTGTAATTATTAAAGTAGATTTTGTTACTAGGGAACCTTCTTGAAAGACGGAGTGCTCGGTTCCTCTCAGTTCTTAATTTCCTTGTGGCTTTTGAGATGAAAAATTGAGAGGTTTGGTTTCTCGGGCCCCTCCTTATGGGAAGTTCATTGAGAAAAAGATTTATGAGAGAGGCCCAACCACTGACCACATAATCAAAAAGAAACCTGACCAATAATTGTGGCCTACCATTTTGTAAAGAAGGATAATGCTGCCACATGCCACCTGACATAAGCCATGGATTGGCGTTTCTGCCTCAGTAGAGCGAGGAAGCGACACAAGACTGTTTGGAAAATATTTCCCCACTGCCACCTTGCCCCACAAAATGACACAATGCTGAAATGCCCTCTCATATACACTTCTTGACTTTGGCACTAAATTGGCTATCATGAGGTCTGGTAGGACATGCCACCATTCTTCTACAGATTGTATTGGAATGTTGATGGGCTCTCTGCGGCTTCATCCACTTTCTGTGTGCAATGCATGTGAGAACAGTCTCTCGAGTGTGAACACTCCTTACATCACTTGTCCACTTCTCTACTGGAAAGTCCAAAATCAAATCAAATATCTCCATAAAAGCCCCAGTCCAAACGTTTACTTGCACTTTAACTGAAAGATGACTACCTAGCTGGTCACACTCAGATTGCACAGTACCCAGCCGCATACTAGGCAACTGTAAAACAGTGCTGACATCACTTCCCCAGCTGCCTGTGCCCCAGCTGACACATGGAGTAGAACCTACTGTGCCGCATGCGACGAGAGTGTCACAGCCGCAACTGCAGCAGATACAGCCCTCTCCTGGATGCCCTTTCCACTGTTCACCTGCTCCAAATTGAGCAACAAGCCATCTTGCCTTTTCCATATTGTCTCCTTCACTTCCCTCTGTGACCTATCCCTCATGAGGGCTGCAGACAGCCCCCCACCTTTAGCAACCAACGGCAAGGCCCTTGCTAGATTGCCCACCAAGTCGACCTACTGTCCTGTCTGCTGTCCCCCTTTGCTATGCCCTGGCCCCGGTATTCCAACTGCCCCGTTCTCTGCCAGTGCAATTTACCCCGCTCTGCACAATGCTAGTGCTGACAGCAGGCCCACCTATCGGAATCACCCCCATGCGGTGACCGCTCACTATTGCTGACAACGGGCCCTACCACCGGAGACAACCCTGGCTGCTCTGCTCTTCCTGATTCAACAATAGAAGGAACACTGAGGTCATGCCTTTGCCCCCTCCTAGACTTCCTAGGGACCAACAGAAACGCCGACCTCGATGTGACCGCGGCTCTCTTCAGTCACTCCTGAACCTCTACCAGCACAGGAACATCAACCCTGTAACTAGCAAGTAGCGTTGGATGTAATAATGTCAGCAATTCGTCCATCGAATCAAGTCTGCTCATAACCAACTCCATATCCCTATCCCTTTTTGTGCTGCTAGCAGCCTTCTTAATTGACTTTGGAGGCATGGTTCTGGATTAACCCTAAGTAACAACAACCTGTAACAGACACAGCAAAAGACCCACAACACCTGCTGCTTTACCAGGAAATCCCAGCAATGTACTGCCAATCAACTGGTCTGGATCATGCAATTCTCACCCAGCAACTCTTCGCTCGAATTTTAATGCAGCCTCCCAATATACTGCAACCCTCCCACGACCTCCCTTTATTCCCACTCCTTACCTTCTATTTTCAGGCACTTGGTTTGAGGCTGGCCGCACTTTAAACTTAACTGCTGTGAGTTGCAACCCACGAGGAGAAACAAGGAGGGAAGGGTGGGGGTAAGTAGGCCAAACAACAGTAGCCTCCAACCCTAGGCCAGCCCACCAGGAGGGCAAACAGCAAAATCACTGATAATGAACTGGCCAAGAATAAGAGGGATAAAGTAAATAGCACAGAGGGGAAATCCCAGTGCTTGAATCATGTATCCCCTAACTCAGCCCAAGCAGTGATCAGCTGCTTCTGTCAGAATTTTGTTTCCGAGAGGTGCCAAAGAGTAGAGGAAATAGAATTGGGATGCCAGATATTACACAACACCTGCATGCCTCCACTGACCTTAAAGTACTGTACAGGGGGAGAAAGTAACTTAAAGCAGGCACTCACTAACCCTGCCTCTCCCTACAGACATGCTAATTACAGAAAAGGCCCAAGAAGGGCAGGCTGTTAACTGCTGGCCCCAAGTGTATTTGGAACTGCACGGAGCTCCTGAACCCAGAGCTCCAGCGTGCCGCCACCACACCTGCCAAGGGGAAATAAAGGTGAGCAGTAGACCAGTGAGCAGAGGACAAAAGGTCAGCCCGCCTACAATTGCTCCTATTTGACGATGTGACTTCTCTCAGCAATGGGGGGGGGCATGTCTTCAAGGGAAGGTGGTCAACAAAGAGGCTGAGACCCACCTTGCCGCACCATTTTATGTGGCCACTGGTTGGCCATGACCATCGCCCTCTCTTGCCAATCGCAAAATTACACTCTTCGGAAAACCTGAAGCGTTTAAGATGGGGCCCAGATGGCATCCAAGAAGTAGTTAAAACATCTCATCCCTGGAAGGCGCCTTAATGAACAATCCAGACCCTGTAACAGCATGAGTGTTGTGTACAGAGCAAATACTGGAAATGGATCCACTGGGACACTCCCTTAAAGGCACAGACATCCTTGAAACAAGGAGGGCATGCTTGCCTAAAATATTCACCTGGTAAAATCCAGGATTAATAGAACTATGCACCAATTAAGGCACAGACCTTAAAATTCTATGCTACTTAGATCCTTGATGGAGTTCCACAAAAGATTCAAAAGAGAGGTATGGGCACTAAAAAGAAGCAGGGATGAGATGTTCTGGGCAAGGCTCCTATTCGCCTCCAATAACAGTGACACAAGGATGTTTTGGAGGTTCATCAATGACCTAGAAAAAAGCCCGCAAGCCGCGAATAATGCCAACATTAGAGAGCCCACAAGGGTAAATTACCTTAAAGCTCACTTCTCAGGAAGCCCAGGAAGCAGGGCAATCTCAGAAGACACAATAATTGAAATATTCACGGTGAATGACATCCCTCTCAATCATGATATATTACAGTATTCCACTGAAGCCATCAATAGCGTGGTAGAGGGCTCTCACCCCAATTGCACGCCAGTATCCAATGGTATCCCACAAGTCCTGCTGAAATACAGCTCACTAGTTTGGGCCTAGTGTCTAATAACAATTTTCAGCAAAATCTTACAAGTAAGGATAATTCCGGAAAACTGGCGAGGCTCCACAATTCAATCTATTTTCAAAGGTGGCAAAGCATCCTTTCCAAACAACTACCGCCTCGTAGCTCTGCTAAATGTGGAATACATTTATTTTTCATCCCTATTATTGAATGACCTTTCTGGCTGGGCAAAGACCACAAGAAGAATTCCATTGAACCAATCAGGGTTCATGAAGAAGAAAGGCACTCTTACAAATCTAATGACAGTTGGGCTGTTAATGGAAACATCATGTGACTATAGATCGTCCATGCTCATGTGCTTTGTGGACTTCAAAGTGGCATTTGACTGTGTCCCGCATGGAAGTTGTGAGCAAAACTGGACAGCTGTGGCATTCTACAGAAGCTACTGAAGGCCTCGAGGATGCCTTACACTAATGCATGGATTAAGGTCGAGTTGAGTATGGAAGGCACCTGTTAAGGGAAGTACCAACATCAATGGGGCTGAAGTAGGGGTATGTGCTTGCATTACTCCTGTTTAATCTACATATCTATGATCTTGACATGGTAGCCTCTCATGCGCCCAACCTGGGAGGCCGATCCATATCCAACGTCTTTTATGCCGATGACCTACTGCTGATGAGCAAGACACGAGTGGGCCTGTAAAGATTGATTACCAAACTTACAGAGTACACTGTGGGTAACGCCCTAGAAATAAACCTTAATAAGATGAAGGTGATTTGGCTTCGGAAATGCATCATGAAACAGGGCGAGTGGTTACTCGATGGTCAGCCCTAAGCAGAAGTATTTGGGTTTCACCCTAGATCTGTGGGTGTCCTTTTTCCCACAGAGGAACATTTTAAGAGAAAGGCCTCAGCCCTAATCTTTGCATTCATTCCTCTTTCTAAAAGACTGCATGATCCCACCCTGAGCCCACTTCTGGCTGTGGTAAAGTCAAAATCCTGCAATTTCTTATGGAAGTGATTTGATGCTTGGGCGGGAATCTAAACCTCTGGAGACCCTTTTCACAATGATGTACACACAGGTATTTCATTTGCCCAGATCTGCCCCTCCAGCACAAATAAGGCTTGAGTTTTCCCAGGCTAAACAAATGTTGGTCAGGAGGGTGGCCTTTTTAAAACTCTGCCATAAGATTCGGACCACCACAAATGACACCCTGAATTGCTATGTATGGACGGAAATAGACATGCAGAAAGGAAAGGCACTCTATTAGAGATATTTGGACGAATCAAATGAGAACTTGGGCCTAGGGAATTTTTAGCCCCTTCCAATGAGCCAAGCTGTGTTTAAAAAACAGTGAACAAATGTATCCAGAGGATACGCTGGGTGGAGGGCAAGAAGGCTCTTGCAAAGCAGGCTCCTGGATGGTTAGTACTAAATTCTTACACAGGCATGTTGGAGCAATCACACTTGGGGTCCTGCTACCCTATACACGTGAAAAGAAAATTAATGGCTCTGCGATTAGAATCCTTTCTGATCCTGGTCTACACCCTAATGTGGCTGGAAGAATGTAATCCTGTGAATAAATTATGTTGACTATGGAAGTTTGCAGACGAGAACACCTTGTATGCTGATCCATCAGAGGTCATTGCTGTGCAAAGAACTCCTGGCCCTTGGGGTGCGGAGCTGCAGGCAGGCGCTCACTGAGTTATTAAGTCAGCGGAACCTTATGCTGAACATTTAAACAGTGCAATTCTTAGACATTTTCATTAAGAAGGTTGCAGCTACCGCCGCGCAGGCCACTAGTGTGAGTGCCAAAGAGTGATCTACAAGACGATTTGTCATGAATCCCCCCCCAAAGATATTTCCACATATGTCTCTTTTTTTGCTTTCTATCCTAAAGGGCCAGGCTGCTAGAGGACTGCTCTATTTATCTGAGTTATGCTATCCTCCATCCTGACCCCCTATGGTTATTATCCACCTTTTATTCCCAGGGGCCAGACTGCTAGAGATTGCTTTTCAGCTGGATTATTGCCCTCCCCCAAAATGCTACGTTAAACATGTTCTTATTCATGAGGGAATCATTTTGTAAGATGTTAACCTAATTAAACAATGTTTCCTTAGATCTGACCAACTATTTCAGATGTCCTCGCATGATATTCGTTTTTGTTAACATTGAGGGGGTAATTAGTAAGATTTTTACCTTACTCAATCATGTTCCTTTAGATCTAGGGATTACTGGATCAAGTATGTAGGGTTTTCTTAAGACTGTTGATTAACTCTTCTGCATGTATTCTTCCTTTTATATTTTGTGCCTGCTGTTTATGGTTTTAATTAACTAATAAACTATATATATCTCTGCCAAAGTGTCTCTAATTTGATTTGACCTCACTTCACAAATTTAACAACTTGCATTCTGTTTTTGCTTACGCAGCTTTTTTAAAATAAAAAAATACATATGAGAAACGCCATGGCATGAATTATATATTCTCACGTAGAGCGTGCAATTTGATATTTATTACCATTGTTGAGGGTGGAGGGGGTTTTAACCTCTCTTGAGTTAGAAAGATAGATAGATAGATAGATAGATAGATAGATAGATAGATAGATAGATAGATAGATAGATAAATAGATAGATAAATAGATAGATAGATAGATAGATAGATAGATAGATAGATAGATCAGTTCCCACCATGTGTATGTCAAACCTATATCACACTTATTGCTTCAACAAATTGCCAGTTCTATCTAAGACCTTGTGTCACTTTAATTGCTGACTGGTCAAGCGCATCTATAACATGAGTGTCCAGGGGCTATAGAAATCTGCTAAATATAAAAATAATAATAATAAATAGCATTAAAAAAAGCACAGGCAAATAACAATTATGGTACAGAAGTAGAACCAAAAAACTGCTGAAATTCACAAATTATGGTCAGTTGCACAATCTATAACTCTCAGGACATATATGGCGTGTGTCTGTGTGTATGGGTATGTAATCTCAGTTTTAGTAATCAGTATTATGGGATGAAGACTGCAGCAAGTGGGGTGAATTTCCATAAGGATTTTAAGTAGTCCAAAATCTAGTCATTGTAGTTTTTATCTCAAGGATATCAGTGTTAACAAAAATTCCCATCAGCAAACATGGATTTCCTTGAGTACTCCTACCCCTGAACAGTTAATCCTGTAGATTGGTCACAGAGCAAGAAACCCACAGGAGGTATTGCAGTAGAATTTTGTATTAGCACATCAAACCTTTTTTGTGCCTCAAACTATTTTTCCTGGTGAAGCACTCTCTTTTGCTATAGCAATATGTATAGTGAGCATGGTGGGGGACACTTTACACCCAGATGTTTTATAGGAGTATATTTGCAAGAGTACATTGGGTGAAAAAAGCATAGGGAAAGTATGTGGATATCTACACATACATAATATTACATATAACATTAAACTTAGTAGTGCAGAAAATGCCTGTAATTTTCCTTGGCATATATTTCTGAAACTTGTACATTTGAGACATTTCAATTTTCAGAGCAGATCAAAAATTGATATGAATCTGGCCTTAGCCAACCGTGACATCATAATCAAATCAGTTTCATGCAGTGCATTTTATTCATCTTATTTATGAACTGCCTCTTGCTGTTCTACTACTTACTTTTTTTTAACATATGATCACTGCCATTATTGGTTTATCTAATTTTATTTACTTCTACATTTTTATATATTTGATGTGTTGTAAATTTTTTCTTCAATCCAGTTCAAATGCAGATATAATATATGTTATAGCCATGTTCCCATGCCAGAACATGCTGAGCATTTCCGAAAAGCCCTTTCTGGGTGACGCCTGCATGTCATGTCCTCAAATTCTTTTCCTTTACTTTCCAAAAGTCTGCTGTCAGTTTATTATTTTGGGAGCAGTATTTCCATTCCAATTTTGTTCTGGTGACTGATTCTGATTAAAATACTCACTTGACTGCAATAAGTTGTTGTCCTTTCTATGGGTTCTGACTCTTGATCCTCTTTGTTTTACTCTCTGATTTAAGTATTAAAAGGAACTTTTTTTCTTCTCTGTTGCTCTATTTTTAGCTGCTTCAAGGATTTTTCGGGTACCCATTTTCATAGACTCTCCTCATCAAACAATTTTTTTTCATATTTAAATATGTGTATTCAGAACAATCATTCCTTGTTCTTGTTCTGGGGAGATCCCTATATGGGATGCTACATTTAGGAGCTTTTGGGAGGATACTGTTGCATGCAGTGTGAGGGTTTTTGCAAAATAGGTTGCTTTTCAGTTACATGTCTGGCATTTGTAATTTTACATCCTAATATCAAATTCACAATCACATATCCAATGCATGAGTAAGTGTGATTGCATTCTGCCAAGTCGATTCCACCATTCCATGTCAGGAAAAGCTCATGAATAAATTAGTCCCATACGGCGATATCATGTATATATTTCTTATATTCAGGTTACAAAACCTTTAATGTTCCCTGAACCCCAGAAATAAATTAGCATAGGTGGATGCAAACACTGTTCCCATCACCATAGTACTCATTTGTATATATATGTTATCATTGAAAAGGAAGACCTTGTTACTTAGACTAAGTTGCAGTATTTCCAGTAGCATGTCAGTTTCCTTAAGTAAATTAATCAGCCTCACTCTTAGAGCATTCAGTGTGACTTAAGCGAGGTATTCCACGAATTTTGGGAGGGGATGTTTTGTGCCTTTATGAGAGAAGCGAATGTTTGGACAGGTTTGCAAAAGAACATTTCCAAAAACCTGAAAGTATTTTTTAGTTAGTATCCTATTGATGAGAGGAAGGATTTACTTGGGTACTGTGCCTCAAGGGTACTGTTTAAACTGCTGGGATTACCACATTTTCATTATTATTTGTACCATTTCCATGGGATTGTTCTACACTATTTAATAACGTGATAGGTCCCTGAATCACCTCATGTTTTGTCAAATTGTCTATTCATTCTCCTCTCCCGGTTCTCTTTTTCTTTCAGATTTTCGATGATTAGATCATTAAATGTCAGTAAGATTTCCAAGTGGTTAGGTTGGGTATAACCTACTTTGAAATTTTACTCCACTTTTTTCTGAGAGATATGTTCAGTTGTGTCCAAATGTACCTGGTTCCAAACCTACAATGGTTTGACCAATGCTTTTTTGTAAGTTCTATTGGTGCTCCAAAAATACTAATTACTCCATTTAAACTCTTGTCAGGTCTTCCGTCTTTTTCAGTTTCACATTTGTAGGCCGATTTTTCTGGTGTATTTGTAGACCTTATGCACTCAGTTCACATTTATATTATGCTGGAAGATAAGGCCTAATTCAAGTACTTCCATTTCTGTGTGAGTAATCGTTATACCTCAGATATTGATTAAAGAAATTGCTTCGCTTGTGTGGATGACAGTACTTGTTCTTGCTCTTCGAAGCAAGAACCTGATTTGGAAAGTTATGTCTCCGTTGCGGGCAGTTGTGTTTCTGCCATTGTCAATAGGAACATTTCTACCTCCTCCGCTTATTGATCTCATCTGACTTTTGCCTTAGAATTGGCTTCATTGACCCATATGAAGCAGGCACCTTTCTTTAAAAAAAATGTTTGCTTGTGGTTCTTCATCCAAAGTTGATCTTGGGTAAGAGATTGCTTTAATTGAATGTTTCGTTTCTACAACCCCCTTTTTCGGACTTCTTCGTATGTTTCTTGGGCCAGATGTACGGCCCTATTTTGCATGCACAAACGGGGTTGCGACCCGTTTGCACATGCACAATTTCACAGGGCCATGTACAATTCCTAAATAGCGAGTACCAATTTATGTGGCACTCGCTATTTAAGAATTGCGAGTCGCTATTAGGAAGGGGCGTTCCCTTCCTAATAGCGACCCCAAAGCCATGTATGAATGTTTTGCAACCGCAACTGCGGTTGCAAAACACTCGCAAATTACCATCCTCTTCAAGAGGGTGGTAATGCACTCGCAAAAGGGAAGGGGTCCTGAGGGGACCTCTTCCCCTTTGCAAATGCAGGGGAAAATATTTTTTAGGGGCAGACATTGTTCCCAGGGACCACTGCCTGCCCATCAGTCGAAAAGCCAGGTCTTCAGAGCCTTCCTGAATGTGTTCAGGGAGGGGGCACATCTGATGTCGGTGGGGAGCTCGTTCCAGGTCTTGGCTGCGATGTAGGAGAAGCATCTTGTCCCTGCTCTGGGTTTTGGCGAGGAGGAGGTTGGTGGAGCGGAGGTTGCATTTTGGCATGTGGAGGATGATTCTGTCATTGAGGTATTGGGGTCAGGTGTTGTGTTGGCATTTGTAGGCCTAGGTGAGTATCTTGAACGTGACTCTTTTCTCGACGGGGAGCCAGTGGAGCTTGCGTAGGTGTTGGCTGATGTGTTTGTGTCGAGGGACCCCGAGGACGAGTCTGGCGGCGGTGTTCTGTATTGTCTGGAGCTTGCGGAGTAGGGATTTGTTGATGCCGGCGTAGAGGGCATTTCCATAGTCCAGCCTGCTGGTGATGAGTGCGTGGGTGACTGTCTTTCTTGCCTCGGGGGATCAATTTGAAGGTCTTATTGAGAACGCGGAGGGTGTTGAAGCAGCTTGAGGTGACGGCGTTGACCTGTCGATTCATGGTGAGGGAGGAGTCGAGTACGATGCCGAGGTTCTTGGCGTGGTCTGTGGGGGTCGGGTCTGCCGAGGGCGGTGAGCCACCAGGTGTTGTTCCACGCCAAAGGGGTGGTTCCGAGGACGAGGACTTCTGTCTTCTGAGACACTGTTTTACATTGTGATTTGCGAGTCGCAAATCACAATGGTCGTACATCTGGCCCCTTGTTTTTACAGCATCCAATTTTTTTAGCAAATATGTATTCTCGCCATAGTGCATGATCATTTTATCTCTCAAACACTTTCTATTCAATTTTTTCAGTTCTTTTTGATTATCACCAGTAATATTTCAATGTTTTGTACTATATTGCTTTTTGTTGCATTTATATCTTGCTCTAGTTTCTGCTCTCTATCGTCCCCACACTTTTAAAAATAATCCTACATTCTAAATGAGGATTTATTTTTGTGTACCGCCTCGTCAATTGTGGATTTCTATAGCAGCCTCTTTAAGTGATGTTGCTTTGGGAATTATTTGACCTCTTGAAATGCACCTGATGTCAATGTAATTCTGGAGGTTATTTCTCAACATCTACTTTTCTCTTTTTCCTAGATTTTAGATGCTTTGCTGCATTGTTAATGATTGTATTCCACTTTATCCTTCATTTATTTTTTTACTATTGTGATATTCCCTCGTCAAATATCTGAGATGTTGCATCTTTTCAAAATTCTTCTTTTCCTTGTTCACTATTACATTTTCTTTTTTATGCATCAGGTATGAAAATGTATTTAATATTCCAGTATGATCTTTCATGTGACTTGTTCAAAACATTTCCAACATATGCATTATTTTTAGAAATCACAACGTGGCTGCCTCTTTACTTCCCCTCCTCTGTTTTACTGTGAATTTTCTTTTGTAATGTCATGCTGTTTCTACTCTGCTTGTAGTTCCATGCCCATATCTGTTGCCATTCGGCCTACCAGCAGTTTTTAACTTCACCAAAATGGTGGGTAATCGCTTACCAGCTCATCTGTGTCATTGCCAAAAACCTCAAAGAACAGCATTTAATGCTAAAAGTGAAAGAGTAAACCAGCTTTATTGCAGTTGTACAAATTACATCAAACCATGGATGACAGATGCCTAATAAAGAAAGAAAAAAATTAATTTGAAGAAAGCAGTATTACAGTTTCAGAAAACCAGTGTTTCTTTATGTACCACTGTTGTTAGAAATGTATGAATTGCCATGCCATGCACTGCATAATATACCGTTGCAGGTCAGTAGCTTCTAAACCACTTAACTCTTGGGGCAATTTTAACTACAGAAGCAGAGCTTATTGTCTGAAGTATAGCCATGCATCTACCAGATGCCCCTTCTTTTCTAACACATGGGTTTCACAGCTCACATTGTGTGGGTGTATTAGATAGGTTTCTTGTGTCGTTAACACATCAAGGTTAACCCTGGGATTGCTGCAATCAGAGTGGTCAGGGATGCAACAAGAAGCCCTCCCTCATGTTCTATTCTTGTACCCTGTTGATCCAAATATGCCAAAGTGAACTCCACAGGGCAATTTAGTCTGATGCCTATAATAATTATATTTAGCCACAGTGCTCTGTGTATGTCCCTCATGGCTCTTTGAACAGGCAATCTTTTCAAGTAACATGTTTTGGAACTGCCAGCTTTTCTCAAAAGCTGCTGATTGCAGAAGCAACCTATTATGAAAGTCCACTGTATAGTGGCCGTGAATTTAGCTGATGTTTGACTTGGAAAACAGGCATAAAAAATTATCAGCTAGTACTGGGAAGAATACATAAAATACTGAAATCAATTAAAAATAATAAGGCGGCCATGTATGAAACTAGCAGAATTTTTAAGATGCTATGTTATACAGATTGTAGGAGGCATTAATGCCGGGATGCAGCCTGGCGCTGAGTAGGTGTAAGTCTAGCCAAATGTAGGGCCTAGTGGGTCTACTCGAAAAGCCAGCTCTTCGGCTTCTTTGGAATTCAAGAAGCGAGGAGGAGGCTCCCATGTGTAGTGGCAGGTCGTTCCAGGCTTTAAGAGCTATGTAGAAAAGGCTCAATGCCAAATCTGGTTTTCTGTACACGTGGGATGTATGCAAGTAGGAGTCTGGCTCAGATGCCTAGAAAGTTTGTGAAAGCAAGGCAAGAATGTTGGTTCCGGTCTTCTCCTGGTTCTCAGAGCACTTTTTGGCCAAATGTTGTCTAATTCCTCAGTTTTGGATATTGGCCATCTGGGCACCTTTAGCACCACAACCAAGGGCCCAGGACAGGTGGATTCCTCTTGGTGATTCAGGACTCACTCAGGCTAGGTCCAGGTGCAGGTTCAAGATAGTGGGAGTCTTTTATGTCCTTGTGGCTCTGAAGAGGAGGCCAGCAAACTAGCACTTGCAGTCACTTCTGGTAATCCTGGTGTAGGTGAAGATGAAGGGTTCAACAGCAGGGCTGGCCCCTGCGGGTTTAAGGCAGGCTCCAGTCAGCAAAGCAGTCCTTCTAGGTACAACAGCAGTCTGGCAGAGTGCACATCAGGTCACAGCAGCAGGCAGTCCTCTGAGAGGGCTTCCTGAGGTCCAGTAATAAACTGAAGAGTGAGTATGAAGGTCCTATTTTTTTTTTACCCTGGTACCCTTCTCCTGGAAGGTGGGAGAAGCCTCTGGAAAGGTTCTTTGAATGCTTGGAATTTTCTGACTCCTCGGCCCTGGCTCCAAACTGACTGCAGTGACAAGACAGGGTTGTCAAGCCTTTTGTGTGGAAACAGGACACAGCCTATGTAAGTGCAAGTGAGGCTGTGCTTAGCTCCACCCCTCATCCTGCCAGTGATGACTGATTGAGACACACCTAAGCCCTTCATTGTGTGACTTCTGTGAGGGATTCACAAAGTCTAACTGTCAGTTACACCCAGTGATGTGAGTCAAGACAGGCTGCAGGCACAAAGTGCTTAGGACAGGAAAATGCCATCTTTATAAAAGTGGCATTTTAAAAATTGTATTGAAAAATCATACTTCACCATTAAAGAGAGCTTATCATTACAATTCCATAGGTACCAAACATGATTTATCGACTTCCTCTCAATTAAGAATTACAGTTTATTAAAGTTAATAAGGAATCCCCAATGTTATCCCATGTGAGGGGTAGGTCTCACAGTAGTGAAAAACAAATGTAGGAGTTTTTCACTACCAGACCTTGTAAAACCTAAAAGTACATATCCCACCTTTTATTACACAGCACTCTGCCCTGTGGGCTACCTAGGGCCAACTTTAGGGGTGACTTATATGTAATAAAAGGGGTGTTTAAGGCTTGACAAGGGGGTTTAAATTCCAAGTCAACGTGGCAGTGTGACATTGCATACAGGTTGCAATGGCAGGCCTGGGACAAGTTTTAAAGTGCTACTTTGGTGGGTGGCACAATAAATGCTGAATGCCCACTGGTGGTATTAAATGTACAGGCCCTGGGTATATGGTATACCTCTCTACAAGGGATTTACAAGTAAATTAAATATGCCAATTAGATTTATGCCAATCAAACCTTGTTCAGGGGAGTGAGCACAAGCACTTTAGCACTGGTTAGCTGTAGTAATGTGCACAGAGTCCTAAGGTCAACAGAAGGAAAAATCCATCACAAATTGGAGGTAAGTAGGCAATGTTTGGGGGAAGACCACAGTAAGGCTGACAGGTCTAACAGTAGAGACTTTGGAGCAGTTGGTTAATGGTGCATGACCCCTGTAACTTTAATGACTAGTTTGTCTGTCAGTATTTCCCTGAACCTAAGGGATAATCAGGCACTATCAAAATGAGAGTGGTGGTGTCCTCCACTAATTCGTACACTGTCCTGCATGTCTGTGATAGAAAGTTGGCTTCCAAAGCATCATTGACTTTCTGCCTAAACATGGACGAGTATTCAGTAACTAAATTGTAAGAAATAATGGCGGTCTGAGTAAGGATATATCACAAATGAGCACAGTTTCAATAAATGTCTAAGTTTCAAGCCGGGCCTATGAGTTTGTATGAACAACCAGGACTTTAATGGTCATTACTACTCCTGACCCAGCTGATTTTGTAAACACTGAAAATAGGCTGAAACAATGAGAAACACAGTGGTAGTCGAACAGTGTAGCAGTAACCTGCTGAGGAAATGGGAATTATTTAGTAGAGGTTTCAGGTGAATTACAATGTCCAGGAGGATAAGCCTATCTGCTGGTGTAGGGTCAGGTGGTTTCTGTCTCTCCAACTGGAGATATTTCATAACCTCGGGGGCTTTAGAGCCTCCAGATCAGTGACTCCTCAGTCAGGGGGATCAGTCTTGATGATGAAGGTGGTACATGGCAGTCTGACCCACAGCAATTGTGTATTATCCCACAGTCACTAAGGACTCATGCAGGATCACACAATCCCATCTCCATCTGGTTTGGACTTTGGCCAAAAAATAACTGTCCCACTGGCAAAGTTGTAGCACCAATGAAGAACAAAATAATAAAAACTGGTTTAGGGATTCAAAGTTTTCTCAGTAGGCAAGATCGCCACCGATGTGTTTCTTGAGACAATCCTTTTCTGGACTCAGTGGGTGACGACATTATGTCTGCATCTCGGAAATCGTTGGCTAGCTAGGCACTTACGTGCCATGCAGAAAAGGCTAGCAACAGTAGTAGAGCAGGCCAACAACATGTCAGCATGACCTTCAGGCTCATTCTCAGCCAGTGGAAAGGAAGAATAATTTGGCTCACTCAGAGTTCTGGAAGCACAAACATCAATAGGGTTCATGCAGATTTGTGTCCAAGATATCCACTTAGCTGTAGGGAAGTTACATTTGATATTTCAAAGTTGGGTTATGACCCGCTGACGATCAGTGTCCAACAAACCTGGGAAAATTTTGAAAAGACACATCCAGGCTGGAAAGAATTATACTCAGACTATTTCTCAGAAAGACATCCCTATTCCTTCTTGCCAGAATGGATTTGCTCTCTGAATACGTGCAGCTGGCCAAGTACAACCATGAGAAGCCTGCTGTGGCAGGAAAGCATGTGCAGTCTCCTGAGACAAGTCCTGGAAACAAAGAATAGGAAAGGAAGAAGAGGAAGTGAGGCGTGTGCCTGTCCTTGTTGTCTTTGGCAGTATCTTTCCTCCATCTTGCAAACTCCTGGCTTAAAAATATATAGAGGTATGTGATCAGCCAAAGGCAACCTAAATGACAGGTTAACTTCTAGAAATGCTGGAGCATCTCTTTTGCTGACATGTTTGGCTATTGATATTCAGTAGCTCAAACGTTATGCACATAATGTACATGAACTTTTCAAACAAAAAAATTAACAATGAAGGGGTCCCAGTTTACCCGAAACCTTTGGACTAATGTACACAGGGAAGCTAGTAGAGTGGTGACATCAATGGAAGTCTCCTTTCTCTTGAGACACCAAAGGTGTTCCTAAGATGTACCATATTTGCAGTTTGTAGGGGCCCATGAGGACCAGGGGGTCTCACAAAAATTTGCCATAAGCAAACAAATGAACTAGAAAATGACTGAGAGGGCACAGCTGCAAGAATGGTCCAGATGTTTATCCTTACATCATCTTGGCTGCATTGTATATACAGCACAACAATACAGCATTTATTGCAGGAAGGGTTAACCAAATAATCTTGACATTGTCAAAGATATTACCAAATCTATTATTGCAGCATCCCCAGCATTGCCAGAAAAGCACAAATATATGTTACGAGGAATCGCTGTAGGAAATTGCTGTGGTAACATATACAAAAAATGCACTTGCAAAAAATATATTTAAAAACCCACTTACCTTACACAAGCATGACCTCCTCCAGTCCAGACCTCTTCTTTAGCAGGAACTGGAACCGGATGCAGGAACTCCATTGGTCAATTCTGGTGCTGCTCTCACCAGCATGAGAGCAGAGCTAGGATTGGTGGGAGCTGCCTCACTTGGGGCTCCACAGTACTCTGGACACTTTGGCTTACTCTAACCCAGCTGTCTGTAGACAGCTGGGTTAGAACTGTTTAAAGTGCGCATGTGTGGCTGGCCATCACAAGACCGCCGGCCAAAAAGACATGCACACTTGAAACAGTGCACAGCCAGCCCTGAGTGACATGCTGCTGTCACTCAGCAGCAGCCCCGCCCCGTCCTGATGCTCTGTTCGGGTAGGGGCATGAAAAATGAAATCATAATAAATTAAGATTTTCTTTTTCATCTCTGGGGCTTTGGGGGGCTTGTGGAGCGATGCTCCTCCGCTCCAATGGATGAGCCGCCCCTAGAATGATCCAAATTATTACAGATAGAAAACATGTGTAGATCATCTGTTCCCCCCAGTAGACATCTAAGGCAATTTGAATTCGCTCTTCTGCCTCATTTATGCATCTTCTGATGGGAGTAATATAACCTCTTAAGCTCTTTAAATTGCTTTAAGCTTATGTTCGCAGCCACAAAGCTTGTAGTTTCGATATCTATACTGTCTTGTATATCTTTTACCTGTATATCAGCACCTAATTTTTCAGTCTATCTATTTGCCACCTGGGTCATATCATCATCAAGAGGATCCAAAATATCTTATAGGCATCTGGGATCTTTATGCCTTTCTCCACAGGAAGTACTCTGAGTTGGTGATATTTGAAAAAATGTATGTCTTGGGATATTGACTTTCCCTTGTAGATTATCAAATGTTTTAAATTCCCCTCTTGAGAAAACCTGACCTGCGTTTTTCGATCCAAGCGATGCCCATTTATAATTGTTGTCCTTAAATATATCAGGAAAGAAAGATTGACTCCAAAGTAAAATATACTTATTAATAGGTGTAATCTCAAACAAACGGCACTACTTCCACAAATTATCACCTTGAACCCTCTTAATATAATTAGGATCATAATATAAATAAAACTTGAAATCAAGGCGCACCAATTTTTCCTTTAATATTGGCAAAATGATTAATCGTATTGCCCTCCAGGGTTTTCGCTATCCCAACATGAAGCTACTTATAACACATTAATTTATACAAGAAACAAAATGTGGATCAAGAGTGGAATTGACCTAAACAGATACAGGAATCTGGGTAGGATATGCATTTTGAGTATACAGCGGCCATGTGGTGAGGTATTTTTTTATGCCAATTTTGTAACAGACCAGTGGATTTTTTAAGTAAGTCTGTATTCGATATCACAGCATATTTTGCCCTCTAAATACACAGCTTCTGTAACTGTTGATTTATCAACTCAGTCTCTCATATAATTAACAATGTTTTTTGTCTTTTCCCTATTTGACGTATATCTAGCCATTTCCCCAAATTCCTCTACCTCTTTTTCTATCGCTTCAGTAGCTGTATTTATGTTTTTAGAATCAACTGCTACATCATTGCACATGCTGAAGCATTTAGTTAAATTCTGCTAAATATAAGAGATTTTTTATTTTTATTAGAAAGCAAAACATGCAGATAAGGTTCCAGATTGATGCATATAACATTTGTGAAATTGGGCAGTCTTGTCATTTCCCTCGTGTTATAGCTATATTTGTGGAGGCCTTGTCCATAATTATTGCTTGAGCATACAGGTTTGAGTATACCACTTTTATCCGGTGCAGGTCTCAGCCCCATCCAAAGCATAACTTTCCATTAAAATTGCCAAGAGCCTCAGTCGAAAGCCTTTTCAGGTTCCAGGAGTTTTATACCCACCCTAGATTTCATCCCATCAGCCACATCAAACATAGTATGGTGTAGGTAATACGCATAGTTTTTCTCTATGCCAAATATCAAATCATGCTGATTAGTGGAAACTAGTAGTACAGTAATTTCAGCCAGACAGGTAGCTAGATTCTTCTAATACATTTTGGTAGCAGTGTTGATTAATAAGATCGACCTATAAGAGCTGCCCTCAACAGGAGGTTTTCCTTTTTTGGGAAAGCTACAATGTTAGTTTTATTCCAGGACTCTGGCATCCTCTGTGCATTATCAATATCCGTGATAATCATTGCCAAATTGGTGGCAAAAGAAAGGAGAAGGTTTTAAATAATTTTAGGGGAGTGTGTCTTCTCCTGCTGCAAATATATTAATAACTAATAATATGTCTTCACTGATAATAACCTGATCAGGTATGTCTCTTAAACTCTGTTGTAAATCCGGTAGATTTGCCATTTCTTATATATATATATATATATATATATATATATATATATATATATATATATATATATATATATATATATATATATTAATATATATCAAAGGGCGTTCGGTGCACTCACGAGGTTTAACGCAGGCTCACATCATCCGCAGGCGCGTTTCTGGCTTCTGCCTACTTCAGTGCGGAAAGCCTTAGTTCATGAAGTTCAGTGACGTTTAAACAAACCTGAAATCTAATTGGTGGTACTTTAGCCAATGGGAGAGCTGTATTCCTCAGAGGCCGGCGGTGGAGTGTCCGCACTTCCAATACTATGCGTTGTTGTCCGAGCCTTGATGCTCCAATCTGTGCTTTCGAAGTGCCACTGACACTGCCTCCAATCGTAGTCACTGTGCTGCCATGCCCCTCGCCTGCTGCTGGATGTTGTGTCCGACTTCCCTGTAGCTGTCCTTCTTATGGTAGGGCACCCTGGCTTTGTATAAGCCATGACCATCGTGGGTCAACAGGGTCCGTCAGTGGTAGTTCTGGTTGCCCCATAATGAAGAAGGCAGAAGCCAGAAACGCGTCTGCAGATGATGTAAGCCTGCGTTAAGCCCTGTGAGTACACTGAACGTTCTTTGACATTTAACAAACGGGTCCCACCCCCGCTTCTACGGTTGCACCCGCCGAGTGTTCGCTGGCCCAAGGTGGAATTGAGGTCGTAATATATATATATATATATATATATATATCACTGAGCAAAAGTGTCCATTTGACAGTGGGAGCTCCTTAATCAGCTGGTGCCCGCGTCGAGACCAGGACAGGGTCTCGTACGAAATCTTGCTCAAAGATGAAGTACACGGCACACCTCTTGATGATTTAGATTGGTTTATTCAGTTCGTGACTGTCTCCTACGCGTTTCGAACCGTAGTTCCTGATCACGGTAGAGTGTTGTTCTAGTCCTTTTTTAATTTCCACTTATATACACTGTAACTCTAACTAGTGCATTATGGGTTAGGTAGTTTATACTAACATATGTTTTTTTGCTTTTTTACATTTTTTCAACGAACTTTATTGTTCATTGCGCTATTCATTCTTCTACCTATATGGCGGGTTTGAGCATCAGAAAACACAGTAATTTCGATGAGGTTTCGTCACATAACCTCCATGTGCTGATGGGGCCTGGTCGCTAAGTAGCGTACATGCCATTATTGGTGATTTATCCAATACGTTTTATACAGTTGCACATGGGGTAGAGTTAAACTGAGTGTTTACAGGGTGGAAGGCTCAGGGCGGACCAGGGCCAGGGCAAGGGGAAGGGGATTCTCTCACTCAAGAGACCAAGGAAAACAAGAAGAAGCAAGCGGCCCAAGCGGAAGATACAACCTAAGGAACCGCGCGGTGGTGAAGAAATAAAATGCAAGGATTATACAATCCCAAATCTGGTTATCAACTTATCCAGATACACCTTATCTCAAGCGGAAACAACACTTCTCAATAAAGGTTTATCATTCTGCCCAGAGAAACATCAGGCCCCCTGGAAACGAAAATAGACATATATAAATATGTAAGGAAATTAAAACTAAAAAAATACTTTGCCAGACACTTGCCCAAAGCGGACTTAGATCAAATCCGAATACCTGATCCCATAAATCCAGAAATCTACAGTATCTCTGATGCACCACATCTGCGAACAGCCTACGAATTAGCAAATGAGACTGATGCTTCTGAACTTACAGACGCCCAAATCTTGGGGGAAATGGGGCTACAATTGAACAAACGCATGCCAACCACATTTAAGAAAAAATCCAAATTTTGCCCAGCACTGCATCCAGGGAACAAAATTGATATTTTCTATGATCTGATTTTGGGAGAAATAGATACTATTCGAAACGTCAACTCAAAAAAGAAAAAACGTGAAAACTTAACCAGAAAAGAACGAGAGGCCATACAATCTTTGAAGAACAACAACGAAATCGGAATCAAACCGGCCGACAAGGGCGGAAACATCGTAGTGCTTGACAAACAGCACTACATAGAAGAAGCACTTCGCCAACTAAATGAAACAAAAAATTACAAAATTCTGGCAAAGGATCCAACTGCTTTATTAATATCAGATCTACAAAGTAAACTAAATATGTGGCAAGAAAAAGGCCTCCTAACTGAAAACGAAAAAGGATTTTTAATGGTGGAATACCCAATTATGCCAACCATTTATTTCCTCCCAAAGGTGCACAAAACACTCAACAACCCACCAGGTCGTCCAATCATCTCCAGCTGTGGAAGCCTGTACGAAAACATATCAATATATGTAGACTTCTATTTAGCACCCCTTGTAACAACTCTGAGTTCCTATATAAAGGACACTGGGGACTTTCTGCGAATACTCATGAACACTGAATGGCAACCGACCTACCTACTGGCAACCATCGACGTGGTGTCACTTTACACCTCAATTGATCATCAAAAGGGCCTTAATGCGATCCAATATTTCCTAAAACAGAGGCCTATGAATGAATTGGAGCATTCCAAGATGCTGATTGAAATGATCACCCTGTGCCTGTACAAGAATGTCTTTTTATTTAACAAAACAATCTATGCCCAGTGCTGCGGTACCGCCATGGGAGTTTCTTTCTCTCCAAGCTATGCAAATCTCATGATGGGGTGGTGGGAGAAGAACATAGCTTGGAGAGAAGAAAACGACCATCACATGTCAAACGTAGCCCTTTGGCTGCGTTTTATTGACGATCTATTCATTTTGTGGAGAGGAACTGAGAAACAATTTCAAGACTTCTTTGAGGAGCTCAATGAGAATGATGTAGGTTTAAAATTCACTTACAACATAAGCCCAAAAGAAGTCGAATTCCTGGACACAAAGGTATACGTCAAGGACAACCAACTGCACACCACAGTCTACCGCAAAAAAACAGCAACAAATAGTCTGCTCCATGGCCTAAGCTTTCATCCCCAAGCACTGAAAAAAAGCATACCGTACGGTGAACTGCTGCGGATGAAAAGAAACTGCTCGGAAGAGCAGGAAATGGAAATCAAGTTTGAAGAAACAAAAGAACGCTTCAAGCAACGTGGATATAAATATGCAGACATAAGATGTGGCGAAATGAAAGCAAGACAAAAAACAAGAGCGGACACATTACTCCCCAAAAAAGCACGAAGGAGTGATGAAGAAAACAGTACAGACACAGAGAACAATCCAGACAGCCAAAAGAGCATTATAAAATCGAACAACAATCCACCACGGCTTATACTCACCTATAGCAAAGAAAGCTATGAAATTCAAAAAAGAGTAACCAAATATTGGAATGTACTCAAAAAAGATCCAGACATAGGGAACTCTATTGGTGACCGACCCCTAATATCGTACAGGAGAGCGCCAAATCTTAATGACCACCTGATCAGAAGCCATTTTGAAATCAAAAAACCGGAAACTTGGCTACAGAAGAGATCCAAAGGGTTCACCAAGTGTACATCCTGCAAGGCATGCAAAATCGGCAAAAATCTAAAGAACTTGAGTGATCCAACGGGCAAAAACTTTGAAATAAGGGAAACCATCACATGTGAATCCACACATGTGGTATACATTCTCCAATGTGATTGTGGTAAACAATACATAGGCAGCACGATTTGTCCCCTTAAGAAAAGGATACTAGAACATATCCGAGCAATACAAAACAAGGACAATACATACGCTATCGCGAAACACATGACCATGCATAAGGACAAAACCTGGCTTAACATCAAGTATTCAGGATTAATAACAGTTCCAACAAATAAACGTGGAGGGAACAGAGTTCAAAAACTACGCCGCCTAGAGTCCAGCATGATCATGAGATTCAAGACAAAACAACCACTGGGTCTCAACGGGGATGAGGAGATGTATGTTCACCTCTGATGGCGATTGAAAAAAGTTGAAAAAAGATAAAAATCAAGAAACAAAAACCCGACGAATTTGCTCTGCCAAGTGAACTCTCACTAACTTTTTTGCAGAAGAACTACATAGATACAACCGAACTGTGTGGAGAAAGACAACAACAACCAGACAGTAAATGCATTAAAAACGATGATGCTTGCACACTCTTCATCTAACTGGCGACATGAGTAATCAAAAACACAGTAAAGGGCACTCAGCCTTCCACCCTGTAAACACTCAGTTTAACTCTACCCCATGTGCAACTGTATAAAACGTATTGGATAAATCACCAATAATGGCATGTACGCTACTTAGCGACCAGGCCCCATCAGCACATGGAGGTTATGTGACGAAACCTCATCGAAATTACTGTGTTTTCTGATGCTCAAACCCGCCATATAGGTAGAAGAATGAATAGCGCAATGAACAATAAAGTTCGTTGAAAAAATGTAAAAAAGCAAAAAAACATATGTTAGTATAAACTACCTAACCCATAATGCACTAGTTAGAGTTACAGTGTATATAAGTGGAAATTAAAAAAGGACTAGAACAACACTCTACCGTGATCAGGAACTACGGTTCGAAACGCGTAGGAGACAGTCACGAACTGAATAAACCAATCTAAATCATCAAGAGGTGTGCCGTGTACTTCATCTTTGAGCAAGATATATATATATATATATATATATCGAACACCGCAATAGTAGCGAAAACGCTACTTTTAGCCTTACCCCCACTCACTTGTGACGGTGGTCCGCGGCGAGGTGGCAAACCTCTAAGTATTCCAACAACGCTGTAATTCCTCCTTCCTCGAATCCCCAGCAACCACGGACGCCAATGAGCTTCAAAACGGTCTTTAATTAGGGCAAAAAGGCAAAACAACTTACTCTAGAGTAAGTTGTTTTGCCTTTTTGCTCTAATTAAAGACCGTTTTGAAGCTCATTGGCGTCCGTGGTTGCTGGGGATTCGAGGAAGGAGGAATTACAGCGTTGTTGGAATATATATATATATATATATATATATATATACACTGAAAAAACCATAGGTTTCAGGGGCGTTATAGTTAGCTGGACTTTTCACTCGTACAAAACCATAGAAATTCCCCCGTTATAGTTAGTTCAGCTAACTATAACTCGCGCGCCCGCAATGCACTGCTGATGACGTCACATATTACATCACTCATGACATGGTCAGTGACATCACTCATGACATCACTGATGACATCTCAAATGACATCACTGATGACATCACTGATGTCATCATCCAGTGAATGTGTGTTTTTCTGAAAATTACATATGTTTTATATATGTATATCTCAAGGTCGATGGAAGAATAAATGGGTATATAAGTGTCTAAATGGATGATTTGTTTTTGAAAAATTGATTGTATAACTGACTGATTAAGTGTATCTTAGTGAATACATGGCTTAGTGAGTAATGTTTAAATATGTAAATATCTGTAGCAGTCTCTCACTTTGTGTATAAGTGGCTGCATGGGTTGGTGAGTAGCTACATGAGTGTCTATATAGGTTATTAGTTGGTTTTTGAGTATCAGTATAAGTGTCTGATGTGTGTATGGTTCGGTGGGGGGTATTACGTAGTGCATAGGTGCATGAATGAGTGACTCACTGTTTGTATGTGTTGAAGACAGCATGTGTGCAGGACTGTATGGGTGGATGAGTGTGTGCATGGGTGTGTTATTGAGTGAATGACTGTCTCAATAGTGTCTCTATGAGTAACTACATATGTTTTAAACTAGTATATGTGACTATTGGTGTATATAAGTGAGTATATGTGAGAGTGAGAGATTGAAAGAGTTCCTGTATGAATAAGTATGTGTTTCTATAAGTGATTGTTTCAAAGACTAAGTATGTGTAAGTTTCTGTAGAAGTAAGTGTGGTGGTGTGTGTATAACTGTATATGCAGGTAAACGGATGTTTGATTCTTTATTAGCATGAGTGACTATGTGTGTGAGTAACTTTATGGATGAGTGGCGTTGTGTAACAGGATGTATAGGTGTATGAGTACATATGATGAGTGAGTACATGTATGAGTGACTGTATAGGACTGTTGGTGAATGAGTGGATGTGGATCTTACAATTACTGAGTAGGTTGTTGTAACTGGTATTGGTATGTCCATTGTTTTGAAAATTTTAATTTCTATTTTTGAATGTGTGTATCAAAGGTTATATTAGGGGGAGAGGAGGTCTGCCACTCTATCACAAGGATGATGTCATCAGTGATGTCATGAGTGATGTCACTGACCATGTCATGAGTGATGTAATATGTGACGTCATCAGCAGTGCATTGCGGGCGCGCGAGTTATAGTTAGCTGAACTAACTATAACGGGGGAATTTCTATGGTTTTGTACGAGTGAAAAGTCCAGCTAACTATAAAGCCCCTGAAACCTATGGTTTTTTCAGTGAATTTCTAAGGTTTTTTAAATGCTAATTCCTAGCTATAACGTGCCTGAAACCTATGTTTTTTTCAGTGAATTTCTAAGGTTTTTTAAATGCTAATTCCTAGCTATAACGTGCCTGAAACCTATGGTTTTTTCAGTGAATTTCAAAGGTTTTTTAAATGCTAAATTCTAGCTATGCCTACAGAGATAGGACATGTGAAGAAAGAAGGAAAAACACACAGAAAGAAAAAAAAGAAATGCAGAAAGAAGCAACAGAAGTCCTCAAAGACGTAGAAAAGTGCAGGAAGAAGTATAACGTGCAGAAAGAACAAACAGAAGAGCAGAAACAAGCCTTGTTGCAAAATCATCCTGTACCCTCAACTTTTTCAGACGGATACTGGTGGTAACTGAGTCTGACTAACCAGTCCTAGAGCCAGTGCTATGTTAAAAGACACTCAGAATACAGTGAAAACACCTACATACACTAGGGCACACTATGCGTTGGGGTCCCCCTGTGATTAACATGGCCTCCTCTGTATGCCCCTAGTATATAATAGGGCAGGGGATTAAAACTGCCTCTTAAAACGCACCACAGGGCGTGTTTGAACACGTCACCTCATGCCCCGTCCCCTCCCTTCCCCACTGTGTAAACACGCCCTGTAGCCGTTTTAAGTTGGGAGATTAAGTCCCCTTGAATCCTGAGGGTCCCTAGGGTCCAACTAGACCACTAGGTACCTCCAGTAAGCGCCACAGAGCTGCGTTGCAGAGAGGTGTAAAAAGTGGCACGGCCTGCACCACCTCTCTGCAACGCAGAGCAGTGGTGCTTACTGGAAGCACCTGGTGGGCTAGTTGGACCCCAGGGTCCCTCAGGATTGAAAGGAAATTATTTCCCCAACTTAAAAACGCGCCACAGGGCGTGTTTGCACACGTCACCTCAGGCCCCGTCCCCTCCCTTCACCACTGTGTAAACGCGCCCTGTGGCCGTTCTGAGTTGAGAGATTAAGTCCCCTTGAATCCTAAGGGTCCCTAGGGTCAAACTAGCCCACTAGGTACCTCCAGTAAGCGCCACAGAGCTGCGTTGCATGAAGGTGTAAAAAGGGGCGTGGCCTCAGAACACCTGTCTGCAACGCAGCTCCCTGGCGCATACTGGAGATACCTGTTGGGCTAGTTGGCCCTCAGGGACCCTCAGTATTGAAGGGGAATTAATTCCTCAACTTACAACTGGCCAGGGGGCGCGTTTGCATAGTGCTGCAAGGAGGGGGCGTGGCCTCCGGCGAGATGCCGGTCTTTTATTTATTTTTTTTTAGAAGAAGGGCTGTGTGGCCCCCTTTCTTTTTCTAATTTATTAGCCCTGGGGACCCCATCCCCCAGGGCCTGCACCCTAATTTTTTTTGTTGAAAAAAATTAATTTGGCGCTCCCAAGGCCTTAATCGGCCCGGGGACTCCAACCCCCGGGTCATGGCCTATTTTTTTTTTTTTTTATTCTTTAGGAGGGGGGCTGTGTTGCCCCCCTCCTCAGGCCACTTATGGCCCCGGGGACCCCATCCCCTGGGGCCGGCCTTTGATTTTTATTATTTAAAAAAAATATATATTTATAGAAACACCTAGGACATGCTGGACAAACCGTATGTACCTATCACCATGACGATTTGCGTGATATTCATTAAAAGGTGACTATGCATACAATGAATCCACGTAGAATGTATTCACACCGCTAGTGAAGCTCTGATATGTCTGACACCCTACTGTGCCTAATCCCAGCGCCCCCGCTGGTGGGTACTCTCCAACTAGACACCCTTGTCGTTTATTTATACAAACATGGGTAGCTATTGACGGGCACATTTAATACACATGCACACCAAGCCATTCAAAGGGGATTCGACAAAAATTCGACCAAACTATGCAAGAAACCCCCTCACGGTTAATAAAACACACATCCACCGCCGGATGTGTAATACTTTTTATTTTACTCTCTGGAAAGGAGACAAACCTCACTTGAGAGTCACAGCGTGCTCCTGGCTGAGCCCAATGCTGTGTTACACCCACCAGTGCCCGCCGAGTACCACACACCTCTGTGTTGTATTCCACCAGCTAGTGCGTAGGCTATGACACTCTCTAGCCCATGTGCACTGTAACACCACCCCGTGAATATGTCATGCCACACTTGCCTTCGCACGGGTTATATTGCCCCATCTACCGTGCCTTCCTCGATGCCTATGTTAAAAGCACCATTAGATTTAATGGGGTAACCCAGTAACCCTCAGAACCTGGGTACGTATATGAAAAGGAGAAAAGTGGTTCTGTTGGGAGTGAACTTGATTTAAGGAACACTGAATGTGTATAAGAGATTGTTACAAAAAAGTGTACCTAATCACAAGAGAACACACACACATAACAAATATTACTCTAACCAACGTAAAGTGATTTTCGTTCTCAATATATTTTTAAATGTACATGATTATTATTGCAATATAAGACTGACCCAACGGACAATACATAAATACATTTAGTGAACAATAGTGTACAATCACATTAACAATCAACATAGACTTGACATCATGAACATATATTTGGACAAAAACATTAACATTAAAAGAATGATGATTCGGCTCTAAATAAGTCTGGGAGCATTTACATTTAGATCAGAGGCGCATGTTTTTCAGCGGCGGGCATTATTCACTCTGTGCTGTTTGCCCCTGTTTTAGTCAATTTCACTCAAACATGGTTCATGATATCACAGCAGAAGGCTTTTTCACATGGTAAAATCACCTTAGAACACACCACAATTCCTAAAATGAGTATGGTACCATCAACAAATGATTTATACTGTAACTAAAGTCTTAAAACCTTCTATTAACTGCAATGCTTTTTAATGAGGTGCTATCATGTATATTGGTCCCAAGATGGCTGCCAACACTTCTTGGATGAAGTACTGACAGCCAATCAGATCTCACGATGAGATGTGTCGTTAGGCTCCGCCCAGATATGTATGTGATTTTACTTTTGATTTTCTCAGGAACTACTGAACAGATTGACACCATATATGCAAAAGGCACATCCCTGAGCTGAGGACTACCTCTCTGCCAAATTTCAAGTAATTCTGTTCAGCCGTTCAGGCTGTACCTTGGACTAAAGGTCCCTATGGAAAATTGCATGGGAAAAACGCGTTTTGGGACCCCCCTTTTTTCTCAGCCCCCGCATGACGAATCTCCCCCGAGACTTTCAGGGTAGGAGCGGAGCGGAGCGCCCCACCTATTTTGAAAATTTCG
Source organism: Triturus cristatus (assembly GCF_964204655.1). NCBI lineage: Eukaryota > Metazoa > Chordata > Amphibia > Caudata > Salamandridae > Triturus > Triturus cristatus. The sequence continues at coordinate 770,231,013 of NC_140592.1, forward strand.
CGAGGATTCGTCAACCGGCGCCAAAGTTATTCCAAATAGAATGTTGCGGATTTCCTATGGAAACACGGTCCTAACTATAACTATCTACTGGCGACCGCCAGTAGATAATGTGTGTATATATATATGTGTATATATATTTGCTAATCCTGGTGGGTTCTATATTTTTTCTTCTGTATAAATGTTTGAACAAATTCTATAAATTTGCAGTAATGTATAATATATTATGTGAATCTCTGAATGAATTTCCATCTTCATCTTGAAAACAAGATATGGCTGTTGCACAATGAATTTCTCTAATTTTTAAAGTTATCCTACTACTCAATTTCTTGCCCTTTCTGTAATATATAGAAAGAAGCTACTTACTATCCTATATAGGGATGTGGCTGGGACCTAAAATAAATCAGCTGTCTATATATCTGTTTCTCACTGAGCTTAATTCTATGGCTTTTGTATGCAGAAGTTCCTATTTTTTAACATTTGCATAGTTATTTATTATGGCATCCTATATCACTTTATTACATATAGCAGTGTATCTTGTGGGAACCCCACATATGTAGAGCTTAAGAGTGTCCCATATATCCCCGAAGAAGCTGTTGACTGATTAATTCTGATGACGTCATTGATATTTTGTGTTTTATAATCATTTTTTCATTTTATTTCTTTATTAGTTTTATTAAGTTCCATGCATTACAGCCTTTGCAAACGATTGAAATTTCATACTTGCATCTCGCTCAGTTACATCTTGTAACAAGTGGTGAACTACTTTACAGCATATTAGGTACCTGGTAGCGAGAATTTGTGTTATATAATCATAATGTGCCTTATTCGCCAATAATGTGAGATCAAATGACCACTGTGTACTTTCTACTGATGATTGCTTCATTGTGCATTCTATGAGCAGTAGATGTTGATAAGAAATTATGACTGTGCAAAATGTTGCTTCATTTTGAAATGTCATATTGTAAGGCGCAAATACCAAATCTATACCATGTTTGTAGCCTTCCATAATGTAGTCATTTTACCAATACTGTATGGATTGGACGAGTCAATAGGGCAATCCATCACACAGTTAAAATCCCCCATAAAGAAATATCTGCCTGTCCAATTCGCAAGCTCCGTAGTAAAATGATCAAATATTTCTGGGTCATCTTTGATAGGTCCATAAATAACACAAATTACTGTTAATGTTGTTTTATGTAAGAATTGCATAGCTGCCCACCTTCCACTATTATGGGATATTGTCCGGATTGTTTCTGTACCACTATCCTTTTTCCCCAAATTGCAACTCCACGGATTGCAATATGCTGGGTGGTGTCAATTATCAAATCAAACCCAGTATTGTTCAATAACTTTCTATTATTGTATGCTATGTGTGTTAACGGAAGGTATACAAGATCTACTTTGCATCCTTGCAAGATGACGTTTACCATATCTCTCTTCTATGCGTTATTACGGCGTTGTACAATCCAACAAACTATGCTCAATTTATCGCTTCAAATGGGTTACTCCACAAATTCTGGTAGGTGTAATCCAATCACTGATTGTACTGTAATGATCATTGATCACATTTGCCGTCTTCTGAATGCTTGGCTAAAATATCTTTGATAATGGGTATTTTCCCTTTTTTCAATACCCTCCAGTGAACCTTCGCTGTCATCAATAGCTTCCACCATTGTACCTCCCAAAACCTGCCCTTCCTGGGAAAAACAACCCCCTGTTTGTCATTGAAGCAGAATGACATTATGGCTCCCTCCCATCCTTCCCTGTCAATTCTTTCTTCCGTAAAGGCATTTTTTAAATGAATAACTTAAAATGACCTTGATATACCAGTTACATTTCAACATATAAATATGTTTTAACTATCCTTCTAATCCTAAAGATGTAAACATTCCCTTTATTCATCACTGCTTAAGTTTTCAGTTTTTAGTAGGATCTGATTTATGTATAATTCCAGACCACTGTTTCATCAGTGTTCTTCCTTCTGTTTCCATGTAACCAAAAAAGTTGCGACCATTATGAATAATTTCAAGTCTAAAAGGATCTTGCACGAAAACTTGTGTCATCAGATCCTGGTGAGATGAGATCAGTTTAAGCAGTTTCCACCTATGCTCTGAAGTTGATTTGCAAACGTTAGATTAGGCAAACAAATGTTAACTCGCCCACTCTGATAGGAGAGTTTCGGCGAGCTATTGTCTCAATAAAAAGTTGCATATATATGTATACACACACAAAATATATATATATATATATATATATATATATATATATATATATATATATATATATATATATATATATATATATATATATTTTTTTTTTCTCCAAAGGCCCAACACAAGCTTAAGGACGCACCCGACACCAGCTGATAACCATCAGGTTTATTTCACAAAGGCAAACACAGCATCCACATTCCAAGGTGCAATTTCTTAAGCCTGACGCGTTTCGAAGCAAAACAGCCTCTTCTTCATAGGCAGCTCGAAATGCAAATGTTCCACGAAGTGCTCTAATCCCATTGACTGCATGCACCTTTATCGACTCTCAGTGAGTCTCGCTACGTGCGTTATGGTCCTGCGCATGCTGGGACTTGTAGTCCCCATCAGAGCATAATTAGTAACCTCTAAGTGAGTTCGTGAGCACATTAGCATTAATTTAAAAGCATATTTTTCCTCTCGTAGGGCACAGAATGCAGCGCTGGTTTCTATTTACCACAGTCAGTGTGCTGCTTCCAGGTAACTAAATAGTTTCCACCCACAGCCTTTCTCCTTTTCGAAATGGTGCAGCCCTTCACGGCTGGGCAGCCGTGCGATTTATTTTTCTCCAAAGGCCCACAAGCTTAAGGACGCCATTCCTGCTATCTCTAATACCATTAAAGAGTTTTCACAAGTTTTTGCGTTGTGCTTCCCTTCTCACATGGGTGAGGCCGGCTTTAAATGGCAGTCGACTCGAATTAAGTACTTAGGAATTTGGTTTTGTAATAACCTTTTAGATACTATTTCTTATAATGAATCTCATATACTAGCTAAGGTTAAAGATCTCTTATCCTCCTGGTCTCCGAAATACATCTCCTGGTGGGGAAGACTTCAAACTCTTAAGATGAAGATAACCCCGATTATTAACTTTTTATCCTCCATGCTGCCTGTGAAACTCTCCTCATCCTTTTTCCGGAAGATTGATCTACTTACGTCAAAATCTTTATGGAGTGATAAGCGTGCTAGAATTGCATATAAACACCTTAGAAAACCAGCTGTTTTGGGTGGATACAATCTTCCAGATTGGAACTTGTATCAAATTGCCTTTTTATCGTCTCAGGGTGCTCTTTGGTTTTTATCGGATTCTCTCCATACCCCCCATGGCTATATATTGAACATGAGCTGTGTTCACCTCTTTCTACCCCTTCCTTTTTAAATGCTTCTAATCTGGTGCTACCCCATTCAAGCTGTATTATTTCAGAAACTATTAGTGCTCTAAAATATATTGATAAAAAAGTTTCCAAACCCATTCATAAATCGAGATGGTCTTCATTATGGTATAATCCTAACATTGGTACTGATATTGATCCTGTTACGATGGCTTCTTGGGCTAATAGAGGTCTGACGTAGGTCAAACATTTTTATGATTCCAATCATGATCCTCTTCCCTTTTCTTCTTTAGCCAGCACATATAATCTTAATAATATGGATTTTTATTACTTTTTAAAATTAGTTTGCTCTTTCTAGAATTGCCCTTTGTAAAGACCCGACTACTATTTCTCTTTTGTCTATGTGGTCTCGTTCAGGTCATACTGCATCGAAGATATACAAATTTTTATCTGTGCCACCTCCCTCTCAGGCTACTATTACAAAAGATAAATGGTCCCATCATTTTGATAGCGAGATTTTCAAACATATCTCACAAGAGTCATGGCAATTAATTGGGAAGCTTTCATTACAGAACAAGATTGCTCCTTCTCTTATGCAATCTAAATTCTTCTTTATGAATCTCCTACATTGGACCCCTGCTCAACTACATACGATGAAGCTAAGAGATAATGATCTTTGTTGGAATTGCAATTTGGTCTCAAGCACTCACCAACATATGTTTTTTGAATGCTCGTTACTACATTCATTTTGGGATTCGATTCAGAAACATCTATCACTAATCTTTGATACTCCAGTGGAACTTTCGTTACCTACGATTTTATTGGGTCTGTGGGCGGCATGCACCTTGGATGATACTGATATGCAATTGTTAGATCTCCTCATATCCATTGCTGTTAAAGTTATTTTATCTGAGTGGAAATCCTTTAATCTCCTGTCCTATCATACTTGGTGGGCCTGGGTATCGATTCTTCGTGGGGCTCATACTTCTGTTGAAGAGAAACATTGTACTCCTTCCATCTCTAATACTATTTGGAGGTCTTTAGATAAGTACCTGAAACTGTCCTCTCATGGGTTGGTAGCCCAATATCCTTTTGTCTCTACTTCTTAATTTATTTATTTATTTTAATTTTTTTTCCACTGCAGCGGGTGCCCCCATTTATCAGTTATCATTAACTTATTTCTCTATCTATTTATTTATCTTGCCAGTTATCTATCATTTTATTGTATTTATCTATATATCGTCCCCTCTCTCTCTCTCTCTCTCTCTCTCTCCTCTTCTGCTTTCCCTATTCTTCCTATCCTATCCTATCTTTCTCTCTTCTTCTTCTTCTCCTTCTGATATTTTATGGACTATGTGCGATACAGCTAAGTTTTTGTTTTCATTCTAATATGGAATATTTTTTATAGTGTATACTTTGATTTGGTATTATTTGTGATTTTGTTATTTTTCTGACATGGATTCTTAATGTTTATATTCTCCTACATTTTTTTAATTACTTATTGATTACTTTGCCCTGATATATTGCATTTCATTATAATTGTATGAACTTTTACTTTTTAAAATAATAAAGATATTGAGGGTCTCTGGCTGGCAATGGTTTGCACCTTTGCCCAAGTAGGGACCCTACTTCCTAGTCAGGGTAAGGGGGATACACTTCTAAAATAACCCCTGCTCACCCCCTTAGTAGCTTGGCATGAGCAGGCAGGCTTATCTCAGAGGCAGTGTGTAAAGCATTTGTGCACACATACAATAATACAGTGAAAACACTGCAAATGGGCACTACACCAGTTAAAAAAAACAGAAATCTTTATCTAAACGAACCAAGACCAAAACGACAAAAATCCACAATACAGTAATCAAAATGTAATTCTTAGAAGGTAAAAACGGTTCTGTCCAGAGCAAACCATAGGTGCGACACTTTCAACACAAAGTACTTTGGATGCCTTATAATCATAAACAAAAACAGCCGCAGGGAAGGTGATACGTCGGTTTCTTACACCCAGGGAAGGTGATGCGTCGGTTCCTTACTGTCATGCAGAGGAGGTGATACATCGGTTCCTTACTGAATGGGAGGAGATGCGTCGGTTTCTTACTGTGGGGGGAGGTGATGCGTTGGTTTCTTATTGCGGCCCCGGTGTTCTTGTAGACTTGGCTCCCCGTCGTGATGCGTGGGGATCGGGGATGCGTCGGTTCTCGATGTGGCGGCAACTCCGCTGCGTTGGTCTCTCCAGCCGCGGTCCCCCGAGGCGTTGGATCTTGCAGCTGCACAGCAGGGTCTGCATCGGAATTGATGAGGTGATCTCAGACTTCGGAGATCGGTGCATGGGATTCGGTGTGCAGCGATTTCTCCAGCCGCGGCAGGCGCTGCATCGGTTTCCTCAGCGGCACATCGGCGATTCATCGGAAACAGGTGCGGATGCGTCGCACATTTCTTTGTTGCATCTCTCTTACAGCTCCCAACAGCAGGAGCAACCTCCAGAGGCCCAACACAGCAACAGGCACCTCTTGGCAGGTCAGAACGTCCAGCAAGGAAGTTCAGGAGAGCTGGTGGTGAAATCTCTGTGTCTCTGAGACTTCAGAACAGGAGGCATGCTCTACTTCAAGCCCTTGGAGATTTTCTTTAAGCAGGATACACAGCAAACAGCACTGTCTTTATCCTCTCCTTGGCAGAAACAGCCACTGCAGACCAACCCCAGACAGCTCACAGCAAAAGCGCAGTGCTTCTCCATCAGCTTTCCAAGCTTTTCTCCTTGGCAGAGGTTCCTCTTGAGTCCAGAAGTATTATAAAGTTCTGGGTTCTGGGCTCCAATATTTATATTCCATTTATCTTTGTTGTCTTGTGGCAGAGAAGCTCTGTGCTCAGTCAAAACCAGTTCTGTCCTTTCTGGTCCAGCTTCCCGGCAGGAGGTGGAGAAAGCATTGTGTAAGACAGACCAGGCCCATTCAGGTGAAAGGAAATTTCCTCCCCTATACTAAATGCAGCCCAGGTCTATTCAGCCCAGCCCTGACTCATCCAGGAAAGGCAGGATACACCTCAACCTCCTGTGGCTGTCTACCGTGAAGGCACATCCCCAGCCCGTCACTCCAAAGCCAGACAGTCTATCCACAAACCAGCAGAGGCACACAGGATGGCTAAGCAAGGAAATAGCCACTTTCTAAAAGTGGTATTTTCAGCCACTGAATGTAAACATCATCCATACTAAAAGATGCATCTTTATATTCTGAGTTCAGGCATACTAAACTTCAACCTGCCATCTAGTCCCAATGGTAAGTTATATTTATAAGATGTTAGAAATAAACTCCCATTCTATCCAATGGGACAGATAGACTTTCATTAGTGAAAAATGAAATTCACTGTAGTTCACTATCAGGACATGTTACACACATCAGGACATGTCCTACCTGTCACATACACTGCACCCTGCACACAGGGGTACCTTGGGCCTCCCTTAGGGGTGGCTCACATGTCAGAAAAGTGAAGGTTAGGGCCTGGCAAGTGGGTGCACTTGCCAGGTCGACTTGGCAGTACCAAACTGTGCACAGACACTGCAGTGGCAGGTCTGAGAACCTTTTGCAAGGCTACTTGTGTGGGTGGCACAACTAGTGCTGCAGGCCCACCAGCAGCATTTGAGTTACCAGCCCTGGGCAAACACAGTGCACTGTACTAAGGACTTAGTAGTAAGTCAAACAAGCCAATCATGGAAACACCAATCCATAGTCACAATTTACAAGGAGAGCATATGCACTTTAGCACTGATTAGAAGTAGTATAGTGCCGAGAGTCCTAAAGCCAACAAAAACAGGGTCAAAAACAGGAGGCCAAGAAGCAAAAAGTCTGGGGGTAAACCTGCTGAAAAAGCCAGGTCTAACAATTACCAAGAAACGGATTTTCACATGGCTATCAGAGTGTATCCTTATAACTGGCCCATATTCTAATTTTTTAGTAGTTGGTTTAAGTGCGAGTGCTGTAGTGAGTCAGCCACAACCGTTGCTTCTTTCCCTTTTCTTAGAAATAAAGGGCTCATTGTTTACCTGAAAATTATTCACCACTCTCTCCCCTTGGGCGGCAGATGTTCCAGATGTTTTGCTCTCTTTAGTGTTACCTTCAGCAGCAGAAAGTGCTGTCAATAGTGCAAAAGGCTTGAGAACTTTTGGAACGTGTGGTAGCCCCTTTTGTTTCTGAAAGTGTGTCATGATCTATGTGTTCGAATTAGGGTTTTAAGGGGTGTGACAATAGCATGGCCCAGCCTTCATGGGTATTAAGCTATAAAGAGAGAGAGATGTCGATGACTGATCAAGTGAGAGGTGCAGGGCATGGGAGAGTCCATGGAAGAGAACCTGGACATTTCAGATGTCTGTAAAAAGAGAGGCTTGTTCGAATATTCATGCTTCGGTGCAAAACTGCAGAATTGTAGGTTCCAAAGACCATTTATAGGGGATTCTGATCAAGGGATGGGCGCCACAGTGGAATATCTTCTAGAAGTGTATCAATAGTTTCCGTGAAAAAGGACCATAAACACCACATATAGCAATCTAATGCCTAGACTGACCTGTCCGATCTCTCTACTCAATAATTTGGAAGTTTACGAAAACTAAGAAATCAAAACAATTATTTGAATCCCATTTCTGAAGAAAGCAGGGCCTGAGAGAAAATGTCACATCTAGATAACGCAATTCTCTCTTCATCTACCGAGCTAAAGAATTAATGAAACACTTTTATAAACATTTATTTCATTAGCGGTCTCGAAATTTGAAAAAAAAACAATTCCCTCTGCCCGGATTGATATTCATTGTCAAGAAACGTAAAAACTGCCGAAAGTGCAAGCAGTCCAATTCCATTGCAGTCATGTTTATCGATTAGCTTTCATAGATTTCGAATATGGAGCTTCACAAAATGGAGCACGCCTTTTCACAGAGAGCTGCTAAGGGTCGAGCGAGCCATGAACAAGTTTATTGTCCGATGAGTGTCTGGAAAGAAGGATTTTCCATTCTCGTGTACACTTAGACCCATATCTAAATTATTCCTTTTATCGATCCCACAGTGGAAATTACTCCCGCGGCAACAGACAACTGGAAAGACACAGAAACAATTGCGAAGAATAAACAAAACATTGAGGCTCCTGTCAGATGGCCAGGGCCGGACTGGCCGTAGCGGGCACCGGGCAACCCCCGGTGGGCTGCACGGTTGGGGGCCGGTTTTGGGCCCCTGGGGGCCGTTTTTGTTACAGGGCCGGTTTTGCTGCAACAAAATCGGCCGAAAACCGGCACAGGCAAAGAGCTCGGCGGCCTGGGGGGGGGGGAGGTGGTTGGGGGGCCTGCCAAGCACTTTGCCTGGGCTGATTTTGGTTCCCAGTCCGGCCCTGCAGATGGCCCAACTTCAGTTCTCTTTCTTTGTCCATGTTGATGAACACAGACTAGGACAGTGATCCTAAAAAGGACTTAACAGTGACAGGTTCCACCCCCTACTCCTGGCCTCAGGTTATGATAGTGCTAAACCCGTCCCCACACCAGTCTCTGCAGGGGCGGTCTCGGCCCACCAGGTACCATGCAACGGGTAGCTGATATCCAGGCAAGACCCACTGCTTCAGAATACGAGTGCTACGGATTCCATGAGGCCTGTATAGAGATGCGAAAAAAAAGAAAAATACAGGCCAACAGGCTTTTTCCTTCTATGCACCAAGGATTTGGAACAACAGCCTTGTATCCATCAGGACCGCCCCAGTGGTGGTCCAAGTTAGGAAAGAGTTGAAGACACGCCTCTTTAAAGAAAACTACATCAAAATGTATTAACAGTCTACAAGCCATTGAGTTTACCCTGGACTTGGACCCCATATAGCGCTCAGCTGCCTTTTGGGTAGGTTCATAGTATAGAAATACCATATGCATAATGCATACATACTGAGCCCAGTTTACCAATCTTCATGAAAGAATACAGGGTGAAAGGCAATGATTTCTAGTGTTTTTTGCATCACTTAAAAATGGCCACCATCCAAGCTCTTTCCTTCTTTGTGGTGGTACTTGGTGGTTTGCAGGGATTTGGAGGTCAGGTGTTTGGTTTAAAGGTCATTACCTTCTTCTGCAGACATTGATGTTTTAGATATGGACATGCTTCAACCTCTTTCTCAGTCTATAATCTAGGGGAATTTGTTTCACGTGGTTTGAGCTATGCCTGACATTGTTTTAAGTGGTAAATATAAAAAGTAGAGGCACTGTCAAAGATCTCAGACTGAGCATGAGGCGGAATAATGTTCAGAGAAATTAGCCTGTGTTCATGATCATAGAAAATACTGCTGTTCATGTTATAGATATGCCAGGATTAATGTCCTCGCTGGACTCAAGGTCATGCCACAGTCCCACCTGTGCCCATGGTCCAACACACGACCTATGATATAATGAAGAACCAATAGTTGGAGGCTCCAAATCCTAAAGGGAAATCACCATGCTCAAGAATATTCCAGTGCTAAGTTGGATAATTTCTCAAGGAAGACTCATCTGAATCGCACAGAGAAGACATCTATTACAGGGCTCTGGAATAAGTTTTGACCCGTAGGATCATAGTTAATCGTAGTTGACCGTAGTGGGTGCTGGAGCTTAAGAGTATTTGGAAACTTCTGTACGCGTTGAGGTTCCATCAGATTTTGAGTTGGAGCAGCGGTTGCGGGAAGACATCACAAAGCAGTTATAGGCCAGAAGGGCAGCAAACATGCTGATTAAGCCGGGGCTGCTTAGACTAGAATGTGGACCAATAGGGAGGTTCAGGGAATACAAACAGCTTTCATCCCTGGTATTGACCCTTCAACTAGGGAAGGTGGGTGAAGACAGAGAGCTACAACTGAAACCAATGAGTGTAAAAGAGTGGAATGCGCCTTATTTGAACATTTTGTGTAGATTGGTTGTTGTCAAGTGATCATGTTGTAGTACTCCTGATGCAGGCTTTTCCTATGCATGGAAATTACAGCACATAGAGAGTGTAATTTCCTTATACTCCTACAAAACCATGGTGTTCTGTATTTGGTATCAAGCCTCCCACATTTTTCTTCAGCCCTTACACCCGAAGAGAAGCACAACATCCCAAATGCTATCCCACAGGGAAGTGTTACACAGGGGAGCATCTGAATCATGCATGTTGCTATCTCCGGACGTTTTGAGAGCCATTTTATAAAGGGCATGAGACTCTGAGGGAGCTACATCATTCATAGTAGTAGCCAAAGAAATGTGTGTGACATTGAAAATAATTTAGACTTTATCTTTTACAAACTTTTTTTTGGGGGGTGTTTTATATAGCGCAAACTCGACCCGAAGGTATCAGAGTGCTTTACATGAGGACCAGTTGCGTTACAGACCGATACAATCATTTTGGTAGGCATGGGGAGATTTAAGTGATTTGCCCAGAATCACAGCATGTTGAGGGTCCCTGCCGAGACTCCAACCTGGTGCCCCAGCTTCAAGGTCGACCGCTCTAGCTGTTAGGCCACATCCTCTCATTTTAAGTGAAAAATATATTTTTGGCCATGATAAGCAGTAAGGTATTTGCTTCTCTGGAGGAATGGCTGCAGGGCCACCAATACAATCTTAAAATACTCGGTTAAGCATCTTTTACAAGCTCCTACTTACATATAGCCTTTAAAAAGATGTTTGGGTAAACCTGTATGGATCTTTCCCCTAGCAGAATGAGTGTAACATGTAGCAGGAGACCATGTATTATGTTTATGTCACAGGGAGAAGAACTTTGTAAGTCAGTCGAGCTATTGTGTACGGGCTAAGTCTGTTGTGAGTGACAGAGCTTGTGGGTGTCTAGTTGATCCCCTACGAGGTGTGGCTGTGTGTGTACGTGTCAATGGATAATTTTGATCAAGATTTGTAGTCATTTTGTCACTCTGGGGTGTTGAAACAGAGGAGGCCGACTGTAGACATATGTGGAGGGCTGGCTTGGGCCATATCACCACACCAGTTTATAGAGGATGGTTAGTCTGATCTTTGCTGGGTCACTCTTGTCTTGGATTCAGCTCTCAGCGGTAAGAGTCAGATTCTCTGTGACCAAGGGTTGAACAGATGAGCAGTAGGTTAGTACGATGCACCAGCAGGTAGATTTCCAAGACCTCTATTGGCCTCACACAATTTTTGCAGCCTGTGATGACATTCAAATGGGAGGGAGTTCAATAAGTTGATGAGAACCCAGACATATCATATTCCTGCAGTGAAGTAAAAGAGCAACACAGGTCGGTGCACCACTTTTAGAACTACTAATCCAGGCTGGAAAGGCGGGATGTATGTGTGGGTCCCATTTGGTATCCCTCGGGTGTTGCTGCCTCAGGCCTACAACCTGGTATTGTACCATACTTTCACAAACAGAGATCAGGGCTTGCACAATTTCTAGTGACTTCCTATAGATGAAGCAGGAGTGATGTAACCCCATACTAGTTTACAACAGTAATGGCATTGGTGTCTCCACCCCTGGGTGAGGTGTATCACGCCCCCCACCCCTCCCTTAGAAAAGATCTGTCTGGGAAAGCGGAAGTACCTGATCTCGACATTAGAAACAAAAGCACTGAGATATTTGTGGGAGTGGGTCAGCTTGAGTAAAAGACTGACAAGTAGGTGGTTTTCGCTATTGGGTCTGGTCTTTTGTACGTAACCCAACTATCTGGATGACCATGTGTCAAGTTCAAAACACTGTTCATTATGTGCAAAGCATATTGGGAAACAGTACCTGGTTACCTTCTTATTTTGTACAACTATATGCTCCATTCAAGATCCAATGATCCTTCTCCTCAGCCCTCTTCACTCATTTATGTTTCTTCTAGAGTAGAAAGCTTTCTGGTAGATCTTGGGGGGCTTCGGACCAAATTTTTCAAACAGCTTCAGCACTCAACTTTACACAGAAGCCTGTTACATACAGTTCAGGAAACTCCTGAAAACCAAACTTTCAGTAAGCTTAATCTTGTCATTAAGACTGTTGGAAGAATATCTGTGTAGGGGTACCATCCTTCTTGTTGTCAATCGTTTCTTTGTTATGCATTTATTTTTAGTTCCAGCACTCTGAAGTCGTCAGGGTGACAAGCAGAATTGTATACATCCTTTAAACAAATGAATGAATGAATGTTATGATGTAATTAGATTACTTGATCATTTGAGTCATGTGGAAGGAGTGATGTCCATATTAATGAATTGTAAGTGGTTTGGGAGACTCATTCTCTCTTTATATATCTTTCTCTCTCTTTTCACACTCCCCCTTCTTTCACTCTTTTGCTCTCCTACTCTCTCTTTTTCACTGTCATAGCCAGCATACATTGCAAACAGATAAAATGTGACTTGCTCCTGTCAGGTTAGTGCTGTTTATCCATGGAGACATTACAGCATCGCGAAGTAGAGAATGGGTTTAGCGAAACAATGACTACAGTTCCCTGAGATTTTCTAGATTGATATACCCTGCACTTGAATCTGATGGCAATTTCTTGGTGCTTTGGAGGATGGATCTTGGTTATACCATAATGCATGCTTCACTGAAGCAAACTTACTCAGCAATACATTTTGTGTAATGTATAAGACGTAAGCAGCCTATGCAATGTAATTACTATCTAAGGACCTGCAGATCGTACAAATCTTATTTCATGCAATACCAGAAGGAAATGACTCTTCTTGGACTGTGGAGATCATGGACAACCTGCAGATCATTCCTGGTGTTACCTTTGGTGGTCTGAGGGCTTCATCATTGATATCAGATACAGTCTTTGTTGCTTGCCATCAAGTTCTAATTATGGAAAGTGGAAATGTTCAAGAGCTTAATTATTATCCCTCTTCCTTGCCTGGGATCTAAACTATGTGGTCCCATGATTAAAGGAAAATGTAAGGTCATCAATGGAGAATGGTAGGTTGGTTCTATTTTTCAAGGAAGGAACAGGTGCTAGAAATACTTTGTTCCTCTGGTTGAGTCATCCACATTGTCTGGCAAACACATGCAGGCCAGATAAAGAAGACATTGTGTTGGGATAGGTGGACTGTTCTGTGCAGAATCTTCCAGCCAAAGTATATGTTGATGGCACAGCCTATTTGTCGGTGCCACCCACTGAACCACAGCAAAATACCTCCTTCACCAGATAACAGAAATACTGTTGAGGGATCTGGGGACTCCTGTGTTTCTTAAAAAGAACAAGGACACAGATGAGACCTATATTTAGAAAGTAATGAAGATGATGAAAGTAGGGGGAAAGGAAGTGGTCTGCACAATGAAGTTGGCCTACTAGACCAACCAGACCTCCGTGTCTGGGTCACAGCCCATCTTTGAGAATGAGCGGTTCGTCTCCATTTTCCCCTGAAAGAGTGTCTTTCTTCCCTAAAACAAAAGAGATTTTGGGATGGGTGAAACAATTCACATTGGGAAGGTCAAGCACCGTGTGTGGCATTGATCTTTCCAGCGTGACTTGTCAGCGAATCATGAAGATATTATCAGTCACAGAGGTTTTGTGGTGTCAAGCATGCAGTCTCTAAAGTTTATACTATGCAGACCAGTCCACTCAATTCAAAGGTGTTTTTCTGTGAACTGCCTCTTTGACTGAATCTTTATAAATTTTAGATAAATTCACAACACATCTGTGGATGTCTGGAGCATGGGTACTCGCAAACATTTTCCCAGGGGCCATAAAGTTTGGTGTGTGATGTACCCCAGGGCCGAATTGATGCTAGCAGGGTAGTGGTCAACGATAGGGTTTGGGGCGTGGGGGGGGGATTGGTGGTAAGGTGGGTGTTGGTGAAGTGCAGCATATACATCTATCTAGTAGCTGAATTGAAAAATGTGAAACCTGACAACTTGGGATTAATCCCAGCTTCTCCACGTTACTAAATTGTGTGATGCTAAGTAATTGTTTTATTTTTCCCTCCTTTTTCTACATTATCACATATAAGAGGACTTTGAAAAACATGACTTCGGGATGTGCGCTGTACAAAACCTTCTCCTGTGTTTGATTTAATAAACTATAATGCCATTCCTGTATAATAGGAACGCAGGTCACCCACAGTGCATAATAGCTGACTAGCCTCTTTAGTTCACTATTGGCATTGTTGTCAGGAGATGGAGAATAATTAATGCTTCTAAATTCATATTTAAAAATTATCACTTTTAAATTAATGCTTCTCTATGCACTGATATAATCAATTTTACTAAGGTGAAAAGGTTCTTCAAGTTAATTAAATTCAGGTTTTGAATTTTGAAGAGACCGTCATATTTGTACAGTTTTGCTGCAAGATGTCTTTAAAAATGAAGGTGTTTCTAAAAATAAGCGGTGCAGTACTCCCTAGTTACTTCCTTTCTTTAACACCAAGGAACCTTTAAAAAAATGCTTACCTGTTTATTTTTAACTTTTAATTGTTAGTGGTGAGTCGAGTAAACAGAAGCCCTGTATTCCTGTTGACCAGGGGGCCGCATATAAAGGTCATGGGAGCCTTAGGCGACCCTTTGGCCGTACTTTAAGTATACATCGGCTAGAATGATAAGTTCCAATTCTATCCAATGGCTGTCTTCTGTGTCCATGTGCAAATATATGTGCACGCCCGGGGGACTTGGCAGCATATATGGCAATGGTGCTATTGGTCTATCTTCACCTCAAAACACTGGTCTCTCATGTTATGTCTTGTTGGCAGACCTATTCCTAGACATTCAGTCATCAAAGAGATCAGAGAAGCGTTGGCTTGGCAATTGATTCCAGCTTTTTTTCTCCAAGTGGGTGCCTTTTGATTCAGAGTACCTTGTTATGAACTTGGATGCCGCTCTTAGTGAATAGGAGTTTCTCCTGGGGATTTCTCAGTGCATGGGCTTTAGTCTCACCTCAAAGTCTGTACTTCTGAGGATTGAAGGCTATTTGCTGTAATTTGGACATTCTTGAAGGGGTTCCCTCTTTAATTGTCTGATCACCAGGTTTTGCTTTGAATGATCAAGGAATACATAATTTGGCAGGGCAAGACTTGGCCCATCATTCCAAGTATGTAGAGTCTCAAATGGTCAGGGTAATAGGGGTTACAGGCCCCATCAAGATTATGACTTATATGGTAACTCTGTGACCCCAGACCTATTTTCCCTGGGGACTCCAACTACTCAAAGCAGCTGAAATTCTTGGTCAAAAATCAGATTAGAAATGAGGAGTGAGCAGGTGGAATTTGATGCCTTAAATCTAATTCCCTTGATTTGTCTCCGTTTCCATATGGGCCCTTGGAGACAATTCACAAAGGTGGGTTTACGGGACTACATTTACTAGTAGTAAATTTTACTCTTACACGTTTGAATAACTTTACTACTTTGTACTATTTACAAAATCTGCATGTAAAGATACTCAAAAGTGTAGACTTGTATGTCTCCACTCCCTGAAACGGGGTGGACCCAAATTTACAAGTTTAAAGTTACTACTGCCAAAAAGGAGCAATAGCATAGCCGTGAGTCTTCGCCTTATCCAGTTTAAGTATCTCCATCCGGTCTATTTCATGAGGGTCAGTCTCTGGAGGGCGGGATTGGTGGCCTACACGGTGTGCCTCCGATGCCAGCATGAAGAGGGCACTTTGCTGCATACTATCTGGAGCTGCACCGCCCTAGCACGATTTTGGCGGGGAGTTTTGTCGTGCCTCTCTGAGGTTCTGGGATGGGACCTCCCCAGCTCCCCAAAGCTGGTCCTGCTGCATGTTATGGACGATATCGGAGGGAACATATACAAACGCCATCTTATGCTACTGGGGTTCACCTTGGCTAAGAGGGATATTGTTAAAGCGTGGAAGGTTCCGAGGGCGCCCTCGGTATCCGTTTGGAAAAATGGCATCGATTTCTGTATGGGGCTGGAAATCCCTAACTTTGTGGCCAGGGGGTGCCCACTTAAGCATTATAAAATCTGGCGGCAATGGGCAGAGTATCGAGGCCTGGAGCTGGAACTCACTTCAGTAGGCAGGTCCACTGACTTGGCGTCCCTCCCTTTACAGGGGATATGTAATATTGCCCTGTGGGTGTAGGTGTACTGTGTCTAGACGGTTGTGACTGTTCTCCTCTGGTGCTGCTTTGGGGTAGGCGTGAGTGCGATGGGGGGTGGGTTGGGGGGTTAGTGTCTTTCTATTTCTGTGGTTAATGTTGCAACTGTATTGCTCTCAATTTGTCCTATTTTGTTCCAGAAAGTGTCAAAGTCATTTCTATGTACATTTTCTGTGCACGAGTTGCTGGGTGACAGTGCTCTGCAATATCTTTGTTATTTGGCAAGTAAAATCTGTTTAAAAAAAATAAAAAGGAGCAATAGGAAGTCCAGCACCCCTCAGGCCAAACAGTGATACTGCAAAACCCTGCCATAGAAAATATGGAGGAAGGAACCTAAAATAGAACCCCACCAGGAAATAATGTCAAACTAAATTAAATGATTTTGACTTTTCCAAAAAGAAATATGTATGTATAATGAATATAACGTTAAAAAATATAAATATAATTACATAAGATTATTTTATTATGAAATGAATACGTTTTTTAATTTAAATGAAATGTGACGTTAATTTGGAAAAATAATTACAATATTTTAAATTAATTCTATACATAAATGTATGTAATTTCTAATGCATAATAAGTAACCAAAAATTTTAATTTAGGTGGGAAATTGTTGTTAGTAATTTAAAAACATTTTTTTTTTCATAATTTAGTTCATAGTGCATGTCTGTTTATTTTCTTCTACAATTTAAAAAAATATATACATTTAATTTCTAATGATATTTAACATAAAAATATTTGTAGTCATTTTTTTCTTCATGTTTAATAAACTTATACAATGTCCCTATACTTTGTCACAGGGAGATTTCTGCCCTGGTGGCAAGATCCTCTTAGGGTAAAGCTTATGGAAAAGTAAAAACCAAAAATTAAACTTGAAAACAATCGCTAAAAATATTTGTAACTATTTATTTATTTCTATTTCATTTTATTTCATTTCATTTTAAATTTAGACTTTATATTTTTTTATTAGAATTTAACATGCTTTTCTTTCTTTAAATCTTTATTTCGGCAATATTTCAGCCATAAAAGAGTACACAACATATTATACACAATAAAATTACAATATTAAAACAACATCTAAAATGACATAGGCAAATACAGATCAGGAATGGAAGTCAATGTCAATGTTGATGTTAGGACACATCATTGTATCTGTAACTGGGATTACACAAGCAGAATACATGCCCGGCTACTAGGCAGTGTTTGATAGTATAAAACTCCTTTTAATCCAGAAAGCATGCAGATACTTAGCTAAAGCAAATACAATCTGTCCTGCAGTTTCAGTCTTAAAAACCCTTAGTGCGTCTGAGCACTTCCTAAATCCAAGGTTCCTACAGATAGGTACGATCCAGTTCTGCCTTGCTCTACTATAGAGAGGACAGAAAAAAAGAATGTGGCTTTCGTCCTCTTTATTCATACCACAGCCAGGACAATGTGGGGACCTAGTCGGGTACCATTTGCTTGTTAGACACGCTAGGGGGAGTGCACCAAACCTCCATTGTATGTATAGCTTCCTAGCCATAACAGGGAAAATTACATCCAAGAAATCTTCGAATGAGTAAACAGATTTGATCTCTATGAATGCTTTCACCATGGTACCATTCTTTGAATCATGGAGCCATGCATTAGAACATCGAGATCTGTATAGCTCAGTGAATGTATTCCCTGAGATCTCTCTACAAGCTGTTGCTGGATTCACCCACATATCTGCAAGACCCAAGTTGGTAAGTTCGTCTTTGATATAGGAAAGCCAGGGGATATGTACTGCCCTGCCTAATCTCAGTATTTCTTGAAGCTCTATTTTGTACTGCTCAAGCTCGGGGGTCAGCCAGATCCTCCTCCAAAACCTGAGAGGTTTGATAGCTAGTTCCTCCTGGATGGGGAGTATGCCCAAGTCGAGCCTCAGCGGTAATAGGGGTGTACTTTGGGGGAGCGCGAGCAGTTGTCTCAGGAAGTTGTTCTCAGCTTTAGTCAATCCTGGTCTAGTAGTGTGCCCCCATAGTTCCCCTCCGTATAATGCAGCCGCTCTGGCCCTCATCTTGTAAATTTCAAGACTAGGGCTGATGGGTTTAAAAGTAGAGGCGTTTGTCATTTTTAAAATTCCCCCAGCTATTTGGGTCAGTTTGAGTTGGGATTTGGCAAGATGTGGGCCCCAGGAAAGTTTTTCGCTTAGAGTAACACCAAGATATTGAAAGGTGTGAACTCTCTCGAGTGCAACTGAATCAAGGGTAGGTGGTGGCCTAGTGTGTATTGGGGGATTAAGGATCATGTATTTGGTCTTATCTACATTGATCTGTAGTCCGTGCTCTCTACAGAAGTTGTTGAATCCCTCCAATATACGTTGGATACCCATTAGTGTCTTGGAAAGGAGCAGGGTGTCATCCGCAAACATTATGGCTGCTACTTTCCTGCCTGCCAACCTGGGTGCATCGTTGTTAGGGACTGCATCCAGGCTGGCTATCAATCCATTCACATATATACAGAACAGAGTAGGGGCCAAGACACACCCTTGCCTAACTCCCTTGTTTACAGCAAACCTGTCGGACAAAACACCTCCTCTTGCACACCTGACCTGGGCAAAATTCTCAGTATGCAGCCTCACCAATATACCCAATAGGGAAATGGGTACACCCAGATCACGTAAAACAGCCCAAAGTTTGCCCCTAGGAACAGTATCAAACGCTGAGCGTAAATCAACAAATACCATGTGGAGGCTGCCACCCTCCAGTACCACAGTCTTCCAGTACAGCATTACTAGCCGGAAGATCTGGTCCATGGTAGAAGTTTTACTTCTGAAACCAGCCTGATAGGGAGAGAGGATATCATTCTCATTGATCCAGTCCTGCAGGCAATCTAAAATAAGTCTTGCCATTATTTTTTGTGGGACGTCAATGAGGCTGATGGGCCTATAATTAGCGGGGAGCAAGGGAGAACCCTTTTTATATATAGGTACGATTTCCGCTCCCAACCAAGAGCCCGGGACCTCTATACCGTGCAAAATTGAGTTGAAGAGTGCACAAAGGTACGGTGCCCATATCTTAGGCTGATCTTTGAGCAAATCCCCGGGTATCTTATCTATACCCGGTGCTTCACCCGTTGCCAGTTTTCCTATGGCAATCATAACATCATCTACGGTGAATTCCAAAACTTCGGCATCCCCCGCAGAGGGTAGCCGAAAGGGCAAAAGATCTAAATCAGAGGTGGCAGCGTAAAGAGTTTTAAAATGGGATTCCCACACCCCCGGATCAAGATTAACTTCGATGGCATTACGGGGTTCCGCGCACCCCGAATTCACAATGGCCCAGAATCTACTCAATTCCTTATTTGCAAGAGCTGATGATAGATTTTCCCATCTCTCCCAATCCCAGTCTATCTTAGCCTGTTTTAAAACTTGTTTGTGGGCAGACCTGAGTGAACAGATTGTTAGCTTATCACTGCCGGTTTTGATGGCATTAATCAAAGCAGATTTAGCACTCCTGCATGTGGCATTGTACCAGGATGGGAGGACAGTCCTTGATTGCCTAATGGGAACGATAGGGTTTAAAAAGCCTGCAAGGATATCAATTAATTCTCGGTGGACAGTGAGGAAGCGTGCAGAATTATCCTTGGACTGCCCTTTGTCCCAGATATCACTTGCCATCTTGAGCAGGGGGAGAATAGATGAGTATAAGCTTGGCAATGCATCCCGCCTTTCACACAGGGTTTCCCACTTAACCCTCCTCCTGTTGTTAGTGAGAACCAATCCTAAGTCAACGGTTGGTTCCGTATGGGCTTTAGCAGAATTTGGCAATTCCATTTTCAACAGTAGGGCGTTGTGATCGCTGTCCGATCTATTCACAACCTCCAAATCCATGATTTTAGACCATAACCTGGTCTGGACCATGAAGTAGTCCAGATGGGATTCTTGGTCTTTTTTGTTATAGGTACATTTGGAGGGAATGTCCGAGGGCATCCGACCATTAACCGCCCTAACTGAAAACTGCAGGGTTAAAGTCATAATCTGCATAGCCAATGGGGTCCATGCCTTTGCATAAGTGGACCTGCACTGTGGGATGCCCCAAAACTCATCTTCTTCCTGCAATGCCCCCTCACCCAGTCCTTGGAGGGGCTCGAAGTGGCAATTGAGGTCTCCTGCAATCACACAGTGAATATCATGGTCCAAGGATTCAAGGAAGGATGATAATTCCCCTATAGTGTTAGATTCCTTAGCCATAGCAGTAGGGCGCGAATATACATTCACAACTGCCAGTTTGTATGAGTTAGGCCAGGACAGTTGGACACATAGGATATCATCCGAATTGGTCTGGATCAAATCCACGTTGCAACCCAGGTGTACACCTATCCATGTTGTCAGGCCACCAGAAGGGCGGCCCTTGCCTCCCCACCGAGCTGCGATGTTAAAGGACGCGAACCCGACTCTATGAACTACCTCCCTGGCCCAGGTCTCCTGCAATAGAATCACATCAGCAGTATCCACAAAAGAGCCCCATTCGGGACATGCTAACTTGTTTGTTAGGCCTGCCACATTCCATGATAGTAAGTTCATGCATTGGGGACGAGGTGTGTGCTGAAATGGGGGATCTGGTAGAGAAGAAATACTACTCTTCTGATGGGGATCAATTTCCGCAATAAGGGTGGAACTAGCACTATGGGAAGTAGCTAGCATTAGAAGGGGAACAGAAGAATGCAGGGGGTGCACTTGGGGATTGCCATTAGTACTGCTGTTACTGGTCCCCCCTGTAATAGAGGTGCACCCCTTGGTATCAAGAGTCAAATTCCCTTCCTCAGGCAACCCAATGGGCCCTAAACCTAGAATGCTATCCCCCATAAAACCCTGGGCTACATGGTTTGACTTAGCCAGTCAATCGACCTGGTCGAGACAGCTAAACCTGTTTGAGCAAACAGGATAAGCCCGTTCTGCATCAGAGGGCACATGTCTTAGTTTCCCACCACCTCCCCTTTGCAATTGTGGAATATATGTCCAGCCACTCTCTTCTATCCTCAGGTGGTCATTTGGGTAAAAGTAGGAGAGGGGGCGCACCCCAATATTGGTGTCTAAGCGGGGTTTTTCCCAGTTGCAGATATAGTTTGCTGTCCTGGCGTCCCGGAAGTTAACTATGACACAATCGCCGGTTAAGTTTTTAGGGGTGTGCCCTACCCACCCCACCCTTCTAACCATAATGATCTCACAACTAACCTGCGGTGGCAAGGGCCTGTGGTTTGAAAGCCAGTGGATTGCCTTATTTTTTAGGTTCGAGAACTCCTCAATGCAATGATCATTGATTTCGGGAACCCCTGTAAGGACAACCACATATGGGCTAGCTTCCGGGGGCAAGTCTATTCTAGAAGTCAACCTGGTAGCCTCATCCTGGGTTCGCTTTCTCGCTGTCCTTACGTTGTCCCTATTATTACCCAAGGTGGCCTCTCCCAAGATGTTACTATCTATGTGATGGTCAGTGAGAGACCTAACTTCATGCTGTACGTGTGGGTGAGTGTTAAGTGTGGCTGGGATTACCGGTGATGTGGCTTTCGGGACAGATGGTGGCCGTGGAGCTGTGCAATGGGCCGTGAGAACTGGTAAGGCCCCGGCTATAGTGGTACAATGGCAATTGCAAAAGCATGGGGGGAATACTTTATTATTGTTAGCACCCTCAGTATGATCCCTAATTCTTTGTTCAAGCTTAGTTAGAAGGGTCACTATTCCCTCCAACCTGGATTCCAGGGGTACCAATAACGTGCGCAGCAATAGATCTAATTGCTGCGGAGCCATTGCGTCCCCAGATGACTGTGTCATCAATGCGGGAGGAGCTGGTGCCTGAGCGGGGTGATCCCCAGGGGACTTAGAAGAAGACGAAGCTGGAGGGAGGGAGCAGCTACTCTGTCCATCTCTAGCCACCGGGTCGGCCACTAAAGCTGCGCCTTGTTGTGCAGATTTGGCTCCCCCTGGCTTGGTGCGAACTTGCCTGATAGCTTTTGGCTTGGTTTTTGTAGACAGCCCTACCTTAGTAACCCTTTTTTCCCGTAGGATCGGTCCCGACCTAGTCACTGGGGGGGATGTAATTCTTAGGTTGACCGCGGGGTCATTATCACTAGAAACTTCACTACTTGAGGTCTCATCGATAAATTGGGTTAGAGGAAGGACGTTACTACTCGCACCAGTACCATTTGGGGTGCGTGCAGATGCAAGGAGGCCCAAGGAAGATCTTCTTGCTAGGGCCAGATCCTGCGACACTCTGCGTTCCATGAGGACAATACCCTGATCAATCACCGAATTGGCTCTAACTATAAATTGGTCTAGTGTACCAGTGAGGTTGCCTTTGGTCGCATGGTTCCTACCCTCTTTAGCTGCCATGCTCAATTAGGATGCAACACAGTGAGCAGATACACTAATATAACAGCGATGTATCCTCCACTAGACAATGTGAAAAACAATAAAACCACATGCAATAGGAATAACATGAAATGAGCACATACGCGCTGGACCGTGAGTGAAAGAGGGGTAGCCCGGTCCGGTCTCTCTCGGTCTCGAACGGGCTACAACGGGCCCGCCCTTGGCCCGGGCTTCGCCCGCGCTGCGATCCGCGCTGCGGATTCACGTGGACATAGCTAAATAATGAGGGGGGCGGGTCTTCAGGAAGAGGAAGAGGGAGAGGAGCAGGTGAGCCGGATTAGCGGAGCGCAATGCTCCCCGGTCCTCGCAGTCCCGTTGTATTCAGGTGATCCTGGAGCCCCACAGCAGCGTAGCGTCCTTGGCACAGGGAGCAAAAGGGAGACCCAACCTCCAAAGCACAAGCCGAGTTTTTAAATGTTGGTGTTGAGCCTACGAGCGGCTCCCGCGCAGCGGGGGCCGCGAGGCGTGGCGTGGCGTCGGCAAAGTGACCAGCGGGAAGAGGAGCAGGTGAGCCGGATTAGCGGAGCGCAATGCTCCCCGGTCCTCGCAGTCCCGTTGTATTCAGGTGATCCTGGAGCCCCACAGCAGCGTAGCGTCCTCGCAGCCTTCTGAGTAAAATGGCGCTGACAGATATCCCTTCGCCCTCATGCTTTTATATTAAATATATTAAATTCACGTGAAATTATTTTGTTGGAGTTTAAATTGAAAAAAAACCTTAAAGAAATACATTTTTAATATTAAAAGTGCTGAATATAATTCATTAAAAGTAATGTAATTAGATTTTAATAAAACATATTACATTATTTCCAAATTCAAAAAGGATTATTAAATATGTTAAAATAAAATAATAAATATGTTTTATATATACTTTTTTTGCATTACAGTAAATGTATTTAAATTTATAACTAATTTTAATTATCAAATTGAATTTATCATTATTTTCTATGGGCTGATGTTGCAGAACCAGTGGTTGACCATGTTTGGTGCTGGACTTACTCAGGCTCTGATCTGGAGAACATTTACTGCTACTGTGTCTCCCTTTTGGATGTAGTAACTTTGGAAGTGCAGTTTTTGGACAGCAATGCACTCTCTGTTTTGTGGATTAGTGCATGTCCCTCCCTTATAACCTTCCCTACCCCTCCTTAAAAGCCTCCTCTGTTAACCCCTCCCATTCAGTAGTAAGTATACCCCTTTTTTCAGCCACTCACCTGGTCTCTCCCACATTTACTTCTAAGTAGTACACTTACATGTGTGAAGACCTCCCCATAAAAAAAATAGGAGAAGAAGATTTATACTTGTAGGTTTGTGAAATGCATTTTGTAGTAAGCAATCAACAATCCTTTGGTACTACTTTACATACTACAAATGAAGTTTATGAACCCAGACCTCAGGGTTCAACTTGTAAAGAGGCTGTTTTTCTTACCCCTGGTGATACGGCTCAGGCCAGTAAATGGTATTTCTTGGAGTTACTAGTTCCATTACCGGGCTGTTGACAGACTAAGGGGCTTATTACGATATTGGTCGAAGTTGCCACTGACTGGCAGCGTCTCGGACTCGGGCCAACCGAACTCAGGTCAGGTGTTCCGACTTCCTGATTACGATGCGACTGAACACTGTTCGGTCACATATTTACTTTTCTCTATAGGAGCGTGTGTCACTGTCATAAACCGGCCGTAATACAGGCTCCTATAGAGAAATGGGTGTGTGTGTAAAACCATGCACCCTGTGGCAGGCACCCCATGGTGCCTGCCACACAGTGGCAGATTTTACAGGGGTACCCTAGGTACCCCCTCGACCACCAACCGGAGACCACGGAGGCATGGGTGCCCTGCTAGGAGTCCCAAAAGTTGCTTTTTCGATGGGAAAGGCCAGCACAGAAAGGCTGTGGGAAACCGACATCTTAATCCAGATGGCGGAAATGCCATCCATGGGGGATAACAGTGCAGTTTGGACCGGCTGGAAGACTCCGAGAACCGGTCGGAACTGAGTCGAAAGGACTGGCCGGTTTACGTTCTGACCGCCGACATCGTAATCGGGTGGCCGGACTACAAACCGACCGTGTCAGTCGGAAAGCCTCCGACTGTGGTCGGAAAGCTACCAACTAGCGGTCGAAGGCTTTCTGACCAACTTCGTAATTGTCCCCTAAGTTCTCACTCGCAAAGAGACCAGGCAAACAGAATAAGAAGTTGAAAAGAGTCCCATTTTTCTTCCATTATAGCAGAATACATTTTGGGCTAGAATTCTACCCATTAAACCCTTGTCCTCAAAAATGGATGCCTAGGTGTTCTCTTGGTGGCAAGTCAAGTTTCTTTTAGCATTTTACTTGAGAAGCATAATTGATGAAGTTCATAGAAATATACAGTGCTCTTGCTATATATATAGCATGACTGTCTTCAAGGCTATGTGACTATTGTTGGCTTTTTGACCGTAAGTAAATTACCAGGTCATCCTGAGAACCTGGTAGAAAGTTTTCTGAGCACTAGTACTCAATAGAAAATAAGTGTAATTAGACAACAAATATCCAATAATAAATCAATAGTATAAATATATCTAGGAATTATCATGTCGTGGAAAAATACCTGTTATTTATAGAGTGGTAACAATGGCCTATAAAGACAAACAAAGAGGGAGTTTAAATCATGGTAAGGAGTGATTTGTACTCTAAGCTAAAAAATGATGTGTGAACATATTTGGTGAACAGTCCACACATGTGCCACGCCAACGTGAGGGAGACTCACTGTTGAATTACTGAGAAGGGTGGACGTTGTCTAAAAAATAGGGCAACATAGGATTAACAGCATATTTATGGTGGTGAAGGACAAAATTAGTTGGCCAAACTTACATAGATAGGAAGAGAATTAAGTAAAGTCTACATGGTGCATAAACATAGGCCTTGGAACTACAGCCTTAATCAATATTCCAGCGTGGGTCAGTCAGACATGAGCGTGGGAAACCGCAATCGTTGGAGAAGCAGAAAAGTTGCAACCGACCCAAAAAACAGGATTGCCCGAGGACAAGACAATTCAGGTCCACAGGTACAAGGTTAATCATTCAGCCAAAGCCAATTACTCAGAAACTCTCTGGTGTTGGAGGGGAAATCGAGTGAGTAGATGAGAATCAAAGCTACATAGGGCATTTGATGCCCCTCAGATATTTTACATTTTACTGTGATCAAAAAACAGGCAGGTATTGTGGAAACTGTGTATCCTCTTTGACATTGATACCTAGGGGTGTGGCTAAGCAATATGGCTGACAGGACGTGAGCCGCAGAGCTCTCTGCTGACCCACTGAAAATCTGCCCAACCCTGATGCTTAACACATGCTGAAATGCCTGTGAAGATCCCAGGCAGAGCTGCCACAACACAGCACACACTTAGAGCCATTCTGGGCCTCCTGTGATGGCTCCTGAGCCCCCTATGGAGCGGCAGCCTAACGTGGCTACGAGGCCAGATTTGCTGATGCTGTGCTTGCCAGGAGGGGCCGCACCGGCAGGCCCGCAGGAGTGTTGTGCAGCGATCGGGACAGTTTTGCGGCTCCTGTCCTCTCGGCTTGCATCCAGAGGAGGATCCTGGGAGTGGGGAGCCCCCAGTGACACTCTGCGGCATAGGGAGCTGCGGGGTCCACCCGATGAGGAGGGTGACTCAGGCCCCACTGGCCTGCGCGTGAGCCTGCTGGCTGGTGGCTCCTTGAACCCCCCGAAGACCCTGCGGCCCGCTGCCCAGACTGTGTGGAGATGGCTGTGCTGGCCCCCTGCAAGGCTGCCTTATTGTGGGGTGCATTTGGAGCTGATTGGGGGCCCTTGTGTCATCTTCAGGCACCTCCTGCGGAGGCGGGGGCCTACTGCAGACACGAGGTTAAAGTCGCTGATGCAGTGGACGCCGAGATGGGCCACACTGGCTGTCTTGCTGCAGTGCAGAGCGTCAATTGGGCTGGCTCTGCGACCTCCAATCCTTTGTCCTGAAGCTACCTGAAGACCCCAAGTGCTGGAGGGGGAACACCTGGGAGCACGCTGTGGAGGCAGGAACCACGGGGCCTACCTGTTCAGGAGAGCAACTTGGGCCGTGGGGCCAAGCACGTGAGCCTTTGGAATGGTGCTACCAAGAGCGGAGTCTGAGACCCCCTGGAGGGCCTGTGGGAACTGGTGTTGTGGTGCCCATTCTGCAGGATGAGCTACGAGGGCATACTGATGCTTGTGTAAGCTACTAGAGGTGCCCCGGCTTGACCTGGGGCAACGGCAGACGGTGGCAGCCTCATCTAGCCCTGTGGAGCTCATCGCGAACAGAGGGAGTACCTGGACACCTCTGAGGACCCTGGGAGGGTGCGATGGTCATGCAGCCGGTGCGCCTGTTTGATCTCAGCAGGGGCTTGATTAGCAGCTTGATGCCCCAGAGTGGGGCTCCCAGGCAGCAGTGATAAATGCCCGAGGAGTGGAAACCCAGAAGCTACACTTGTCGGAGGCTGCGTGGAGGGTAAGCTGCTTAGCCAGGTGCCGCACATGCCTGGTGGGGAAGCAAACACTAAGGACTCTGGTGGAGGGCCTGTTCTGGTGGCAGCAGCCCACGACGGTAATGAAGGGCAGAAGGTGAGCGCATTAACACTCTGGGAGCTTCCTGGGCTCTGGGACAGTATCTCTACGGCTGGCAGGGGGTGTCTGTCTGTCACTGAAGCTGGGTGACAGAAGTGGGGGCCGCAAAATGACGAGATGGTGTCCCGGCTATGAATGCTCAATTAGACTATTTGCCAGAGACTGTGGGGAAGCCTGAATCTGCCCCCTGTGATGGCGTGCTTCCATCTGGAGACTGATTGGAGTCAGGTTGGGGGGCTGAAACATTCCGCACAGGTGAGCGAGTGGTCCTCCGCTGCCTATACTTTACCTGGAGCGGGTTAGTGAGAGAATATTGATATTCCCATGTTGACACCTCGTGGAAGAAGAAACCGGCACTCTCGCAGCTGGCGAACACTATTATGCAGTATACAACATTGCAATAACAGCCCTAGCGGATCACATGCAAAAGTGGGGTTGACAATTGGAAGGGAGCCCTCGTGGGCGGAGCTGCTGGCAGCCATATATGGCTCTCGAACTGCACTTGAGCAAAAACTCAAGACTGTCTCCATAGACGTCAATCTACTGCTTGCTGATCTGAGGAACGTGGCGGACAAGATCACAACAGCTGTCTGTAACATTGAGAAACTTTTCAAAGAGAGGTCGGCACCCTCATGTGTCAGATGGCCCAGTTGTCCAAGGTCTCCAGTGAACTCAAACACCGGGTGGAGGAAACGGAAGGGTCGCTCCTGACGCAGTAACATTTGTGTGCTGGGGTTCCCGCAAAGGGTGGAGGGGACCTCAGCAGAAGTCTTTCTAGAGAACTCGTTGCGAAGGGTGCTGTGGCCACAGGGTCTATCGGACTTCTTCATGGTGTAACGGGCGCACAGAGCCCGAGTACATCCCACCGCCGGGGGCCCCACTGAGGGCCATCATCGCCAGGATACAAAACTATTGTGACAGAGACTGCATTTTTCATGCCTCCGTAAACAGATGGTGCCCCTGTTCCAGAACTGTAGAATTGTATTCACCCGTACTACACTAGAATGGTGCAGGAGCAATGTAAATCCTTCTTGAGTGTAAAATAGAAACTGCGTGCACTGCAGCTGAAATACATGCTCCTGTACCCCTCAAGGCAGAAGGTTATCTTGCAAGGGAAACTCTGGGTCCAAGCCTCGCCAGGGCCCCACGTGACAGTGTCAGGGGTAGGCACTGGGATACTGACCCCATGGGCTCACAGTGAGTGACAATCAAAGAGGATGACACCATGCTAATGCAGAATGGGGGGGGCCCAGGAGCACCTGTGGGAGATGAGTTTCTTTTCCCTGTGATTGAATCAGAGACTGGGGTGCTGAAATATGTGCCAGACATGTTGGATACTGAGTGGATGTGGAATTGAACGGGCTAGTGCTTTCTGTTTCCTCCCTTGTGGAAAGTATTCGTGGACGATGTTTGGACGGGGCGGCTGTGTGTTGCTGTCCTCTCAGGGGAGACAAAAGACTGTTCTGTTTGATGGCTGAGAGTTGTGGCTTGCTGAGCACTGGGCTGAGCCTGCCCGATCGGGTTTGGAGAGGGTTGGAGCTGGCTCTTTGCCTCGAGTGATTTGAGGCTGGGCTTAACCCACTGGGGTCCCTATCCCCTTTCGGCATCCAGGTGACATGAGTAGTGTTGTGTGGCTAGTCAGGATGCCGGTAGTGTTGACTTGTCCCTGGACGGGTGGGGTAGCTGCGCAGGTCCTGGCACATGCAATGGGTGGACATGTGTAGTCGCTTTTGTTGTACTATGTTTGTTCATGGCGGGGGTGGTTTGTAGAGGGTTGTTTGTTAACATTTCTTAGTTTTTGAATACGTTCATACAGAGACTGGAATTGAACGCAGTGTGGTGGGGCGGGAGCCAAGAGCCCATTGTGCCAATGATGGGAGGGTAAATTTAAGCTGCTGACTTAGAATGACACAAAATGACACACGGTGCTCAACTTCCTAAAGCGCCATGGGGTCAGTATCACCTATCTGCAAGAGATGCCCCACGCCTTGCCCAGAAATGGTAGAGTAAAATTTTCCATTCTTCCTACTCTACGTATGCCAGGGGGGTGTTAATCTGGGTGGCCCCGGGCACACCGATCTCTTTAACATCCTCAAAGCCGATGTGGAAGGCAGACCTGTTTTGCTCAAGGGAAGCCAGTATCTGTGCTCAACACGTATGCCCCGAATATAGACAGCCCAGATTTTGTCCCCGTGATGCAGAACCTTGTAGTGCTGAAGGTGAATATGCCAAGTTTCTCAATCAGTCAATCAATCAGGGAATTGTAAGCGTGCTACTCACCCGTGAGGGTCTCAAGGGGCTGAGGGGGGGTCCGCAGATCTGTTTAGCGGAAGAGTCAGGCCTTGAGGTTCTTCCTGAAGGTGTTCAGGGAGGGGGCGCGTCTGATGTCTGCCGGTAGCTCATTCCAGGTCTTGGCTGCAATGTGAGAGAAGGATCTTCCACCTGCTCTGGCTCTGTAGATGTGCGGGGTTTCGGCCAGTGCGAGGTTGGAAGATCTGAGGTTTCTTTTGGGTACGTGGAAGTTGATTCTGTCGTTGAGGTATTTGGGTCCTTTGTTGTGTAGGCATTTGTAAGCTTGAGTGAGGATTTTGAAAGTTACTCTTTTCTGGCTGGGAGGCTTTTGTTGCGTGCTTGACGGGGGCCTTGACAGGGTGCCTCCCAGGGAGGGCACTAAACCCCACATGACTGCTACACTTAGGGCGATTATGGATAATCTGGGCCTTGTGGATACTTGGAGTTAACTTTATCTCAAGCAGCCACTCCCTCACTCACAGCACATATAGGAGGCTGGACAGGATTCTGGTGGCAGGAATCCTGCTAGCGGAGAACATGGCTGTGACTTACCTGGCTAGGTTCCTCTAGAACCATTCTACGGTCTGCTGTATGGTGTGAGGGGGGCGCAGAGGGGAGCGGCATGGAGGCTGCCGGCAGAAATACTTACAGACCCAATGGGAAGGGAAACACTTTCCTGGGCTTTGAACGACTATACGGATTTTAACTGGGGCACTACAGGTTTAAGGGCCCCAGAGTGGGAGGTGCTGAAGGTGGTGCTACAGGTAACACATGTCGGTGTCACTTGCGGAGTGCGGCATCAGCTTCAGGCTGAGCTCAAGTCAGAGGAATCGGATCTAGCTGCTCTGCAGACGAGGGACTCAAAGGACCCCGAAACGCACAGAGAGAAAATTGATGTCAGACGGTGCATAGTGTATATATGTGACAGCTTAGGTAAATACACCTTGAGGCAATACAGAAAGCAAATGCATAGGGAGGGAGAAAAGTTGGGCAGGCTGCTGTCTGGCACATCTGGTAACTCCTGACGGGGCGAGAGTGACAACCAGAACGGGCATTGTGCCTGCCTTTCGCAAACACCTGGAGAGTGTGTACAGGGCAGACCCTTGGGCCGCACAGGACCATTATAAGGCTTTTTTGGAAGGCCTGGAACTTCCCAGGGATTGGGAAAGCTGTGGTTGATGACCAAGACTCCGCCATTGATCTGGCAGAATTACGCGCAGTGTTGCATTTGTTACCGAGGGCTAAGGCTCCCGGAGGGGATTGGTTCCAAGAGGAGCTTTTTCAGGGATTCTCCTCAGCGATCACACAGGGGCTGCTCAAGATTTTCCTTGAAGCATGGGAGTATTGCCGCCCACCATGAGAGAAGGGGACATCTGCATATTGCTTAAACCAGGCGGGGTCAAGACTGACCCTGCTGCACACAGGCCGTTTACCATGATCAATTCAGATGTGAAGGTCCTGTGCAGGTTGTTAGCCTATCGCTTGAACCTCATATTACCATCCTGGCTCATGAAGACCAGTACATGTTTATCCTGGGTCAGAAAACCGGGATGAATCTCAGGCGTTTATTGCATGTTATGCACGAGGTCAAGAACCACAGTGACAAAATGGCCGTGGTCTCTTTTGGCCTGGCAAAGCCCTTTGTTACCATCGATCGGGGATATCTACTTGAGGTTCTGTGCATCATGGGGTTTGGACCCCAGTTCAGGGGTAGGATTTGTTTGTTTTACACCGAGCCTAACCCCAGAGTGTGGGTGGAACAGTGTCACTCGGAGAGCTGGGTACTGGGGAGGGGCATGCGGTAAGGTTGCCCCCATCCCGCTCCTTTTTGCACTCACGATGGAGCCTTTGGTGGTGTGGACCAGGTGGGAGCTGTGCGACTGGGACATGCAGTTATACAGTTGGGCAACGTTAGGCACATCGTCTAGTTAAACATGGACGATGCTGTGTTCTACCTTAGCTCCCCCCGGGACTCCTTCGCATTCTGTTGCACTTACTGGACCAATTTTTCAGGGCTGCAGATCACTGAGGTAAGTCCCTGTTGTTCCCTTTCGCTGCACAAGTGGGGACCTGAGTGGAGAGCCTGCCAGACAATGGTCTGCACTGGGAGCTGGAACACTTTCGGTACTTGAGGTTTACGGTTGCATATTACAGGGCCCAACAAATGTGCCTTAATATGGGGACGGTGATGGATTCACTACGTGCCTCAGTTGCCTTCTGGAACACGCTCACATTGTCACTGATGGGAAGGATTGCTAACTCTCAAAAATGATGCTCCTACCATGCTGTTTATATGTCATTCAGAACTCTCTCTGCCTTCTGCCCATCAGGGTGTTCAGACAGCTGGACACGATCCTTGTTTCTCTCATGTGTGCTGGAAAAAGAAAGCTGAGTGGCCTTGGCCACCCTAACTAAATGATACGAGGAGGTCAAACTGGACGTGCTGCGGCTCGAGTGCTATTACTATGCTACGCACATGCAATACGCTGGATTCTAGCTGGAGTCTGGAGACAGCTGGGAGAAGCACGTTGACGTTGGTAGTTGATGGTGAGCAACTCCCAGCGATATTGACGGAGGGAGTTGGGGCCTGAATGGCGTGCCATTCGGCGGTGAGGCAGACCACTTGACTCTGGCAGAGGTTAGGCACAGTAGTGCTAAGGTGAGTGCCCTTCCACTGCGAGTTGCCGTTGTGGATACTGGCTATGTTCTGTCAGATGACTGAAACTATGTCCTTCCAGGCAGGGAGAGATGGAGGTTGTGAGTTGCTAGGGGATTTTATCTTGTTTGAAGATGCACGGGTGGAGTTTTCACTGGGGCCAGGTCACTTTCTGCACTACGGTGGCTTGGTGGAGTTGGCCAGGCAGATCTGGATGACCTTCCGGGCAGCACTGGTAGTGACACTTTGGGGGCTCTGCTGTCCTGTGGGTCAGAAAGACATCTGATATCATTGATATATAAAGCCCTGAGAGCGGATGGTGTTGATGGCCGGGTGCGGGCCCTGGCAGCTTGGGAGGGGGACCTGGGGGCACATTTGTGCTCTCACGCAGACTGTATTGAGCAATGCTCCTTTCAATCTGGTCCATTATAACTTCTTGCATTGCACTTACCTAACTCCCATGACTCTTCAACGGATATCTCCGTCCTGAACTGACAAATGCCCCTGGTCTGGGTTTCAAGAGGCCGTCTTCCTTCACTTGGACTGGGGCTGTCGCGCAGTACAGGATTTTTAGGTTCGAGTGGTAGGTGCACTCGTAGGTACTACTTCACTACGGGCCACGCTAACTCCACAGTGCTACTTACTAGGGGACATCAAGAGGCCTAAAGGTCGTAAGATGGCGTATACATTCCTGCACACTGTTCGCATAAGGATGTGGAAGAGTAGATGCTAGCAGAAGAGGTTCACATGAAAGCAGGAGGGATGAGAAGGTGGGGCCCACATTCTTTTTTTTAAATAAATATTTTTATAAATTTCACAGTGTCAAAGGTCACATACGTCTTCCTTTCAACATTCTGAGTATTTGTACAATGATTAATCGCCATAATAGAGGGTAACGTGGTCACAATCATGGAATGTTTAGCTGTCTCTCTCCAGTGCGCTGCATTTCCATTTCCACCGAGGGGGATATACACAGGTTGCCACGTGTACATTCCTTTTGCCCCATTTTCTGCCCCACTTCTTCGGACACCCTCTCGATTTAAATACCTCCTTTTCTGCAATCATGCATTTATCAAACTCTCCCACCCACAGCAGGGAAGAAGGCTTGCCCGCCCCCACCCTTTCGCAATCTCGCGTTTGACTAAGGTGTAGGCCAATATGGTCAATTGTTGTTTCACCTCTGTGAGGTCAGTCGTGTCCCGGATATTGAGAAGACCTAGTCGCGGTGCAAGGGTTATCTCTTTTCCCAAGGCATTTTGGATGTCACTCCCGTGAGGCACTGCCATCCTTTCTCACATTTTTTATTACTTTTGTTCTTCTTTAAAATTGTTTTTGCACACTGTCGCCTGGGAGATAGTAGGGGAGACAATATATACAGATGCAACCTATTTTTATAAAGATTTAGGTGATCCAGGACCCCTTGTTCAGACGGTATAGAGATGGCCACTGTTTTGTCATGTCAATTAGGATGACTCCATATGTTTGAAGGGGTCACTGTTGGAAGTTTTCACCGGTTATTCAGAACAGGTTCTTTGGTGTTGTTGATTGTTTGAGTAGGGGGCGACCTGTTCTTCTACCCCCTTAGCTCCTTGTTGTATATGGGTGCGCGTCACTATAAGCGCCAGGTTCTTCTTAACAAGGATACCTGTCCCACGAGATACCGATATGTATTCCGCATGTATCAGTAATTTATAACCTCACCGTGTAAGGGCTTTACATTTGTTCCCCACCATATGTGTCTCCTGTAATAGCACCAGATCGGGTGTCTGACGTTTAAGAAACTGTTGCACTATGCCCCGTTTAATTTTGTCTCTCATCCCGTTTACATTCCAAGTGAGCATGGAGAGTGACGTTTCCATTTTAACCCCGGCATCTACAGTAGGGTCCGGTGAATCAGCACAGCCCGAGGCACTCCAGGGCTCGATGTCTACAACCTGCATGTGTAACTCATTGTGGTTCTTTCTACTAGCACAGCTATACACCTATACCCCAACACTGGTTGCGAGTGTCTTCCCCCCATAGATTTTTTCAATAATGGAACCTGGATGTAACATTCTGTTATCTGTAACTTGCAAACTCAACAAACCTTGAAACCCCAAACCCCCCTCCCCATGCACCCACACCACCCCCCCTCCCTGCCCCCCTGCCCGTGGATTTGGAACTACCCACACCCCTACTAGGCAGAGTGCCTCTTACCTCCTAGGATATTTAAGGGTTTGGGCTGGCAGCGCTCCCCCCTCGCTTAAGCACATTGTATTGCATTCCACATAAATGCCAAGGCTTGTCGTCCAGCCCCCTTCAGGTCCCTCAAGTCTCTTCAACCCACAACTTTCTATTAGCAATCATCTCAACCTCTCAAGTGGAGCCTGCAATTGCCCCTCGGTCAGGGGAAACTTTCAGAATCAGCCCGTCCGCCCCTTTCCCCATAGGCCACTTATCTGAAAGCAATATATGGCAGTCTTAGTCCCAAGGTGAACTCCACTCAGCCTCGTGTTGTTTCCTTCACAGCTGCCACTGATGATTTGCCACCCGACTCGGTCCCCTGATGTGATCTGTGCGATCAGTGTCCTCCATTCCGTTCTCTGTTTTGGCCCCCAAATCTGCGCCAGCCCTCCAGCCAGTCCCATGCTTCCTCCGGTGAGGTGAAGAACCATGTCTTACCCTCCGATTCCACCCTGAGTTTCGCTGGAAACAGCATGGCGTACTTCACCCCACGATCCCGGAGTTCTTTCTTTACTGTCAGAAAACTGCGTCGTTGGGCCTGGACCTTGGTTGTAAAGTCAGGGAAGAATGTAATCACATTATTGTCTATTTTGAGCGGAGGATTAGCTCGTGCCGTTTGCAAGATTGTGTCCCGGTCTCTATAATTGAAAACACGGGTGATGAGCGGTCGCGGGGGGGGACCTGGTTTCGGGCGTCCCCCTAGTACTCAGTGAACCCTCTCGATTGAAAAATAGCTCGACAACCTTTTAGGCGGTAAGAGTTTCAGGATCAGGTCTTCAACATAGAGGTCCACTGCTGGCTCCTCCGCACGCTCCGGCACTCCCAGTATGCGTATGTTATTCCTTCGAGCTCTCCCTTTGTACTCATCCAATTGTTTAGCCATCACTGCTTGTTGATCCTGAAGTTCGGTGACTTGCTTCTGAAGGTGGGATGTGTCTTTCTGTAGCGCAGTCGTCGCGTCCCCAAGATCTTTCACTTTATCGTCCATCTTACGAAAGTCTGCTCACAGGAGGGACACCTCTATATTTACTGAGTCTATGCGGGCTTCCAGGGAGGTGCGTACCCCTGCTATGACTTCCGTGATGTCCTGGAGTGTGGGGTCCCGCTGCTGTTGGGGGTTGCTCTGCTTATCAGGAGCCTCGTATGCACTTGCTCTTGTTCTTCCCCTGTTTAGTTCCAGGCGAATTTGGCCAGCTTATTACGGGTACTTGCTTTGGGTCCTTTGCCAGTTGTCATGGTCAGGTCGTGAGACGATGGGTTCGACCTTCCTGCTCAGACCAGCCTCGGTAGTCTCCGCCGCCAGCCCAGTGAGGATAGTTGCCCCACTAGCGGCCTGTAGGGTTTCCCTGAGACCGGTCATCAACGACAACACCACTTTCTGTGTCCTAACCCTGCCTCCAAGCGCTAGGTCCATAAAGGATATAGGTTCACCAGTGCCCAGTCGAATGTATTGCAGCTTATTGTCCAATGGAGCTCTGATAGTGGAGGTGCAGGGTCACTCCCCCTTCGATAGCCAGGCCAGTCTTATGTTCCCTGCTTTTACCCCAGCTGCGTCTTCTCTGCTCCAATGCTGGTGTAAGGATCCCACTCGTCTGCTCAGCCCTGCAGGCCTCCGCGTCAACCCTCCCCAACACTCACAATGGTGGGGGTGTCTCACTGAAGGTCACGGGTGCGCATAGCCCCTAACAGCGCAGAATCTGTCCTGGCGCCTCCAGTGAGGGGGCTGCGCCCGTCTGGATCCTTTTTGCTGTTTCCTGATGGCCCTCTCTCCAGGTATGTCCTGTAGCCCTCGCCAGGCGCCCCCGGACCAGTTCAGCAACAGGTGGGGGGGCATGCGCCCAGCCAGCGTTGGCTGTTTCAGGGGCCTAAGGAGAGATCTGCCTCACTGGGCCTAGCAGAACGCTGCTGCTGGGGCCTCAATTTTAACTATACTGTCATCTCGCTCCCAGCTCCTCCCTTGTTTACTCACCACGACTCGGGCAGCGGCCCCCCGTGCCTCAATCAGGTCTATTTGTCTTCCCGCCTGTAGGAGAGGATCGCCGCGGGTGGCCAGGGAATCCGCATCGGCCACAGGAACGCCGAAGCCTCTGCCGTGATTCACTGCAATGCTGCCATTTTACCACCGCTCTTCCGCGGCCGCCCCATTTAACCCAGTATAATGTGCGTTTCAGACTCCTGTTTCACCGCCCTCGCAGCCGGCCTGCTTCTGGGCTGGCTAACCCCTTTTAATCCAGGTCTATATTCCGGAATGGCTCAGGATATTTTCAGGATAGGTGGTGAGGGACCGGGAGCTATGCTAGTGAGCCGCCATTCTCCTTGGCTGCTAGCCACGCCCCCCCAGGGACCACATTCTTGTGTGGCGGGATCTGGATGACAGGTTCTTGGTCCCGGATGCTAATCCGAACAGTAGCGATAGTGATGGCTTCAAATAGTGGCCTGTTGTTGGGTGGCGTCTCCAAATGCGGGGGATGTATTTGGTTTGCTCTGTTGTGCGTTTGTTACTCCCCCCTTGGGTTATATATAAGAATGACTACTGCACTGTTGGGTACTGTTCCTTTACTTACCTTCTGTACACTGTCCATACTGTTACTATCGATGCACAGTTGATTTGTATAAAAACAAAAAATAAAGGTGTAAAAAAAAAAAACTTTGATACCTACATGGCTATTGTTGTTTACAATAACTAATACCCATGTCCATTTGAGTCTACGGGTTGCTCCCGTGATATTTAGGAGTGCTGAAGACAAGCATGTTTAAAGAACTCTACATCACTATGTAGTAACAGAATCTTTCCGCTCCCAACTACCCTTTCAATCCCTTGTATCTTTGACCTCGTACCGTATTCTGCACTATACTATCATATACATACATAAATGCAACCATATACGTACATGCACACACACATGCTTAAATAAGAGCTGCATTACATTCGATGTTCTAGGGAGGCAGCCTGTAAATGTGATGTTTTTGTACATGGAGATTGTAAACATTTACAATGTGAAATAACCAGTGTCCATTCGTCTTGTCTGCTTTATCTCATATGCCATTTTGTGATATGATCAAAAGCATAAATCATTTGACAAGGATGAACAGGATTACTTTATCCTAGATTTACAACACCTTGTAGAGCAATTAGTTTTTTGTCTATAAAGTCTATTAAACGTTTACTCCTATGGAAGTCTCTTTCGTTTCTACACTCACCTGAATCTTGAGCATTTCTTGTAATTCATGGGTGCAATTTTATGATCACTGATCATGTCAAAGGGATAACAAATTGTCACAAAATGATAGAACGCTTTGCATTTGTAAGAGCCCGCCGCAGTCCTTGGGGCGGGAGAGGAAGCGCAAGCATGCTGTAGTTAGTATTCATGTGCTTGTTCTGTTCTCTTGCAGGCTGGATACATGTCTGGGATGCTGTTACCGGTGGGGATTGGGATAGCTGGAGCCTTTTTCATCCTGGGAGTACTCTACAGCATTAAATTTATGAATCGCCGGAGGAGACTTGGCTTCAAACGACATAAAAGAAAGGTACTTGGATGATGAGAAAATTGAGATTTTATCCTCAGACACTTAACCTGACATTCTGGCTTCTTAATAAGATCTGATCTAATCACTGTAGGTATCTCCTTGTCATGCCTCAGAACCATTATTATAAGATGTGTTTGTACTGCAGATTTCAAGGCTTCTTTGTGATCATCCCTGTAAGACTGTTTCTTCTTTTCTTTCTCAAGCAGAGAGAATTTAACAGCATGCAAGATCGAGTAATGCTCCTAGCCGACAGCTCTGAAGATGAATTTTGAGGCCACACGTTATTGTGATTTCCAATGACACTTTTGCAGAACAAAGAAAAAAAGATGCTGTCTCACTGCTATCCGCCAACTGTGTAGTGATTTTTATGCACTAAAAGAAAAGGCATGCTTTATTTTGGATTGTTTGTTTTTTAATACAGTTGTGAGCGTCTGTTTACATGTACACACTTGTTGAGTCTGTGAAGTGATAGTCAATAGGTGTGTTATGAACTGATTTTATCCGGCTGCTATTTGTAATAATGTCATGCTTCATCGAGAGCATGTATAACTTTGGATGTTATCTTTTATGAGTAGCAACATTCCATGAAAACTGCTCCCCTCTTCTAAACTATATGATAAACATATGTATTTCACACATATAAGCTTTAATACACAGCCATTGAGCCAAGTCCATAATAGGTGTCCTAATTTTGTATTCTGCACTCTATTCCATTTTATAACGATTTACTAAATGTTTACCAGGAAATTTGTGAAAATTTATTATGCCATGTTAAAGTTTCTAAATAGACAGCTTTCCACAAGTTTTGCCAATCTTTTGTCCAATTTTAGTATTGTGTATTATATTTCATAAGTGAACAATTTGCTTAAGGTTCCTACTTTACTCAAAATTAAGTAGACTGTACAATATTTCCCAAGTGAACAGTTTTCTCAAGGACTACCCTCCTTTTGAAAAAAAAGATGTTTCTCATCAGATTTCACAACTTAACTGTCTGGTCAGGGTTTACCCACTTGCCCATTTATTCACATTGCAACTTTTTCAAAAAGGATCTGTGAGTTAAGGACTTACTCCAAACATCAGGAGCCGTCTCCTGGTCATAGGTTCAACTCCTGACAAGGCCAGCTCAAACTTCCTTCATACTGAGTCTGGTAAATTGATTAATATTACGCAGAGTAATGGTAACACCCGTAACACCCCTTATTCAGAGCTCTTAAAACAACTGCCATGCAATATGAAGTACTTTAAAAAAACAAATTACTATTATGTGTGTGAAAATTGATTATATTCATCTGTTTCACAGGTGAGCTACTTAATGAATGTTTACCCATAATTTGCCCGCATTTGAAATGCATGGCGTATTCTAGATCACAAATGTATCAATTGTTTAGTTTTACCCACCTTTTGCCCACAATCAGTATGCTATAATGTATTCCATCGTTAAATAATTTGCTCAGTGCTTACCCACATTTTAAGCAAGTGTACTATGCTGTGTTATATTTCATAATTGAAGCATTTTCACATGGTCTATTTGGATTTTGTTAAAATTTAGTATGCTAACTAACGTACTTTCCAATTATGCAAAGCTTACCCAGATATTTCCAAATAACTGTGGTATTGTCATAATCAAGCTAGCATCTGCTAAAGTTTTCCCCCTCATTACTCTCACATATAGTATGCCGTGTCATAAGTTAGTGTTGAAGATTGCCACCCCTTGGCCCTAATGTAGTGTGATACAGCATATTCCACAAGTGAAGCATTAGCTCAATGTCTACTCACACTGTGTCTTCTTCAGGACTAGCAGCATGCATCGTTTCAATGTTGCTTTGGCTGTTGCAGTATACATTTTGTTCTGAATTGGTATAATGGAAATGTGCTTGCTAACAATTTAAACAATTTCTGACAGTAGTCAAGTAATGAATTTTAAAGGAAAGTATGAGTATGGGAATAAAAAAAACAAGAAAACGAATATAATATGTTAATGGCCTAATTTGTTCAGGAACTCTTCATTGCTCTGAGCAATAGAATTCTTTATAGTAAATGTTTGTGGCTTCCTATGGAAATGCGGAAAAGATAATTAATGCTCCTTTTCTGTCTTTGTTAAGCTATAGTATTGAATTTTCAGTTAAAAACATGAAACAAGTTAATGTGGTTTACTAGTAAATGTTTGTCTCACTAGACCTGTAATACATCTCATACTTATTATTCAGAAAAATAAATGACTGTTTAATCCATATTATTGATATCTATCCAAACACCTCTAATAAACCCACAATTTATGTAATGAGTGTCCAATAGGGCTGCTTGTTGGCAGATGAAGGCGATCGATATAAGAATTTGACTTCAAACATTTCCTCTCAAAATTCAAAACAGTACTTTGTACCAGAGGTGTATGCTTTGCTGAGTGAAAATAAAATGGAACGACATGGCATTGGGTAACAGGCAGACTACCAAATGCATTTGTCAACAAAGCAATGACAGAGCAATAAAACTCACAGACAGCGCACTAGACAAATGTGAAGAGGTGCTTTTAAATTCTGTGGTTGAAGCCTGTGGCTGTTACTCAGCGAAAACTTGAAGTTTAAATCCCCTGACAAATAGGCATGCAACAAAACCAAACACTGTTCACATTCTTTTGCTTCTTGAAACAACAAGAATTTGGTAATTTTGTTTAATAAGTGGAAAGTTGTTATTTTATAATCAGTTTTATGAAAAAACCTGGCATTGCATACATATTTAAGAAGGGTCACATATGATTGTTTCATTTATGAACATAAAGGAATATCATAGAACAACACATTTCCAAACATATTAGGGGCGGAGGGCAGGCAATTTGTAAAACTGGTAGTAACCCTGTGCGTAGGGTTACTACCAAAATATGTACATTCAAATATATAACTGCCAAAATATTGTGACCATAATATTGACTAACAGAATATTGTGAAGGTAAGAGCAGAGGCGTAGCTTCAGGTTTGGTGTGTCACCCCCCGAAATAAATGCATCCTTAGGGCCTGATTATGATGACGGTGGGACCGCCACCAACAGCCAGTCGGTGGCAGTCCCACCTCCATTGGAATGAGGATTCCCGCCTGCCACATTAGGATGGTGGGTGGATGTATGGCGGTCGGAGAGACTGACTGCCACGGATCCGATGGGCTCAAGGAGCCGTCGGACCATCGGAGGGAACTCCAATCCCTACAATGGTGGCGGTGCCATAGCAGGCACCACCGTAGGGATTATGATGTCCCTCTCCGCCGGCTGCTTCATGGCGGTTTACCCGCCATTAAAAGGCTGGGGGAAAGGGACAATGTGGGCCCGTTGCGGGCTCCCCTTCCCCCTGGCCCTCAGCTGTGGATTTTGGGGGGCACCATAGGTGCCCCATACATATCCCTGCACCGCGGTGCCTGCCACGTAGTGCAGGGATATGTGTAGTGTCCCCGTTTTGTACTGTGGCGTATGCTGCAGCTCACAGCACCCGCCGCAATACAAAATATAAGCATTGCGACCGCCGTGGTGGCGGTCGCATCCTAATGGCTATGGCGGGAGCGCCGACAGCCTGTCGGGCGGTCCCATCTCCGATAGGATGGCGATCGGATGAAAGTCCGACCGTCATCAGAATCACACCCTGAGTTTGATAGTTGGGTCTTGGGGCCCTGAGTAAGATTTGCTATGTCTGTGTTGGTTTTTCTCGTTGTGAGCCGAGAACAAAAGTGAGAACAGTGACCTTTGATTTAAATGGGAGAAAGTGTTGAACAGATACATATCTGTTGGCTGAATTTCGGCTTTCATGTTTGTCCAAACTGTGTGATCCCAGACAAATATTTTATTTGACAAAACCTCTTTTTTTTCTTTATTATCATAGATGAGCACTGTCAGAACCTCGTTACAATGACGATGGATCCTTATACATTATAAATGTAGTTTTTTT
Organism: Triturus cristatus; assembly: GCF_964204655.1. NCBI lineage: Eukaryota > Metazoa > Chordata > Amphibia > Caudata > Salamandridae > Triturus > Triturus cristatus. Next base: position 770,272,975 of record NC_140592.1, read on the forward strand.
AAACTTAGTTAGCTGTTACAGGTAAGGCCCCACCAGGAGCAGCATCCTTGCTGCTCAGCCCATCCACTCCAAATGAACTCATCCCAACACACTCTCAATATTCTAAGGACCTCACACACTGGCAGAGCAGCAGGGAAGAGAATATCAATGAACATCCTTAGGGAGGATGCATTATACTCAACAGTAGATTACAACACATCTCCCTATGCAGACAATAGAAAATCCAATTGGGATGTAAGATGGTTAAATCCACAAGCAGTAAATACGTCCCACAAATTAACTATATAAATGTACAGTTATCCCAAAACTTCTCTGTTCATCCATCAGGGAACACTAACTACCTGTTCCCTTTCAGAACACATACATTCGAACAGGACCAGACCGTTACCCTCCACAAGACAAAGATTTCAAACAGGACCAGGGCTTCTTCCACACTCAACTGCATTGGGGTATAACCACCTTCCCCCTTCACCATCCACTTAAGTAGTACTAGGGCTTCACCTACCCTCAACTGCATTAGGTTGTAACAAACCTCTTTTAGAGATACAGTGGAAAACAGGGGTTACTGGGCCCCAACTGTGCGGGCTAGAGCCTTTTACTCTTGATGTCTCTGGTCTGACTTACTATGGATTCTGAGCAACCTTGCCAAGTATCCCTTCTGCACTTGACTCTCAGGAATAGCATGGCCCGAGCAGTCTATGTCTCCCTTGGAGGGGGGCGGGAGGTGTGAATACAGTGGAGTGAACACAGGCATACAAATTAAAATGCGTGCAGCAGTAATAAATCACTATACAGCCAAAAACTCACTTTTATGAAAACAGAAGTATTTTGTTTCTACCTCTGATCCCACAAAGGAACAATAAGACATTCTCTATCAACTAAACAATCACCCAGCGGTCAGGACTCTAGTGTTTCCTTGGTGGTTCCCTGTCCCACATCCTCCTCACTCTAGCAAAACTGATCATTCCCCATTCACTATTGCAACACCCAGGATATGGCCTACTAGCAGTCCAAGTGTCAAGAGTCCACCCTGGTTCTGTTCTAAACTTAAAAGTGTTCTAGTACGGATGCACTGTTCCAGCTAGTAAGTTCACCTGTGGCCAACTGGCGTGAATTCAGTCTTACCTGCACCTGCAGGCTCAGAGGGTTTAGAGTTTCTGAGCCCAGCCTTTTCTGCAGGCATTGGCTAGGCAGCAGCTGGTCTAGGTGAGTTCACTGCATGCAGCCGAGGTTGATCCTCGATCTCCTTCCCTCGCGGTCGTTCTCCTGTAGCGAACGAAGGTTCCTTGCAGCTCCTCATTGCATGTAAGGCTTTTTGGACTCTCCCACGTTGGGGGGAAGATGACGGGAAGTTCCTGGTGCTGATCCCACATCCGGAAGTAGGTTTCCATGGTGTCCTCACTCCTCTGACTATGCTCTGGGACAGTACATCCTTTTGGCTAGGGCCGGTGACCATCTAGCATACAAGGTCATCACGTCCCTCCTGTATTCATGGACACCATTCACTCACGGCAGTACACACTACATGTATTGTACCACTCTGTCAGCGTTGGGCTCCTCCATCGAAATCTGCATGATGATCTTTATGTACACCTCCAGGCACCTCCAACTCAGAATGCTGTAATAACCCTGAGTATTGGAATAGCCAGGTGAGGGAAAAGGATTTGGGGAAGGAACAGTGGGACAGGAGAGCTGAAAACGAAAAATTTGCCAAGAATCACTTGCACTCGAGTCATTAATCACCAGCTCCACAGACCACAGTTCGCGACTAAGGATTGATAAACTTGCTCTGAATGTGAGTGCCTTATATCAGTTCTGTATTATTGAAGAGTGGAAAGGAAGTATATCAGAGATGATCGTGGCTGTACTAGTTAAATTACATGTTCTTATGTCAACACTTTCTTGCAGTTAGGAAAAACGATGTACAAAGTAACGTTGAGTTCACTGCATTTCCCTAAGGACAACATAAGAAAACACTCCTAGTCAATTTACCAGGGAACTAGATTAGCCCAACAAGCACCGATTAAGTCATAGGGGACTACTTTTCAGAAAGCGTGGTCTGCTCGCTTGTGCAGAACGTGCTCCAGGACTGAATCAAACTCTTTTTCTACTGCCTGCTTTTGCTGCCAAAATCAAAAGCTTACCAGAAAGATCCGACCAGTCTTACTTCAATACCCCCACTTGGGAGATAACTGTGACTTCTTTTCCTGCTGCCAATTGTCGCCGCAAGTGCTAGCTGGCAAGCAAGAGGAACTAATTTCCAGGAGAGTTGAAGAATAGTGAGCACGTCACCTAGATCAGGGCTGCTCCTTATACAAAAGCCACACCCAAGATGGCCGCCACACCAAGCATCTGGGACCTGAAGTCTGGAGGATCAAGGCTGAGTTAGAACTAATAAAGACAGCTGCTTATTGGCGGCAAAGTCGAGATTCCCACAATAGCTTGCTGTGCAAGCACCAATGCGCTGACCCATTGGTATCACAAGGCAGGCCCCAGGCATTGCAAGGTGTCCTTTTCTCCTTGCAACATGGAGAAAAGGACACCTTTCAATAAGGTGTGGGCCCTAGAGCATGCACTGCCCCGATGCTGACACACTCACAGGCACACATGCACTCAGCACATGTATCCATAATGCACGCACTGTATAGTACTGCATTATCCTCGTATTGTACCACTCAAAAATATGCATACACCCAGCACAGATACACCACTCATGCTCTGTGCAGCACTATACACCCAACCAATGTAGGTAAAGGGTGAGTTAAGCACACAGCAGCTTAACTTTAAAATGAGTGAGCTTGGTGAACTCACTCCAGTAACACAGGTTAAATAGGATCTGTTCACTCCTACTGATCACTACACGCTATGCTGCCCCCACTGCGCTCGTGCTGCTTAACTTCTTGTGAAGGCAGTAGTCTCTCATCACTATGAGGATAGCGCTTTGGGCACTCCCCCTGGTCCAACAAGACCGCAATCAGTACATTTGGGCACTCAGGGCAGTGATGCACGTCCATTACTATGCAGAGGACTTTTCTGTTCCAACAAGTGCACTTAAAATACTTGATTCTAGGAGGTGCGCTGTACAAGCTGCTCATATTTTATTTCATAGAGTATAATATTGCTCCATCTATAATGAAATTCTACGTCACGTTTATGGTTTACGTGACTACTGTCTTGCCTCAGTTTATTAATGGCATGTTCATTAGGGGGGGGCAAGCTATGAATGTTTCTAAAATCTATCCCTTTTAATAAATGTAATTCTATGAAATGATATAGTCTGATGTACTAACTAAGGTGAAACACTTCCGCATGTGAAAGAAATACACTTTTTTTTTACTTTGAAGGGGATTATAACATATTTTTTACATTATTTTTGCTGCACGATATACATGCCAAAGGTTTTCATGGCTTGGCTCATACATGATCTCTACAGCCAAGCCAGACCCATAACTCAGCTCTTGCTCACCCTTTTAATTTGCCTGTACGCCCTTCTCTATTTCTCGGGCTTAACAGATGCATCTGTCAGTCACTTGATAAAATAATTTGTAAAGGTGGAGACTAGAAACATGGAACCCTGCCTGCATGCACCAATTTGACACCTCTACCATCAATACATCTTGTAATAGAGACGGAGAAGAGTGCGTGCAGTGAAAATACATTTAAAATAAGTGATCCCGGGTAGCGACTACTGGCTGATGTGCTGTATGTGACTGTAGTCATGGTTCCCAGGGAGAACTACCAGGTCAAGGCCAGATGAGCAGGGCTTAGCTTTAGCACAGGTGTTAAAGTGCCAAACCCCTAAATGCATTCTTGATTTAGTTGTTGGGTCTGGGAGCCCTGAGCTGGGTCTGTGTCTGTGTTGCTTTTTGTCGTTGCTTATTTATGCATCAGGATCTGAAACATTCAGTGACCGATTTACCAAAAAAGTAGTAAACCTGCACCTACAGAAGTACTCCTTGACTGGGTTCAAATGGACTACTTTTTGGAATTCACACAATTGGCAGTAGGAGGCTTGGAAAGCTGCACCAGTCTCAGGTTTCCAAGCATACTGCTGGCAATCAAAGACCCAAAACATGATGGGATGAATGCTTGCAAATAGTCTTGGCAGTTTCAATTGTTTGGGGTAGCATTCACATCCATTGTTTTTCACCCACTGTGCCGCACTAAAGACAGAGGCCCACCTAATGCAATTTCAGTACTGACCATGTTCCTCATGGAAATAGTCTGTCCTGAATCCTGGACACCCTGCAGCCGACTGCTTTTTTAGGTGGGTAATTTGACATCCGCAACCCCGAGATCTCACTGACTAAGTCACGCACATGGGTAAGAGTATATAGGTAAGAATAGGTTTCATATACATGACCCTATATATGCAATCACACTGCGCCTCACTGCCAGAAAAACTTCTGAGACTCAGTTGCTGGTGCTACAATTTAATAAAAATTATTAGGATATGGACCCAATGCATTTTGGCTCGTCCCCATAAGCTTTGTTCATGGATAACGCCCTTTTTTCTTGATATGCATATGTACAAAATTGAGGTGACAGACAGTAAGAACAGACTGCTCTATAGTAATTTCTAAGATTCTTAACTAGTGTGACATTTCCTGAATTGGGTGTACATAGGAGTTTTGCGCTAATAAATGTGCATCTGCAATTCACTGCAGACACACTGTGAAAGAAAAAAACAGGAACAATATGGCAGAGTAATAATGGTTGGAAAGGGGCAAACATGTGGTAACTGGCTGCAGAAACAAGAAAAACACCTGTTATGCCTCAGTCATACTTGCGGAACTGGGAATGGGTGGAATTGCAAATCTGGCAAATATCGTACACTGCGGTATCAGAATTTCCTCAGCACCACCCAATATACCAAGGCATTGTTAATCTGCTCCCCTCTTTTGTGTTGGCTAAACTTCAATCTCTCCAAAACATAATAACTAAGGAGCATATCAGCAAGGCGAGGCGATAGAACTATCACCGCTTTTGCGGGCGTTTTCGGCCGAAAAGCGGTGATAATTTTATCGCCTAATTAGCAAGCTCACGCTAATGCGTGAAAACTTGCGTTAGCGTAGGAATTCCTAACGCCCAGCTTTGCATCTCTAATGAGATGCAAAGTGGGCGTTCCTGACCTGACATGACAGGAGAAATGTCGCTAAGCGCCACGCTATGAAGCATAGCGGCAAGAAAAGTAGCGATAACCCCTGTTATCGCTACTTTCCTTACGCCTGCTTCAGGACTGACTTAGCCATGATATCCTATGGAAGGTGGATATCATGGCTAAATTTGTGGGGCCCTATCAACAAGCTAACGCCACATTGTGTGAGATTATCGCAGCGATAATCTCACGTTAGGCAGTTAGCGTGAGGATTTTTATCGCTTTTGAGATAAGCGTTGCTAATAGCATGCTATCTCAACGATAAAAATCCACGCTAGCCGGCGATAATTATCCTAGCGCTAAGTGCGCTTAGCGATAATTATCGCCGGTTGTTGCTGATATGCCCCTAAAAACGCAAGATTGCTAAATTTAAAGTGTGAAAAGAGAAAATGCTTTACTCTTGATCTCTGTATTCAAAAATGTTAAAATGTTTTTTTAGGCAAAATGAAAATGCCCCGCCAAACCCGAAAAGGATAGTGGGACACATTCTGGACAGGGGGTGGTCATTTTACCCCGAATGCCAATGGGAAATGCTGCTGGCAGGAAGTCACAACTCATTCTATAAGGGAAAAGTGCTATCCTCTTGTACAAACCACTACATAGGTTAGCATTAGTTGTGAACTATCAGCCACTGGTAAATGCACTACCACTAGTTTTTCCAATAACAGAAGACCATTGAAAATGAAAAAAACTACCACTAACTGCCACTCTTTGAAGTGTAGGTTAGATGCTGTCTCTGACACTCGGGTGACATAGGAGAACTTTTTGTCATGGTGCGTTTGTCACTGCCCTTTCAAATCTTGTTCTTTTCACTTGCCAGTCATTCCCTGGGTGATCATTCTCGGCCAGCAGTAAAACATACAACTATTTTCGCTGTTGAAAAGTGGAAAATGATGTGTTCCACCCGTTGTATTTTTAGCCCCACATGTAATAACTGCAGGTAATATTATGGAACACCAATATCACCAGGAATATCATCTGTTCATGTTTTAATTTTGAGCAAGTGCTAATCTGTCACCAGCAGCTTTTTTTCAGTATGAAGCCCAATTGCATGCATACAGAAAGTGCACTTTAATCCCACAGACAAAGCACCGTAAAACATCATTGAATCACACTACAGCGTGCAGTTGGCAGAAAAAACAAGCACTGGCAACGCCAAAAAGTCTGGCTTGTATTTTAGGTTCTTAGTAAAACATAAACTGCTGCAGTGCGATAACAAAACAAAAACAATTGTTTTCTATATAAAATGCATCTATGAGATGATCAATTGAAAGTATGATGATTCAGAGTACTTTTAGGATGGTTAAATGGTGCTTAATGTATTGAAATGCAAGCACTCCCAGAGAAGGAGAAAGGATACACCACACAGCCAGTATATGAGGTGAGGGAGAAAGACTGCTCTGGGTGGAGCCGAATGGCCCTGTTTACAAGTTTAGGTTTTATTTACTGCACTTGATAAATAAGTGATAAGAGAGGGCACGTTATTTATCATGTGTGACAAATAACACCTCTTATGAGTTGGTGGGAAATAACATGCAGATTTTGGTGTTTAACGCACTGAAATCCACCTGTTATGATAAAATAAATTCTGTATTCTTTTTCGAGTTAAATTTCATCAGGTTGGACCTGCCAAAATATTATGAAGGCTGAGGGATTTTACACGTCTAATAATTGTTGAATGCATTGAATACCCACCAACTCATAATTCAGACCTGTACATAAACGGGTTAACGCACGTGTTGGAATATACCTGCCAACTTGTTATTAGGGTCTATGTATATTTTAAAGAATAGGTAATAACAGGGTTGCAGACAGCTGCGCTCTCAAGCTAGTTCTACAAATGACTTGTTTGTGTTAAACACAAATTACCTACGTTCCTTCACATTCAGTCCCCCCTGATGATGTGGAGACATGGCCCGCCCTGCCTCACACTCGCGGTCGCGGACTAGAAGTGAAAAATAAAATGACAATAAAATAGTTTTATTGCCATTTTATTTTTCTTCTGTGTGCTGGCATTTCACCAGTGGGGCGACACTCCTCCGCCATAGCGGAGGAGCAGCCCCTGCTCTTACCTTGCTCATTAGTTTTTAACTTACCAATGTCATAGCCAAGAGTACAATTTAGGTTAGTATTCGACTTAATGAGTATGGTAATTTTATTTGTGTTCTCCTCATATTACCTAGTGCTTTAGCCTAAAATAGGTCATTGAGAGCGTAACTCAAATATTTTATTTGGCATGAGATGTCTGACAGATATTCCAGTAGTTCTTCTTCCTGATTGACCTACTACCAGACACCTTAAAACATTTGGTCAGATATAACTATTTGAGATTTTGATTTTTACTTGTTCCTGTAGCTGAGTTTAGACAAATGCGGAGGAACTACTTTAAGATTAAATGTTCTTATAGTCACGATGGCAAAACAAGGGAAGAGATAATTTCCCGGCTGTCGTGTAGCTGTCTGGGATTATTAATTGAGCTTAAAAATATAACAAAGGAAATCCCAGAAAGGACGACAAGAACCAGGAAGGGAGGAATCAGGAAGTGAGGGAAGTTGATACCAATGTGACGGATAATTTGAAAATAATCAATCTTTCAAAAAAAGAACTTTCTGATGATGAGATTACCGTTCTGAGTAGGGGTTTGGGTTTTTGCCCAACTCAAACAGGCAATGATGTAGATATTTTTGTTGATGTTTACAAATTTGTACGACAACTTAAATTAAAAGACCACTTTGCAAACACTTTGCCTCCATGTATTGATAATCTTTCCAATCGTACTGATACTGTACAAACGGTCTCGGAATTCAACACTTTGAGATCCATGCTATCAATCCAGTCTGAAACGGAGATAGATACAGATTCACTCCGCATGGAACTAAACATAACGGAGGATTTAAGTGTTAACAGTGGACTCCAATTGAAATCCAAATTTATTCCATCAGGGACACACCCTAACATCGACATATTTCATGAAAGGGTCACACGTGACCTCTACAAACTCAAAACCGCTCACCCAAGAACGGTCAATTCTAAATTCAATCTCTCTTTGGCTGAGAATCAGGCTATAAAAAATTTGAAATCAGACCCCACTCTAGTTCTCCGGGAGGCGGATAAAGGGGGTAATGTTGTCGTGATGGACAAGGAGGCCTATATGGGGGAAATTGAGAGACAGTTGGCGGATGCCACATGTTATAGGAGACTTACACTTAATCCCACTAGGCAACTATGCGACCACATTAACAACAAACTCTTTGAGTGGCGTGAGATTGGGCTCATTGATGAGAAAGAGTATAGATATCTGACGGTCATGGAACCCACCTTTCCATGTATATACATCTTACCGAAGATCCATAAGGGTGGCCCCTTCCCCCCGGGGCGCCCAATAATCTCAGGTATCAACTCCCCCACGGAAAGACTATCTGAGTACGTGGATGGCTTTCTCCAACCACTGGTACAACAACTGCCTGCATACATAAAAGATAGTAAGGATATCCTTTCGAAATTTGAGGGCCTGGAGTGGTTGGACTCGATGATTTTTGTGACCCTGGATGTCACCAGCCTCTACACCAGCATCAAAAAGGAGTTTGGTGTTAGGGCCATGGAGTTCTTTCTGGGACAAAGAACGGCCGACCACCTGGGCCACAATGAAATGTTGATGGAGATGACGGATATAATTCTCTCTAAAAACTATTTCATGCATGATAATGGGTGGTACCAACAGATACAGGGCACTGCAATGGGCTCTAGGTTTGCGCCCGCTTATGCCGGCCTTTTCATGGGCTGGTATGAGCGGGTGCATGCCTGGGGCAGACACTCTTCTGCATGGACGGATTTTGTATTATTCTGGGGCAGGTACATCGACGATATTATCATCATCTGGAATGGACCTGTCCCAGAACTCATGGAATACTATAACTATCTAAATGATAATCCGTACAATATCCGACTGACCATAAACTGGAACAAAGAGAGGATTGATTTCTTAGATATTCAATTCTTTGCTAACAACAACACAATACAGAGTACCATCCATCGCAAATCTACAGCCTGCAACAGTGTTCTACACTATGACAGTGCTCACCCCCGACATGTGGTTAACAACATCCCATTCGGTGAAATGGTGAGAATGAGAAGGGTCTGTAGTACCCATGAGTCATTTGTCCAAAACCTAACAGAAACGAAAAAAAGGTTCTTGGAAAGAGGTTATCCTGCCAGCCTGATGGATAAAACTGAAAAAAGGGCACTGAATATTAAGCGGGAAAGCACACTTGCAGTGAAAACACCAAATATGACAGGGAGAAGCTCACCTACTGCCTTAGTAACGGGTTACAACAGGGACAGTAGCAGAATCTATAACATCCTACGTAAACACTGGAGATTACTTGAGGAGGTCCCAGGCCTCAGGAATGAGATCACCAAATACCCAAAGGTTACCTACAGACGGGGAAAAAGTTTAAGAAACATGCTTTGCCCCAGTTTGGTTCTGTCACCCAAAGCCCCTAATTGGATGAGTGATGGTCGGGGTGGGTTTTTCACATGCACCCAGTGTTCCGTCTGTAAAATAGGTAAAAACAGAACCCGCACCTTCGAATTTAACACTGGTAGAGTGCATACGATCAAACACATCATTACGTGCAGAACCAAATTCGTGACATATATACTGGGATGCCCATGCAACAAGATATATGTAGGTAGCACGAAGAGGGAATTATAAGTCAGGATACAGGAACATCTGAGGGCAGTCAAGAATGGGGACCTGAGATACCCTCTAACATTGCACTGCCAGGAACAGCAACATCATCTGGATGAGCTGTGGTTTTTTGGGATTGATCACACACGGATCTCCCCTAGGGGTGGGAATAGGGAACAGAACCTGAGGAGGAATGAAGCAGGTTGGATTTGTAGACTTCGTTGCGTAGAGATGGGTCACAATAATGAATCCGAAATGCATTATTTTCTCTGAGATATACAAGATCACCCAACCGTTTTCCTCTCCGGATAACCTCTGTTTTTTTTTTTTTTTTGTTTTTTTTTTTAAGCTGGATTCGAATTAGATATGCTTTTTAATGACGTCACTGATGTCCATGTTGGACATAATGCTTAGCACATTTATGTGATGACATCTCACTCTTTAATCATGATCTGTTCCTTAAATTGTACTTCCGTCCCGTCCCAATTTGTTTCTCTGGGCACCCCTTGTCATATGACACATGACGCATGTTTACATGACCGGCTTTGGGGATATACCTAGATTTCTTCTCCCCTTTTCCCCCGGCGAGTTTTTGGTTTTATTGGCCTCCCTGATATTTTGCTCCTGCTCTACCTGGGACTGACCGTGTTTCTCAACTTGGTTGCCGTTTCTGTAATGTCTGTTTACTAAGATATATCCAGCATACTCTCCCCCCTTACTTTGTCGTATATATGGGCGCCCACCAGACATCTAGGGTAGCGTTTTCGACACATTTGAGGCATGAATTAGTGGGTTATTGTGAACCATGCAGTTACCCCCTCAGGGTAGCGCACTTGACGCACTTCGAGGCATCAATTATTTATTTGATGCTATTCATGAATTTACGTTTAGGGGTGCTTCCCCTATAATTTATCTGGGATCTGTTAACACCGTTAATGCCTGTTGGTTACTCCTGTAATTAGGAGCGTCTAGCCGCTATACACATTGGTTCCAACCTTTTTGAAGCGATCTGTATTCTGACCACTCCAAGATGGCGACTGACTTGGGACACACGTTAGTGGAAACTGTTTGTTTTCCATACTATCACGTACACTTTACATATACTCTGGGATGATGAGTAATTTCAGAGGTTAACCCGGTTCTCACTTGGGTATGTACGGCGTATTATGGTCGTGTTGTGAAAAGCATTTCGTTTTTGCAACAATATTCATATTAGCTGTTCTCTGGCCTTTCAAAGATGGCGGCGAAATTGGGATATACGTCGGTTGAGACTGTTGTTTTTCCGGACAAACACACAAACTTTATTCATTCTCTAAGACGATTAGATGCCGTAAATAACGACTAGATTCACATTTAGGCATGTACGGCTTTTAATGGTCGTGTTTAGAGAGCCATCTCGTTTTTGTATTAATATATAGATTCATTGAATCAAAGTTTTGCTCATTTTGGCACTTCTTACCGGTGACCCTGAACCATTCTGGAAATCATATTAGGTGTGATGAGAGTGTCCCGGCATACTTGGGATTACTAATTTCCCGTTCACGTTTTGATACGGGTAACGGTCTTTCAGGCTCTGTTCCTTGTTCCAACATGGCGACCGGCTTCCCGATACCTTTCTCCTTCGGCTGACGCCAGACCTTAGGTTTGAACTCCCGACACATGGGAATTGTTTACAGGTGTTTTCTATCTGAGCCTGATACCCCACACTATTTAAACAGGTTTTTCCTGACTAGTGGTTGTCGCTGTCACTGGACGGAGCGGACGCTTGCCTTTTACTTCGCTCTTGGATACTGAATCGGGTAAGAAGCTTCCTATCATGCCTGTAGGGAGGGTCATGGTGTATAATGGTAATAGCGTTCTATGGATAGTTTTTGAGGTTATTTTTTATTTAATTTATTAACCGTTACCTCCTTGACATCCCTTATGTGTTAAACGTAGGATTTACAGTATTCCTGGCATTGTTTTCTTGCCTTGCGCAGGTTAAGCTTAATTCATGGCTTTTTTTGTCATTGATGCTATTGATATACACCGCTTTACCCTTGTTCACGTTCTCTACTTTTAAGGAATTTGGCAAGACTCTCTCTGCCTCTCGACTTTTTACTGTAAAACGCGGATCCTTCGTGAGAAACATGCCTCATACATGTCCCCTTCCTTCATAGGTACCCCAGGATAAGACAAATTCGTTCTTATCATTCGACTATGACCTGTCATTGATGGCTTAGGAACATTGTTTCTGAACTTCCGAATTCTAATTAGTATTATTCATTTCCTCTCCTATACAGTAAGTAGGTTTACACTCTGACCACATTACGACAATTGTTTTGGAGAATGTTGCTGGTTTCCCCATAGGGCCTCTGATGTGACCTTCTTTCCCTTCTAGGGATTGTGATCTTATACCAAGGATATACCATATCCGACTGGATTGTGTTAGACTTTCGATTTGAGCCAATCAGAACTGTATGTGCTTATATTTCAACCTACGATCTTAGGTGGGTACGGATTGAGCTTTTTTCTTGCTAAAGACGCTGTCTTCGTCTTGCTCCTATTTCTTGGTTTTATCATCACTAGCTGGTTTCCCTTGACTTGACTGCTTTCTCCTTATCTCACTTGGGTGACGTCTCTCCTGCCTATTTTTATTGTTTTACCGTTATTTGTGTCTCCAGTGCTTAGTTCCCCTTATGATAGCTTAGGGTCATCCTAAGCATGTGACATATGTTGAGGAGTGCCCCTATGTCTCACTATAACATTGATCTGTTATCTCAATGCACACGGTTGTTTACTGTATTGGTGTTGTTTATCATTGTAGCCTTTTTAGCCGCATTAAGATGTGCTCAAATGAGCCTGTCACTATTTTTGATATTAATATGCTCCAGTTCAACGTGTTTTTTAATATTTATAGATGTATTGTGTGTGCTATTTGTGCTTTTGTCTTTATGTATGTTACTTATTTTTTGTGTTTTTGTGTACATAAATTTGTTGCAGCCCTGAAGAAGTCCAAAGTTGGACGAAACGCGTCGGCTGTTTTTGCTGTTGTCAAAAAAATTCACATTTTAATTGAACAATAAAGAAGAACCCTTAGGAAAACGTACTACTTTCAAGACTTGGACTTATTTGTATTCTATGAATTGAGTGGTGCATTTGGGGCTGTGTTTTGTCATTTGTATATTCCAAGTATTGGAACGGCATAGTGCTGGCGGGTGCTAACCAATAGTGCACACTCCTGGTGAATAAATAATTTTTTCACCTTATTATTATATTGAGTCACTCTTAAATCCGGTGCTGTCTAAGTGGGATTCCGCTAGCCTTGTGGTTTTTACTTATGTATGTTGTCACCCTGTTAGCACGGATTTAACTCTGTTATATTGTATGAAAGGAACGTTTTGAATACCTTAATTTCATCCAGGTTTCATTGAGTTTATTATGGCACAGTTTAAGGACAGAAGACACGAATTAGCACAGGACTTATTTGTCAGTAGCCCAGGGGCAGGAGGACAGGCGACGGCCACCCCCAGTTCCGAAGGACTACGTAGCAAATTTCAAAAGTTAGAAAGGCTAAAAAAGGCTGAGATGGCACGGTGGTGGGATGGCACCACCCTGACCAAGTATATGGAAAATGATAAAATCCCCAGGGGGTTGAGAATTTTAATCTTCCCCACCTTCGAGAACCTTGAGGAGGGGGACCTTAAAGATTGGGAAAGGAATTTACACGATGCATCATTTGTGATGATGCGAATTCTCATCAAAAATGCAGAATGTAAGGGTAAAAAGCTAGAACAGGAGATCACTGAACTAGAGTCTGAAATAACATCTATGGACCTAAAGGAGGCCACTAAGAAAAACTATGAAATACTAGACAAGATTCTGGATGACCACCAGATCTACCTAAAGGATAAGAAGGTTAAAAAGATACGCAGGGATGACAAAGACTATAGGGACGGGAGGGTCTACACGTTTGCCCGGAAATACGACAACATCAAAGTGACAGGGGAAGGTAAGAGGCAACGTGAGGACACAATGGGTTCCTCGCTAACGGGCAGTGTGTCTTCAATCCCATCCTCCGTCAGTTCCATAGCCCCTGAGGACACTACCCCAAGACCCTCTGATAACATCCAACCCCATTCTGCCTCATCTTTTTTATTAGAAATGGAGAAAGTCAGGGTGGGGGGAAGACCAGTGGGAAAGGAACAAAGACAAGACGAGGTGGTAGGAGATGGCAGGAACAGCGAAAAAAACAAAAATATAACAAAGGAAATCCCAGAAAGGACGACAAGAACCAGGAAGGGAGGAATCAGGAAGTGAGGGAAGTTGATACCAATGTGACGGATAATTTGAAAATAATCAATCTTTCAAAAAAAGAACTTTCTGATGATGAGATTACCGTTCTGAGTAGGGGTTTGGGTTTTTGCCCAACTCAAACAGGCAATGATGTAGATATTTTTGTTGATGTTTACAAATTTGTACGACAACTTAAATTAAAAGACCACTTTGCAAACACTTTGCCTCCATGTATTGATAATCTTTCCAATCGTACTGATACTGTACAAACGGTCTCGGAATTCAACACTTTGAGATCCATGCTATCAATCCAGTCTGAAACGGAGATAGATACAGATTCACTCCGCATGGAACTAAACATAACGGAGGATTTAAGTGTTAACAGTGGACTCCAATTGAAATCCAAATTTATTCCATCAGGGACACACCCTAACATCGACATATTTCATGAAAGGGTCACACGTGACCTCTACAAACTCAAAACCGCTCACCCAAGAACGGTCAATTCTAAATTCAATCTCTCTTTGGCTGAGAATCAGGCTATAAAAAATTTGAAATCAGACCCCACTCTAGTTCTCCGGGAGGCGGATAAAGGGGGTAATGTTGTCGTGATGGACAAGGAGGCCTATATGGGGGAAATTGAGAGACAGTTGGCGGATGCCACATGTTATAGGAGACTTACACTTAATCCCACTAGGCAACTATGCGACCACATTAACAACAAACTCTTTGAGTGGCGTGAGATTGGGCTCATTGATGAGAAAGAGTATAGATATCTGACGGTCATGGAACCCACCTTTCCATGTATATACATCTTACCGAAGATCCATAAGGGTGGCCCCTTCCCCCCGGGGCGCCCAATAATCTCAGGTATCAACTCCCCCACGGAAAGACTATCTGAGTACGTGGATGGCTTTCTCCAACCACTGGTACAACAACTGCCTGCATACATAAAAGATAGTAAGGATATCCTTTCGAAATTTGAGGGCCTGGAGTGGTTGGACTCGATGATTTTTGTGACCCTGGATGTCACCAGCCTCTACACCAGCATCAAAAAGGAGTTTGGTGTTAGGGCCATGGAGTTCTTTCTGGGACAAAGAACGGCCGACCACCTGGGCCACAATGAAATGTTGATGGAGATGACGGATATAATTCTCTCTAAAAACTATTTCATGCATGATAATGGGTGGTACCAACAGATACAGGGCACTGCAATGGGCTCTAGGTTTGCGCCCGCTTATGCCGGCCTTTTCATGGGCTGGTATGAGCGGGTGCATGCCTGGGGCAGACACTCTTCTGCATGGACGGATTTTGTATTATTCTGGGGCAGGTACATCGACGATATTATCATCATCTGGAATGGACCTGTCCCAGAACTCATGGAATACTATAACTATCTAAATGATAATCCGTACAATATCCGACTGACCATAAACTGGAACAAAGAGAGGATTGATTTCTTAGATATTCAATTCTTTGCTAACAACAACACAATACAGAGTACCATCCATCGCAAATCTACAGCCTGCAACAGTGTTCTACACTATGACAGTGCTCACCCCCGACATGTGGTTAACAACATCCCATTCGGTGAAATGGTGAGAATGAGAAGGGTCTGTAGTACCCATGAGTCATTTGTCCAAAACCTAACAGAAACGAAAAAAAGGTTCTTGGAAAGAGGTTATCCTGCCAGCCTGATGGATAAAACTGAAAAAAGGGCACTGAATATTAAGCGGGAAAGCACACTTGCAGTGAAAACACCAAATATGACAGGGAGAAGCTCACCTACTGCCTTAGTAACGGGTTACAACAGGGACAGTAGCAGAATCTATAACATCCTACGTAAACACTGGAGATTACTTGAGGAGGTCCCAGGCCTCAGGAATGAGATCACCAAATACCCAAAGGTTACCTACAGACGGGGAAAAAGTTTAAGAAACATGCTTTGCCCCAGTTTGGTTCTGTCACCCAAAGCCCCTAATTGGATGAGTGATGGTCGGGGTGGGTTTTTCACATGCACCCAGTGTTCCGTCTGTAAAATAGGTAAAAACAGAACCCGCACCTTCGAATTTAACACTGGTAGAGTGCATACGATCAAACACATCATTACGTGCAGAACCAAATTCGTGACATATATACTGGGATGCCCATGCAACAAGATATATGTAGGTAGCACGAAGAGGGAATTAAAAGTCAGGATACAGGAACATCTGAGGGCAGTCAAGAATGGGGACCTGAGATACCCTCTAACATTGCACTGCCAGGAACAGCAACATCATCTGGATGAGCTGTGGTTTTTTGGGATTGATCACACACGGATCTCCCCTAGGGGTGGGAATAGGGAACAGAACCTGAGGAGGAATGAAGCAGGTTGGATTTGTAGACTTCGTTGCGTAGAGATGGGTCACAATAATGAATCCGAAATGCATTATTTTCTCTGAGATATACAAGATCACCCAACCGTTTTCCTCTCCGGATAACCTCTGTTTTTTTTTTTTTTTTTTTTTTTTTTTTTTTTTAAGCTGGATTCGAATTAGATATGCTTTTTAATGACGTCACTGATGTCCATGTTGGACATAATGCTTAGCACATTTATGTGATGACATCTCACTCTTTAATCATGATCTGTTCCTTAAATTGTACTTCCGTCCCGTCCCAATTTGTTTCTCTGGGCACCCCTTGTCATATGACACATGACGCATGTTTACATGACCGGCTTTGGGGATATACCTAGATTTCTTCTCCCCTTTTCCCCCGGCGAGTTTTTGGTTTTATTGGCCTCCCTGATATTTTGCTCCTGCTCTACCTGGGACTGACCGTGTTTCTCAACTTGGTTGCCGTTTCTGTAATGTCTGTTTACTAAGATATATCCAGCATACTCTCCCCCCTTACTTTGTCGTATATATGGGCGCCCACCAGACATCTAGGGTAGCGTTTTCGACACATTTGAGGCATGAATTAGTGGGTTATTGTGAACCATGCAGTTACCCCCTCAGGGTAGCGCACTTGACGCACTTCGAGGCATCAATTATTTATTTGATGCTATTCATGAATTTACGTTTAGGGGTGCTTCCCCTATAATTTATCTGGGATCTGTTAACACCGTTAATGCCTGTTGGTTACTCCTGTAATTAGGAGCGTCTAGCCGCTATACACATTGGTTCCAACCTTTTTGAAGCGATCTGTATTCTGACCACTCCAAGATGGCGACTGACTTGGGACACACGTTAGTGGAAACTGTTTGTTTTCCATACTATCACGTACACTTTACATATACTCTGGGATGATGAGTAATTTCAGAGGTTAACCCGGTTCTCACTTGGGTATGTACGGCGTATTATGGTCGTGTTGTGAAAAGCATTTCGTTTTTGCAACAATATTCATATTAGCTGTTCTCTGGCCTTTCAAAGATGGCGGCGAAATTGGGATATACGTCGGTTGAGACTGTTGTTTTTCCGGACAAACACACAAACTTTATTCATTCTCTAAGACGATTAGATGCCGTAAATAACGACTAGATTCACATTTAGGCATGTACGGCTTTTAATGGTCGTGTTTAGAGAGCCATCTCGTTTTTGTATTAATATATAGATTCATTGAATCAAAGTTTTGCTCATTTTGGCACTTCTTACCGGTGACCCTGAACCATTCTGGAAATCATATTAGGTGTGATGAGAGTGTCCCGGCATACTTGGGATTACTAATTTCCCGTTCACGTTTTGATACGGGTAACGGTCTTTCAGGCTCTGTTCCTTGTTCCAACATGGCGACCGGCTTCCCGATACCTTTCTCCTTCGGCTGACGCCAGACCTTAGGTTTGAACTCCCGACACATGGGAATTGTTTACAGGTGTTTTCTATCTGAGCCTGATACCCCACACTATTTAAACAGGTTTTTCCTGACTAGTGGTTGTCGCTGTCACTGGACGGAGCGGACGCTTGCCTTTTACTTCGCTCTTGGATACTGAATCGGGTAAGAAGCTTCCTATCATGCCTGTAGGGAGGGTCATGGTGTATAATGGTAATAGCGTTCTATGGATAGTTTTTGAGGTTATTTTTTATTTAATTTATTAACCGTTACCTCCTTGACATCCCTTATGTGTTAAACGTAGGATTTACAGTATTCCTGGCATTGTTTTCTTGCCTTGCGCAGGTTAAGCTTAATTCATGGCTTTTTTTGTCATTGATGCTATTGATATACACCGCTTTACCCTTGTTCACGTTCTCTACTTTTAAGGAATTTGGCAAGACTCTCTCTGCCTCTCGACTTTTTACTGTAAAACGCGGATCCTTCGTGAGAAACATGCCTCATACATGTCCCCTTCCTTCATAGGTACCCCAGGATAAGACAAATTCGTTCTTATCATTCGACTATGACCTGTCATTGATGGCTTAGGAACATTGTTTCTGAACTTCCGAATTCTAATTAGTATTATTCATTTCCTCTCCTATACAGTAAGTAGGTTTACACTCTGACCACATTACGACAATTGTTTTGGAGAATGTTGCTGGTTTCCCCATAGGGCCTCTGATGTGACCTTCTTTCCCTTCTAGGGATTGTGATCTTATACCAAGGATATACCATATCCGACTGGATTGTGTTAGACTTTCGATTTGAGCCAATCAGAACTGTATGTGCTTATATTTCAACCTACGATCTTAGGTGGGTACGGATTGAGCTTTTTTCTTGCTAAAGACGCTGTCTTCGTCTTGCTCCTATTTCTTGGTTTTATCATCACTAGCTGGTTTCCCTTGACTTGACTGCTTTCTCCTTATCTCACTTGGGTGACGTCTCTCCTGCCTATTTTTATTGTTTTACCGTTATTTGTGTCTCCAGTGCTTAGTTCCCCTTATGATAGCTTAGGGTCATCCTAAGCATGTGACATATGTTGAGGAGTGCCCCTATGTCTCACTATAACATTGATCTGTTATCTCAATGCACACGGTTGTTTACTGTATTGGTGTTGTTTATCATTGTAGCCTTTTTAGCCGCATTAAGATGTGCTCAAATGAGCCTGTCACTATTTTTGATATTAATATGCTCCAGTTCAACGTGTTTTTTAATATTTATAGATGTATTGTGTGTGCTATTTGTGCTTTTGTCTTTATGTATGTTACTTATTTTTTGTGTTTTTGTGTACATAAATTTGTTGCAGCCCTGAAGAAGTCCAAAGTTGGACGAAACGCGTCGGCTGTTTTTGCTGTTGTCAAAAAAATTCACATTTTAATTGAACAATAAAGAAGAACCCTTAGGAAAACGTACTACTTTCAAGACTTGGACTTATTTGTATTCTATGAATTGAGTGGTGCATTTGGTGCTGTGTTTTGTCATTTGTATATTCCAAGTATTGGAACGGCATAGTGCTGGCGGGTGCTAACCAATAGTGCACACTCCTGGTGAATAAATAATTTTTTCACCTTATTATTATATTGAGTCACTCTTAAATCCGGTGCTGTCTAAGTGGGATTCCGCTAGCCTTGTGGTTTTTACTTATACAATTTAGGTTAGTATTCGACTTAATGAGTATGGTAATTTTATTTGTGTTCTCCTCATATTACCTAGTGCTTTAGCCTAAAATAGGTCATTGAGAGCGTAACTCAAATATTTTATTTGGCATGAGATGTCTGACAGATATTCCAGTAGTTCTTCTTCCTGATTGACCTACTACCAGACACCTTAAAACATTTGGTCAGATATAACTATTTGAGATTTTGATTTTTACTTGTTCCTGTAGCTGAGTTTAGACAAATGCGGAGGAACTACTTTAAGATTAAATGTTCTTATAGTCACGATGGCAAAACAAGGGAAGAGATAATTTCCCGGCTGTCGTGTAGCTGTCTGGGATTATTAATTGAGCTTAAAAATTTTTAAAACCTTGCTTAATACTTTTGGGGTACGTAGCATGCTTAGTTGACTAAACGCAGTAAAGATATCCCTCCTTCCCAAGATCCTCTACTTCTTCCAGACCCTGCCTACTCCGATCCCTCAAGATGAGATTATACGTCTTCAGCGTGATATACGCTCTTTTATTTGGGGGAGTAAGCGTCCTTGTTTCTTCCACTCCATATTGATGCTACCCCGGAACAAGGGTTTCGGATGCCCCAACCTTCTTGAGTATTATTGGGCAGCTCACTTGCGATTTATCTCCAAGTGGGTTGTGAGGGAAAGTGACAAGCTCTGTTTTCACATGATCCGTGATGTGCTGTGGCTTGTCAACCCCTCTGGGATATGGCGGGGCTCCTTAAACATGCAAGGCCATGGAGTGCCTATATCACCATCCCTACGAAAACTGTCCTTGAAATATGGGAAAGGGTGGTTTTAAAACGAGGTCTTACCACCTTTACCTCACCTAATACCTTTCTTACGTGGAATATGGAATTTGTCCCAGCCTTACAACCCCACTCTTTTCCACATTGGAGGGAAGGAGACTGCTTCACTCTTAGAGATCTGTTTGAGGGTGGCTCCTTTAAAACACTCGACCAATGCCGGCAGGACTTTGGTCTCCCCATATCCACTAAGCTACAGTACATTCAACTGTGCCATTGAGCTCTCTCTCCGCCCAAAGCACAGGAAGCCATGCACCAGCTTACTGCCTTTGAGACCTTGGTCTGTCATTTGACGGGACTTGAAGGCTGATCTCCTGTACATACCAGGTACTCCATTTCTCATCCCCTCCCAACTTACATCCTTATCAAACACAATGGCATGGGGAGGTCTGTGAGGATATAACCATGAAACAATGGAACAACTTTAGGAAGATATTCCTAGAATACATAAATTCATTTCACAACGTGAAGCTGCGTATAAGATCATGACACGCTGGTATCTCAAACCCAAGCGCCTACACTCTATTTTCCCTGCCGCCTCACCACTCTGCTGGCATTGTTCGACAGTACCAGTAGACTTCATACACCTATGGTGGACCTGTCCCATTATTGCAATCTTTTGGAAAGAAATTCTTAGTCATATAAGGGAGACAGTAGGGTTCTCTCTCCTGGAGTCCTATTTTACTATTATTCTGGGCGTCCGGCCCCTGCGCTTGCAAGCCATGGTGCATGCGGCATGGCATTTAATCAGTCGCATGTTAGGGGCAGTGAAACAACTAATAGCCTTACATTGGAAAAAGCACATGTTCCTCCTCTAGCTCATTGGTTTACTCGCATGTGGCAGGCCCTCGCAATAGAAATTCTGTCTCATGGGATCAACCACACAGAAAAAAAATTCACTCACATCTGGCAACCTCTCCTACTTTATTTCTTGAGATTGGAGCACTCGTGTTTCATGCCTCCTAGGCTCAAGGCCCTCCAGCTTTTTGATTGAACTTCTATGCCTTGTCTACACAGCCCTCCCTGCCTTCACTGCCCTAAATTCTGCATGTATAGGTCCCCAAGGGTACTTTCTCGCACAGATGACTGCCTTTAAACTACACTCAACTCCCCTTTTACATACACGTCTTTATTGTCCTTTTATGTTGAACTGTTGAAAATGTTTACTTTTCCATTATTCTGGCTTATGTTAGCTAGACTATTCACAAGGTTCTTTAGGCCCTTGGTGATCCTGTCACAATAATTGGGATGTAAAACAGCTATATTGTTATGGGTGACCTTAGTGGGGCATTATACTGGAATGTTGCAATCTTGATGTAACTAAACAATAAGGCTTTTTTACTGCGGTACTTGTATACCAAAAGTGTTAATAAAGAGATGTTACCCAAAAAATAAATAGAGTACAATTTAATAAATTATTTAACACCAAAATGACAAAAATCCAATCAGTCGAACCGGAGATATGCAATTTTAAAGGTTTTGAAGAAATCGAGAAATGAGAAACAAAAAGCGCCGTTATCTGGTTGTGATGGGCTGGGTTCAAGTCTCAAGTTCAGGCTGACCCCTATGAAGTGCGGGCCAGGTACAGGAATGAGTTTAGTCTACTGAAACAGTACTTTGTGCCCTGGGCGTAGAGATGCGGAGTCCTTACATTGAGCTGCATGGTCCGGAGTCAAGGAGCTGCGATGAGAGGTCTGGAGTGGAGATGTGTCATGCAGTGGTGGAGTCGATGAAGCTACTTACATGAGCTTGCGATGCGATGCCTTGCATTGTCATTGACAAGCCGTTGATGGGAGTTTGCGAGGAGTTACGTCGTGCTGTGCCTGCATTGAAGACAAGATGTGTCACGCTGGGCCGACGTCAAAGAAGTGTAGCGTTGCGTCACAATGCGTCGAGATGCTAGGAGTTGTGTCAATGTTGAGAAACATTTTTCGTTCAGCAGTCCTGGGGGATTTCATGGATTACTTTTGAAAGACAGTGGATGGTGGGGTGAAGGGCAGTGTTGTGAATGATTATAAGGGGCTGTACAATATGTTTACTAGAGAGCACCTGCTCAATATCTTTGTTACACAACTGTGCCAACACCAGGTTGAAAGTAAGCTCATTGCCAACACTTTGGAGCTTGCTAAGGAGGCAGACCTCAGGATTAATATCAGAGTGCCAAAGAAGATACCTGAAAGTGACCCTAACAAGGGTGGATCATCTCCCCCATCAGAGTAAGGAGGAGGTCCTGGGAGACATAGACAAGTCCCAGAATAAGGCAGGAGGAAAGCTTTCCCATACCCTTTCTGAAAAACAGGGAGAAGGTCTGGTGGCCAGTGACCCAGGATGACCCATTTCAAGCCCGTGCCATTCTGTGTTAGGCCTCACACCAGGGTACTCCGTGTTAAGAAACCCCCACTGGTGTGAATTCTACAGAGGGGCTGATATGGCCTTAGGGGGAAGTAGTCCTCACGTCAGAGAACACATCATGAGTTCTCTTAGCTGGGAGATAGACTAAGAGGGTTAGCTTGTTATCCCTGAGTTGGAGTTGTCCCCCTCCTTCAAGTGCTGCAGCTCAGGACTTGTGGCTAGGTCCTCCTCCTGCTCCTCCATACGCTCCTCATCATCCTGGTCCACTGGTGTTGCCAGCAAATAGTGAGCCTCTGCCGATGCCCTCAGAGCCTTCTGTAGCTCAAGCTTCCTGGTGCTACTTTTGGATGGAAGTTCCCTTTGCATAAAGAAGTACTTGAGCTCAGCCACAGTGTAGCTCTCCATATGGATGAGCTCAAATTCCATTCTAGCAAGTACGGTCACAAACACAGATAGGTAGAATGAGAGTGAATTTGGAAAAAGCAGAAAAAGGACAATCAAGGAGAATCAAGGGGTATTTAAAAAGAGGTTAAATATGGTATCAAATTATTTATATGGGAATTTTGCGTTACAGAAAATCACTGAATGACACTGCACATACGCAAGTGCTGAATCACACCACTGAACACCAATGTGAGAAATTGGGGTACTGGTTGAGGGGCTGAAACTCTACTAAAGAAGCAACAACAATCCTTGTCAGGGTGAAAGACTAGCAAACCCCAAATTAACCTGTGCTTCACCCTCTGGTAGCTTCGCACAAATGAGTCAAGCTTAACATAGAGGCACTGTGTGAAGTATTTATGCAGCATTTAGACAGCAATACAGTGGAAATACAACAAAAGAAAAATCCCACACCAATTTAACAAAGCAGAGAACAATTTAATAAATTAATTAAATCCAATCAGTAGAACCGGATATATGTCATTTTAAAGGTTTTGAAGAATTCAAGCACTGAGAAGAAAAAAGCACCAACTGTGTTTATCTGGCCGTGGTCGACCAGGTTCAAGTCATAAGTTCAGGTTGACTACGATGGAGCCCTGCATGGGCCGGGTCAAGAAGTCATCGATGAGGGGCTGTGATGCGAGGTCCAGTGTGGAGATGTGTCGCTCATTAGCAGAGTCGATGAAGCCATTGTCAGGAGCTTGTGCTGCATTGAGTTGTTGTTGAGAACCTGTTGACAGGAGCTTACGAGCACCTGGCGGTGCTGCGAACAAGGACAATATGCGCACACTGAGCCGATGTGGGCATTGAGCTGCAACATCGTTGAAGAAACCGCCTAGGCTTGCAGGGCATTGCGTAGGGATGCGTTGCTGCTGAGGACAAGATGTGTTGCTCTGTGATGGTGGAGAGTTGTGTTGCGTTGCGTTGAGATGCGAGGAGTTGCGTCGATGTTGAAAAAGCCTGTTATGTCCCTCTATATGTATATTTTGCCAGGTCAAAACAGAAGTTTACAACTTCACACACAAGCTACAATGGCAAGCCTGAGATATTTACTTAAGTGGGTGGCACATTGGATGCTGCAGGCCTCTAGTAGCATTTAATTTACAGGCCCTGGGTACATGTCTTACCACTTTACTAGGGACTTAAATGTAAATTCAATGTGGCAATTAGGTGTATGCCTATTGCACCATGTTTAAATATGCGAGCACAAGAACTTTAGCAGTGGTAAGGTGCACAGAGTCCTAAGGCCAATAAAAAAAAGTCCGCAAAAAACAGGAGGAGTAAAGCCAAACGTTTAGGGGCGACTCTATAGAGGGGCATGTCCAACAAAACTGATTTTTTCAGGTATTAGGCAATAACGTTCTCGGTAGCAGTATAATCAGCTCATCTGCACTATTAGCTTAATTACAGCTAAATATTTTTAAAAAATAACACATTGTGGAAATTATATTGAGTAATGACCAAGTCTGCCCAGGATCACACCACTTGTTACTACTTCCAGTCACTAAACTATACAGAAGTTCAAGAGATGAGAGATCTTATCACTGGAAATCTAGCAGTCTATCACACATGCTACTTCCTTTCATACATTCATGGCAAAGACACATTTGTATTAAACTCACTAACCTATGAAACTTATACAACTGCGCAGATAAGCTCGCCCCCCTCCGCAACGTGGTTCATCACCGACCTCCAAGAATCCAGACGCACCTGCAGACATCTGGAGAATCGGTGGAGGAACAGCAAAACCATTGAAGACCAGACCACCTACAAGAATGCCATGACAGAATACCACCAACTCATCAGATCCACTAAAAGGAACTTCATCCGGAACAAAATCATCACCAACTCCAGCAACTCAAAGGAACTCTTCAGCA
Source organism: Triturus cristatus (assembly GCF_964204655.1). NCBI lineage: Eukaryota > Metazoa > Chordata > Amphibia > Caudata > Salamandridae > Triturus > Triturus cristatus. Next base: position 770,298,094 of record NC_140592.1, read on the forward strand.
TCATCCAGGCATTCACCAAAACCTCTAACGAAGCCACGGATGTCACACCCTCCCAGGACCTCTGCAACAAGCTCGGCTCCTACTTCCATCGGAAAATTAAGGCCCTCTACGACAGCTTCAGCGAACATACTCCAGAAACCACTCCTTCATCCAGCAACAACACCCAGCCTACCATCGCCGCCTGGACCCCGGTGACCACTGAAGATACCTCACTCAGGAGCCCCATGGACCTGAAAAACTACTGACCCAACTCTCTACTTCCCTTCATGGCCAAAGTCACAGAGAAGATCGTCAACTCCCAGCTGACTAACTTCATTGAGGAGAACACCATCCTCGATGCTTCCCAATCTGGATTCCGCAGCAACCACAGCACCGAGACCGCCCTCCTCGCCGCCACAGATGACATCCGCACGCCCCTCAACCAAGGCCACACCGTGGCCCTCATCCTACTAAGACCTCTCTGCAGCCTTCAACACTGTCTCCCACCACACTCTCACAGCCAGACTCCATGATGCCGGCATACAGGGAACCACCCTCGACTGGCTCCGCTCCTTCCTCACCGGCAGAAACCAAAGGATCAGACTCCCACTCTTCTTCTCCGAACCCACAGAGATCAACTGCGGAGTACCCCAATGATCATTGCTCAGTCCCACGCTCTTCAATATCTACATGGCCCCGCTCGCCACCAACGTCAGACAGCATGGACTCAGCATAGTATCCTCTCCCTCATGAAGGAACCCGACGCCACCAGACTCAGCTTCCAGGAAGGAATGAAAGATATAGCATCCTAGATGAGCAGCAGCTGCTTGAAGCTTAACTCGGAGAAGACAGAAGTCCTCATCCTCAGACCCACCCCCTCAGCTTGGGACAACACCTGGTGGCCCACTGCCCTCTGCAATGCCCCATCCCCACGGACCACGCCCAGAACCTCGGTATCCGACTCAACTCTTTCTTCACAATGACCCACCAGATCAACGCTGTTGCCTCCACCTGCTTGAACACCCTTTGCATCCTTCGCAAGACCTTCAAATGGATCACCCCTGAATCCAGAAAGACCGTCACCCACGCATTCATAGCAAGCAGACTGGACTAAGGAAACACCCTCGACACTGGAATCAACAAATCTCTGCTACGCAAACTCCAGGCCATCCAGAACACCATGGCCAGACTTGTCCGTGGCATCCCAAAACATGAACACATCACTCAACACCTGCGAGACCCCCACTGGCTCTCCGTCGAGAAGAGAGTAACTTTCAAGCTAGTCACCCACGCCTACAAATCCCTCCACAACCCCGGACCCAAATACCTCAATGAAAGAGACTCCTTTCACGGACCCAAAGAAACCTCCGCTCCGCTGACCTCGCCAGAGTGGGTGGAAAAGCCTTCTCCTACATCACAGCTAAGGCCTGGAACGAGCTCCCGATCAACATCAGACTCTCCCCCCACCCTGCACACACTCAGGAAGAGCCTCAAGACCTGGCTCTTCGGCTGACTCAGAGCTGCCCAGCGCCTTGAGACCCTCACGGGTCTCCTACATCACAGCTAAGGCCTGGAACGAGCTCCTGATCAACATCAGACGCTCCTCCACCCTGCACACAATCAGGAAGAGCCTCAAGACCTGGCTCTTCGGCTGACTCAGAGCTGCCCAGCGCCTTGAGACCCTCACGGGTGAGTAGCGCGCTTCACTATTCCCTGATTGATTGATTGACACATTGATTTCTGATTTAACATCAATAATTCTTGTTAATGTATCTTTTACGTTTTTATACATACTGGGGCATATTTATAAGAGCCTTGCGTCACATTTGCACCACGCAAAGTGGTATATGACTGACGCAAGCCTTTGAGTTAGATTTATGAAGCCGCGCAAAGCCACATTGTGTGGCTTTAAGTGGCATCATAAATCTTGAGTAAGGCAACATAGCACAAATTGCTGCGTCACTTTAGTCTGCGCAAGCGAGGCATTCCATGTGTGTTGTGTTGGGTGTTCCCATGCAACTCCCATGGGATTTGATGCATTCCCAGATTTACAAGGACTTGTAAACCTGTTAATGCATCAAAGTCCTACACCCCTCCTCGTTCTTTCCTCATCTTGCACCACACATAGTATGAGAAAAACACCTTTATGGATTGTTTTGTGCAGAAAGGTGGCCCTTCTTGCACAAAAACAATCCTGCCTGCAACACAGACACCCTTGCAATATGGTTTGCAAAAATATCTTCCAATTGGAGTTTATAATGGAACATTTAAATCCAATGGGATGATGTTTTTGTATACAATAATTAGGACACAATATTTATAGCAGATTATATTTCTGACATTGATATTCTGACATACAAGTATGATAATCCTGGTAAAATCATTGAAGGGAACTCTAATGATCCTGTGAATCATCATGATAAAACATTCTTCTTCAAATAGTTGAATCTAAAACACACACACACATGCAGTAAGTACACCATATTACTCAAGCCGGTGACAATCTTTTCAATATTTAAAAGCCATTACTAATGCTCATTTATTTTTGCTATAATTAGGTTGTTTATCTAGTTCAGTTAAATGTTTTTTGCAGGTGACCTGGAGCTGGAGCTGGACCCAAGAGCATAGAAAATGATCCAGAACAATGAGATAGAGTACCGTCCATTTAAAATCATGAAACATAAATGAGGAGCAATTAGTGGCTTATAAAGAATCTTATTAAAACCATTCATTTACTGATCTATTTGCTATATTTTAAACTGAACTAACAGTTAAGATCACAAATCATCCAGTAGCTACACACAAACAGTGCATAGTATTCAGTAAAGTGTACTGGGATGGAGAAATACAGGAACCAAGAGTTCCCTCAAAAGAATGTTCTTGGGGCATTGCACACCATACTTAAGGGCTTTTTCTATTCGATCTGTGTGCCACTATGTAATTATAAGACACAAACACAAGTGTATTTGTATATTTGGTCTCATTGAAATCATTAAATAATTGATTATTTAACAATCATTGCGGCTATCTCTTATTATTGATACATGCTCATGTGGTCCCAGAATACCATTTCCAGAATATTGTCTGAAAAACAAATTATGTTTTCGCAAATAATATTCTTTATAAGATATTCTATCATACAGCCATGTGCATATCTCAATACCAGTACTATTGCTTCTCGCATTCAGGGCCCTATTCACAAAGGTAAAGTTACGCATGTAGATTTATTCACATGCAAATATTCTCCTGAACTTAGGTATAAATCTACACTTTTTTTGCTACTCACCATTTCTGGACATAGATTTACAGTTAAGTGCCGATTTACATATCATATCGCCACCACTTTTGTTCAGAGTATGAACATCTGAGAGTGACTTTACAAGTGCAAAATTAGTGCTAGTAACTTTTCACACACGGTCAGAGGTGTCCACCACTGGTGCAGAGATCCCCACATGGTGCAGTATAGAGAAAAAAGTTAAACATCATTAATTCTTAATCAAAATATGAACAATATTTTATTGGAAAAGACAAATGTAATTAAAATATTTATTATTAACCTAGAACTAATCAAATAAAATGTTACAGCACATTAACTCAACAAAATAAACATCATTAAATAATTTCGTATTTAAAGTATATTATTTAATTGATAGAAACATATTTAAAAGAATATTTAAAAACACTCACTAGCGTTTATTATTTAATCAGTATGTAGTCATTTAAAGTAAAAGTTATGTTTCTACGGGCCTCATGTAGGTAGCCAAATACCGGTCGGTAACGGCCGATTTTCGGTAATTATACCGTTACCGACCGGTATTTTGGCTTTTGGTATGTAGGGGGCTCATTTTTGTATTCGGTAATTTACCGAATCGGTAAAATTACCTAATCGGTAATTATACCGATTCGGTAAATTCCGAATACAAAAATGAGATGTAGGGGGAGTGTGTGGGTGTTTTTAGGAGTTGGTATTTACCACCAACTAATAGTTGGTGGTAAATAATTAATGGATGTGTTTACGCATTTTGAAGCGCTTAGAAGTGTGCAATGTGGCAGACATACATGCCCTTAGGGCATGTATGTGTGCCACATGTGCACACGTGGCCGAATCAGGGGTGCAACAGGGTGTCAATGTGACACCCTGCCACCCTTGCATGTGTTCCCCTAATTACCGAATCGGTATTTACCGATTCGGTAATGAGGCATACCTTCCCATCAATGGGAAGGTATGCCTCATTACTGAATTGGTAAATACCGATTCGGTAATTACCGAATTTTTCCGAATCGGTAAATATTACCGACTCATTACCTACATATCATTTACCACTTCATAAATACCGAATCGGTAAAATTCGGTATTTATGAAGTGGTAAATGGGTCCCTACCTACATATGGCCCTAAATAATTAAAAATGTCATCAAAACTGTAAAACCTTATTTTTTACAAATAAGTTAATTATTGTTTCTTCTCAAAGCAATTAAAGTCTTTCAAACAACATTCGGATGGAAGCAATGTTCATAACACAGTCCTTGTTAATCACAACCTTCTTATACACAGTAAAGTTACCAGTCACTATTTATATATATATTTTAACATTTGTATGTATTTAAATTTTTCAGATTTCACACTAATCACTCATGATTTTCAAATTTCTAGTCGCATAATTCACTAGTTTGTCACTCTATGCTAAGTGCATATTCTGTATTAACTTTTTATCACATGTTAGTCCGTATGCTCTATTGTTAGCTGTTAGGAAGTCGGGCTGGTCAAGTTCTAACGTATATTCGTTCAATAGAGACATTTTGGCCCTCATTAAGATGTTGGGCGGAATCACTTCTGCCCGACACTGCATCGGCCATGGGACCAACCAACACCCAGTCGACGTTCCATATGACCGAACACTGTAAACCAGCCGTAATGCATGCTCCCACAGTAAAATAGGAGGTGCAGTTCATCCCTGCACCCCGTGGCAGGCACCTCAAGATGCCTGCCACAAGGTGAAGGGATCAACAGGAGGACGTGCACCAAAGGGGGCCCCCAAAGACGCTTTCTGACATGGTTTCCATGTCGGACAGACCGGCATGGAAACCATGTCGGAAACTGTCATCATAATCTCAAGGGGGGAAAGGCCTGCCCTTGATATTACTTCCCGCCTTTCCGACTGGTGGATGAGCTCTCTTAACCCGTCAAAAGCCAGCAAGTATGACCGGTCGGATTCCTTTCCCACCGCGTCCATCAAAATGAGGCGACAGAAAGGAATCTGACCGGCAGATTACGATGTGGTTCGGAACCGCATCATAATTGGGCCCCTAGTGTTTAAATGTAGGTTTGAGTCATCTGTGACGTATTGCCCGCTGTCTCTGAACCGTAAAGTTTCCTCTTTTGAACGACTATTTGTATGTGCTCCCTGCACCTGTCTTATTTATTGTGTAAATGCAGTCCGCCATGTGAAATTTACCTACAAGACTATCTGGGGATTGGAAGAGCACAATGGACAAAATCTCACATATCAGATAACCTCACTTATGCGTATAGAGCACCCTAGGTCTTCGCCATAAGGCGGATTGCATTTGCACAGTAAAATAAATAGGGCAGGTGCACGGAGCACAAACAAATAGTCGTACAAAAGAGGAACCTTTACGGTTCAGGGACTGCGGGACATAAGTCACAGTTGACTTAAACCTACATGTAAACACAAACTGTCTCTATGGAACAAATATATGGTAGAACTTGACTTGCCATCTTCCTAACAGTTCACAATAGGGCATACGTAATAACATGAGATACAAAGTAAATATGGAACATGCCCTTATCATAGAACGACAGACTAGCAAAATATACACATTGGAAATTAAAAAATCATTAGTGATTAGTGTGAAATCTGAAAAAATTTGAAAAAGCATAGAGAAATAGTGACCTGGAACTTTGCTGTATACAATAAGGAGGTTGTGACTTACATGTACTATGTTGTAAACATTGCTCCCATCCGAATGCTGTTTGAAAGATTTAATTGCTTTGAAATGTATCGAATTATTTCCCATGAGATTACTACGTTTCTCGTAATGCCGTATAATGGTTAACTGGATATGAGTATTTAAATGGAAAGTAAAGACGGATTCACTAACCGCGAGCAAGACTTGGTGTTGAAACACGTCGGTGTGGGGTTAAGACGTGATTGCTTAAGTGAATTGAAATTGTCGTGTGATACTGATTCCTTGGAGTGTAACCATTTCTTTGGCAAAGCATATATTTTGGAGACCAGTCCATCTGACAGAGCCCACCACAATGGACGGCTTTGGTTTCTAACATGTATATATATAGCTGAATCTGAATTTAAGCTGCTGAAATTGAACATTGGTGAACATTGCCTGCAAATAAATTAAGGAAAATACTTGCGCCCCAAGTGCAGACTTCTTCTCTTTACATGGAGGAACAGTGTGAATATATATATATATATATATTACCTACTGGCGGTCGCCAGTAGGTAGTTATAGTTAGGACCAAGTTTCCATAGGAAGAGCATTTTTTGTTTTGCTTATACCTTTGGCGTCGTTTGATGAATCTTCATGAAAGTTTCCAATCTAATTCTTTGTTCATATCAGCTCCTATGTTTAAAGTTTGGGGGTGATTTGTCAAGAGGGGGCAGAGAAAAAAGGGGGGTCTCAAAACGTGTTTTCTCCATGTTAATTTCCATAGGAAACTTTAGACAAGGCTACAGGTCGAACGGGTGAAAGGAAAGGAATTACCCCAAATTTGGCAGGGAGAAGGGTCTTGGTCTCGAAAGTACGCTTTTGTTTATTTGGTGTAAATCCATTTTGTAGTTTTGGAGAAATATTGAAATTTACAGATATCGATATTTGGGAATTCTGCCTTCTGATTGGCTGAGGCGTTACGAGCACGAGCTTGCTGCTTATTGGCTGCGAGCGGTGCGAGCGGTTGTAACTAGGAAGTGTTGGCAGCCATTTTGTGATTCCGTTGAAGCGAGTAAGGGGAAAAAAGGGCAAAAAGAGTAGGAAAGAGGAGGGTAGGAGCCCTGTGAGGTCTGTGCGGTGGTTAGGGTGTGCTACACAGGGAATGTGAAGCGATGTATTCACCCCTACCGGTGTGAAAGTGCTGTTTTGCCCAGAGTGAGATGGTGCTGAGGTGAGGTGCCGGTACACTCGGGATGAAACCGTGAGCTGATTGCTGTAAACTGATGTGCTCTGGGCGCTGTTGGATACTGGCCGCTGTAGCATAGCTGTGCAAGTGGTGTTAGTATGGGTTTAGAGTATAGTGGTGTGAGCTCTGTGGGGTGGTTAGGATGTGCTATACAGGGAGTGTGAAGTGAAGTATTCACCCCTAGTGGTGTGAAAGTGCTGTTTTGACCAGAGTGAGATGGTGCTGAGGTGAGCTTGATCCCACAATGGACGATTTTAGAACTACATCTGAGAGTGGAGATGAAGGTACTCCCTTCGACCAGGTGCAAGCATCTCTAGGTCCCAACAGTGGAACGGTGTCTTGATCCCAGAATGGACGATGTCCGATATTACCTGCTGCTTGGTTTTCACAGAACTCCCTCCGTTGAGGTGCATCAGACTCTGTGCTTCCATAGCTAATTGCTGCACATGATCATTGAGCTTGGCTGACTGCAGTCGCTGGAGTACACCGTGGTACAGCAGGTCTGAACAGTTGAACGGGGTCTTGATCCCAGAATGGACGATGTTAGAACTGCATCAGAGAGTGCAGATGAAGGTACTCCATTCGACCAGGTGTAACCAACTCTAGGTCCCAACAGTGGAACGGTGTCTTGATCCCAGAATGGACGATGTCCGATATTACCTGCTGCTTGTGTGTTTTCACAGAAGTCCCTCCGTTGACGTGCATCAGACTCTGTGCTTTAGTAGCTAAGTGCTGCACATGATCATTGGGCTTGGCTGACTGCAGTCGCTGGAGTACACCGCGGTACAGCAGGTCCGAACAGTGGAACGGGGTCTTGATCCCACAATGGACGAAGATAGAACTGTATCTGAGAGTCGAGATGAAGGTACTCCCTGCGACCAGGTGCAAGCAACTCTAGGTCCCAACAGTGGAACGGTGTCTTGATCCCAGAATGGACGATGTCCGATATTACTTGCTGCTTGGTTTTGACAGAACTCCCTCCGTTGAGGTGCATCAGACTCTGTGCTTCCATAGCTAAGTGCTGCACATGATCATTGGGCTTGGCTGACTGCAGTCGCTGGAGTACACCGCGGTACAGCAGGTCCGAGCAGTGGAACGGGGTCTTGATCCCACAATGGACGAAGTTAGAACTGTATCTGAGAGTCGAGATGAAGGTACTCCCTGCGACCAGGTGCAAGCAACTCTAGGTCCCAACAGTGGAACGGTGTCTTGATCCCAGAATGGACGATGTCCGATATTACTTGCTGCTTGGTTTTGACAGAACTCCCTCCGTTGAGGTGCATCAGACTGTGCTTCCGTAGCTAACTGCTGCACATGATTATCGGGCTTTGCTGACTGCAGTCGGTGGAGTACACCGTGGTACAGCAGGTTGGAACAGTGAAACGGGGTCTTGATTTTGTGATTGAGGATGTCAGAAGTTAAAGTTTGTGATGATTTGTGTGTACCCCCTCCGATCAGGTGCAACCAACTGCGTGCTTCCGAATCCAATGGCACGTGGCTGTGAGACGTTAATGACCACTGCCTCTGGCCTACACTGCGGTAAACAGGGCTCACAATTCAGATCGAGTGGTGATTGTTTAATTACAGAATCCAGTAGGCAACTAACTACAACGTCTATTGAAATATACACAATAGCCTTTTAGTATACTTGCTTTAAGAAGTTTTTTAAGATGACTTATAGGTCTAGTACAATGACCAAATTCTTCTTGGTAGTGGTAAAGAACACTAAATTAGAGTGTCCACGGTGGACAGCAGAGATCGCAATTTGAATTGTTTTGATTTATTTATTGCAGAGTTTTGTGTAATTTATGTTGTTGTATTTTGTGAAGAGGACGTGAGAAAAAGTATTCATGGAAGACTGTGCTCACTACTGCCTTCAATTTACACTGCAGACAGCAGTGTTCACAATTCAGATCGAGTCGCTATTGTAGATGACGCAGTCCTGTAGGCAAAAGACATTGCTCCAGTGCGCTCTGTTCACACCACGCATAAGCATCATCACAGAGTCCGCACACGGTTTTTGTTGCTTCGCGTACGGCAAACTGGGCAGCTCAAGTCAACGCCACGTCGCTGTGGGCCATTACTGACCGCTCTCTGGCCTACACTGTAGTCAGCAGTGTTTACAATTCTGATTGAGTCTCTATTGCAGATGATGTAGTGTTGTAGGCAACAGATATTGCTCCAGTGGGCTCTGTCCGCCCCACTCATACGCATCATCACAGGGTCCGCACACGGTGTTTGTTGCTTCGGTAACGACAAACATGACAGCTCAAGTCAACGCCATGTGGCTGTGGGCCCTTGCTGACCGCTCTCTGGCCTACACTGCAGACAGCAGTGTTTACAATTCAGATCGAGTCGCTATTGCAGATGATGTAGTGTTGTAGGCAACAGACATTGTTCCTAGTACGGCCCGCCCGCAGCATGCATCATCGCTGGCTGTGCACATGCTGTATGCTTTTGATGTGGCTATCTAAGTGCACTAGACCTGATGGACCCTTTATGATATAATCTTTTTGTGAAATATTTCAGATCTACTGCCTGTATCTTAGTATACCACAAGTTATGGTTCTTTTACGATAGAATCTTTTCTGTATTTTTTCACATCTAGTGTCCCTACCTTACTGCAGCACAAACTATTGACCCTTTTATTATTGAATCTCTGTGTGTGATCCAATGATTACTGTAACTGTTGTAGTTGATGCTAGCAGCAACCATTCCCTGAGGGCTGGTTTACACTCACCCCACATGCATCCAGCACAAACGTCACTGGATATGTGACCCTGGTAATAATAAGGAGTCGAGCGCACGTGCCCATACCTACTTCCACTATCTATCTGTGTCCGTGTGTTCCTTATCTATGCATGATATTGCCCCTGGGCCGTACCACATTACATTGTGCTGTGGACAGCGTATGCAACCATGTTACCTCTGACAGTGGGGAAAAGTTCTGTTATGTAGCTTTTACATGCATGGCCATCACAGGTGGAAGGCTAGTTTACAGAGCATGAATATTGATGAAGATGATGGTTGCATGTTGTGTTCAGTGTCAGATATGTGTACATAGCAAAACGTTTTCAAAAAAGCTCTGTAAGCAGAAGAGGAGTCTCTCATCAAACGCTGTAGAGAGAATGGCTAAAATGGGTGGGGTCCTTCAACTGTTACAATGAGAAATGTTATGAACCAATCAAATGCTTTTCTTTAAGGTCACATGGCAATTGTGCACCGAGCGCGTAAGGAGGCCGCACCCGACGCGATTTTGAGAAAATATTACCATAATATAAGTTTATTACAGTTAGAAATATATAAATGTTTAAAAAAGTTTAGATTATCGCTTGTTCTCATTTACACTTTAAACTTATTTAGATATAGTTTTGAGATGAAAAAAAAAATGAGGGAATGGCGTTCCCGGCGTGACACCATATGTCTATGACGTAACACATGGCCTGTCATCTTGCACTCGTCGCATACGCAACGCGCAGCGGGCGTGACCATATACGTTCATGACATAAGGCATAGCTTGGTACTGCGTACCCGTCGCCTACCAAATTAGCAGCTGGTGCAACCACATACGTATATGGTGTTACACAGGACGCAGTGCCACAAACCCGTTGGATATGAAATGCGCATCCTTTACGAGTTTAGCAATATGGCGGATAGGATTCGCGTGCTGATGGAGCTTGGTACACTACCGGTACGGGACTTCAGTTTTCTCAAAAAAACTAAAAACTAATATACATACTTTTTTTTGAAGATATAAAGCATTACATATTTTTCAAATTAAAAAAAAGAATAATAGAGTTCCAAAATATTACAAAAAATAGAAAAAATATAGGTTTTATAAATATTAAAATATGAAATTAACATTTAAAAAACCTTTGAAATTCACTGAAAAAACCATAGGTTTTACAGACCTTATAGTTAGGAATTAGCATTTAAAAAACCTTAGAAATTCACTGAAAAAACCATAGGTTTCAGGAACGTTATAGTTAGTTGGACATTTGACTCATATAAAACCAGAGAAATTCGCCCGTTATAGTTAGCTGAGGTAACTATTAATCGCGCGCCCGCAATGCACTGGTGATGATGTCACATATTACATCCTTCATGACATGGTCAGTGACATCACTGATGACATCACTGATGACCTCTCCCATGAGATCACTGATGACATCATCCACCTGATAATCTGATGCACATAATGATGGCCTAATATAAACTTTGATACATGCACTCTAAAATACAGACTACTATTTTTGAAACCATACACACAACAATGCCAGATACTACATACCACCCACTATTTCCTAGGTCTACACTCACATCCACTCACTTATACATGCAGTTACTCATCAATACAGTACTATAATATGCACTCATACACCTCTACATACAGTCACAGTCCGCCACTCATCCAGAGTTACTCACACACCTAGTCAGTCATGCAAAGACTCAATCACATACCCATTTACTCATGTATACAGTATACACACCAACTGCGTTATTTATACACACACCACATCACTTATTTATGCAGATACTAACACATACTTACTGTCTTATACAATCACTGATACAAGCAGACACTCTTTTATACATCCACTCCTTCAAAAAACTTAGTCTCACATATAGTCATTCATATACTCCCAACACTCACATATATTGCCTTAAAACATATGTAGTTACTCACACATATACCAGTGAGACATTCATTCAGCACCCCAGCACGACCCCCTACACTGCCCGAACACCACTGCTCTACCCAAAACCTTGAAACACCAGCCCCAGCACGATCCCCTACACTGCCCAAACACCACTGCACTGCCCTAAACCCTAAAACACCAGCCCCGCACGACCCGCTACACTGCCTGAAAACCACTGCACTGCCCTAAACCCTGAAACACCAGCCCCAGCACGATCCCTACACTGCCCAAACACCACTGCAATGCCCTAAACCCTGAAACACCACCCCCAGCGCGACCCCCTACACTGCCCGAACACCACTGCACTGCCCTAAACCCTGAAACACCACCCCCAGTAAGACCCCCTAGACAGCCCGAACACCGCTGCCCTAAACCCTGAAACACCAGCCCCTGCAAAACCCCCTACACTGCCCGAATACCACTGCCCTAAACCCTGAAACACCAGCCCCTGCAAGACCCCCTACACTGCCCGAACACCACTGCACCACTGCCCTAAACCCTGAAACACCACCCCCAGCAAGACCCCCTACACTGCCTGAACACCACTGCCCTAAACCCTGAAACACCACCCCCTGCAAGACCCCCTACATTGCCCGAACACCACTGCACTACCCTAAACCCTGAAACACCACCCCCAGCATGACCCCCTACACTGCCCGAACACCACTGCACTGCCCTAAACCCTACAACACCACCCCAGCACGACCCCTACACTGCCCGATCACCACTGCACTGCCCTAAACCCTAAAACACCACCCCCAGCACGACCCCCTACACTGCTCGAACGCCACTGCACTACCCTAAACCACCACCTCAGCACGACCCCTACACTGCCCTAAACCACTGCACTACCCTAAACCATAAAACACCAGCCCCAGCACGACCCCCTACACTGCCCGAACACCACTGCACTGCCCTAAACCCTGAAACACCACCCCCAGCAAGACCCCCTACACTGCTCGAACACAACTGCCCTAAACCCTGAAACACCATCCCCAGCAAGACCCCCTACACTGCCCAAACACAACTGCACTGCCCTAAACCCTGAAACACCACACGCAGCAAGACCCCCTACACTGCCCGAACACCACTGCCCTAAACCCTGAAACACCACCCCCAGCAAGACCCCCTACACTGCCCAAATACCACTGCACTGCCCTTAACCCTGAAACACCACCCCCTGCATGACCCCCTACACTGCCCGAACACCACCGCACTGCCCTAAACCCTGAAACACCACCCCTGCACGACCCCCTACACTGCCTGAACACCACCGCTCTACCCTTAACCCTGAAACACCACCCCCAGCACGACCCCATACACTGCCCGAACACCACTGTACTGCCCTAAACCCTGAAACATCAGAACCAGCATGACCCCCTACACTGCCCGAACACCACTCCTCTGCCCTAGACCCTGAAACACCACCCCAGTACGTCCCCCTACACTGCCCGAACACCACTGCTCTGTCCTAAACCCTGAAACACCAGCACCAGCATGACCCCTACACTGCCCTAACATCACTGCACTGCCCTAAACCCTGAAACACCAGCCCCAGCACGACCCCCTACACTGCCCGAACACCACTGCACTGCCCTAAACCCTGAAACACCAGCCCCAGCACGACCCCCTACACTGCCTGTACACCACTGCACTGCCCTAAACCCTGAAACACCCCCACCAGCACGACCCCCTACACTGCCCGAACACCACTGCACTGCCCTAAACCCTAAAACACCACCCCAGCACGACCCCTACACTGCCCGATCACCACTGCACTGCCCTAAACCCTCTGGGCCCGATTCACAGAACTAACTTAAGACAAAATCCTAAACTTACTACCATTTTGGTATTCACAGAAGGCACTTACTCATTTTGGTATTCACAGAAGGCACTTACTCATTTCGGTATTCACAGAAGTTAGGAGTCCTAACTTTAGGACTCCTAAATGCCTTCTGTGAATACCGAAAGTCTTAAAATTCGGATTTTTCTCAGTTTAGTAGTAGTATAGTTAGGACTCCTAACTTTAGGACTCCTAAATGCCTTCTGTGAATACCAAAAGTCTTAAAATTGGGATTTTTCTCAATTTAGTAGTCCTAAGTTTAGGACTCCTAAGTTTAGGACTCCTAAATGCCTTCTGTGAATACCGAAAGCCTTAAAATTAGTATTTTTCTCAGTTTAGTAGTAGTATAGTTAGGACTCCTAACTTTAGGACTCCTAAATGCCTTCTGTGAATACCGAAAGTCTTAAAATTAGGATTTTTCTCAATTTAGTAGTCCTAAATCTAAATTTAGGACTACTAAATTGAGAAAAATCCCAATTTTAAGACTTTCTGTATTCACAGAAGGCATTTAGGAGTCCTAAAGTTAGGAGTCCTAAATTTAGGACTACTAAATTGAGAAAAATCCCAATTTTAAGACTTTCGGTATTCACAGAAGGCATTTAGGAGTCCTAAAGTTAGGAGTCCTAACTATACTACTACTAAACTGAGAAAAATCCGAATTTTAAGACTTTCGGTATTCACAGAAGGCATTTAGGAGTCCTAAAGTTAGGACTCCTAACTTCTGTGAATACCGAAATGAGTAAGTGCCTTCTGTGAATACCAAAATGAGTAAGTGCCTTCTGTGAATACCAAAATGGTAGTAAGTTTAGGATTTTGTCTTAAGTTAGTTCTGTGAATCGGGCCCTAAAACACCACCCCCAGCACGACCCCCTACACTGCTCGAACGCCACTGCACTACCCTAAACCCTAAAACACCACCTCAGCACGACCCCTACACTGCCCTAAACCACTGCACTACCCTAAACCATAAAACACCAGCCCCAGCACGACCCCCTACACTGCCCGAACACCACTGCACTGCCCTAAACCCTGAAACACCACCCCCAGCAAGACCCCCTACACTGCTCGAACACCACTGCCCTAAACCCTGAAACACCACCCCCAGCAAGACCCCCTACACTGCCCAAACACAACTGCACTGCCCTAAACCCTGAAACACCACACGCAGCAAGACCCCCTACACTGCCCGAACACCACTGCCCTAAACCCTGAAACACCACCCCCAGCAAGACCCCCTACACTGCCCAAATACCACTGCACTGCCCTTAACCCTGAAACACCACCCCCTGCATGACCCCCTACACTGCCCGAACACCACTGCCCTAAACCCTGAAACACCACCCCCAGCAAGACCCCCTACACTGCCCAAATACCACTGCACTGCCCTTAACCCTGAAACACCACCCCCTGCATGACCCCCTACACTGCCCGAACACCACTGCACTGCCCTAAACCCTGAAACACCACCCCCTGCACGACCCCCTACACTGCCCGAACACCACCGCTCTGCCCTAAACCCTGAAACACCACCCCCAGCACGACCCCATACACTGCCCGAACACCACTGCACTGCCCTAAACCCTGAAACATCAGCACCAGCATGACCCCCTACACTGCCCGAACACCACTGCCCTAAACCCTGAAACACCACCCCCTGCAAGACCCCCTACATTGCCCGAACACCACTGCACTACCCTAAACCCTGAAACACTACCCCCAGCATGACCCCCTACACTGCCCGAACACCACTGCTCTGCCCTAGACCCTGAAACACCACCCCAGTACGTCCCCCTACACTGCCCGAACACCACTGCTCTGCCCTAGACCCTGAAACACCACCCCAGTACGTCCCCCTACACTGCCCGAACACCACTGCTCTGTCCTAAACCCTGAAACACCAGCACCAGCACGACCCCTACACTGCCCGAACACCACTGCTCTGCCCTAAACCCTGTTACTCACACACCTAGTCAGTCATGCAAAGACTCAATCACATACCCATTTACTCATGTATGCAGTTATACACACCAACTGCGTTATTTATACACACACCACATCACTTATTTATGCAGATACTAACATATACTTACTGTCTTATACAATCACTGATACAAGCAGACACTCTTTTATACACACACTCCTTCAAAATCTTAGTCTCACATATAGTCATTCATATACTCCCAACACTCACATATATTGCCTTAAAACATATGTAGTTACTCACATATATACCAGTGAGACATTCATTCACCACCCCAGCACGTCCCCCTACACTGCCCGAACACCACTGATCTGCCCTAAACCCTCAAACACCAGCACGACCCCTTACACTGCCTGAACACCACTGCTCTGCCCTAAACTCTCAAACACCACCCCCAGCATGACCCCCTACACTGCCCGAACACCACTGCACTGCCCCAAACCCTGAAACACCACCCCCAGCACGACCCCCTACACTGCCTGAACACCACTGCACTGCCCTAAACCCTGAAACACCACCCCCAGTAAGACCCCCTAGACAGCCCGAACACCGCTGCCCTAAAACCTGAAACACCGGCCCCTGCAAGACCCCCTACACTGCCCGAATACCACTGCCCTAAACCCTGAAACCCCAGCCCCTGCAAGACCCCCTACACTGCCCGAACACCACTGCACCACTGCCCTAAACCCTGAAACACCACCCCCAGCAAGACCCCCTCCACTGCCCGAACACCACTGCCCTAAACCCTGAAACACCACCCCTTGCAAGACCCCCTACATTGCCCGAACACCACTGCACTACCCTAAACCCTGAAACACCACCCCCAGCATGACCCCCTACACTGCCCGAACACCACTGCACTGCCCTAAACCCTAAAACACCACCCCAGCACGACCTCTACACTGCCCGATCACCACTGCACTGCCCTAAACCCTAAAACACCACCCCCAGCACAACCCCCTACACTGCTCGAACACCACTGCACTACCCTAAACCCTAAAACACAACCTCAGCACGACCCCTACACTGCCCGAACACCACTGCACTACCCTAAACCATAAAACACCAGCCCCAGCATGACCCCCTACACTGCCTGAACACGACTGCACTGCCCTAAACCCTAAAACACCAGCCCCAGCATGACCCCCTACACTGCCCGAACACCACTGCACTGCCCTAAACCCTGAAACACCACCCCCAGCATGACCCCCTACACTGCCCGAACACCACTGCTCTGCCCTAGACCCTGAAACACCACCCCAGTATGTCCCCCTACACTGCCCGAACACCACTGCTCTGTCCTAAACCCTGAAACACCAGCACCAGCACGACCCCTACACTGCCCGAACACCACTGCTCTGCCCTAAACCCTGTTACTCACACACCTAGTCAGTCATGCAAAGACTCAAATCACATACCCATTTACTCATGTATACAGTTATACACACCAACTGCGTTATTTATACACACACCACATCACTTATTTATGCAGATACTAACATATACTTACTGTCTTATACAATCACTGATACAAGCAGACACTCTTTTATACACACACTCCTTCAAAAAACTTAGTCTCACATATAGTCATTCATATACTCCCAACACTCACATATATTGCCTTAAAACATATGTAGTTACTCACATATATACCAGTGAGACATTCATTCACCACCCCAGCACGACCCCCTATACTGCCCGAACACCACTGCTCTGCCCAAAACCTTGAAACACCAGCCCCAGCACGGCCCCCTACACTGCCCAAACACCACTGCACTGCCCTAAACCCTAAAACACCAGCCCCGCACGACTCGCTACACTGCCTGAACACCACTGCACTGCCCTAAACACTGAAACACCAGCCCCAGCACGACCCCTACACTGCCCAAACACCACTGCAATGCCCTAAACCCTGAAACACCACCCCAGCACGACCCCCTACACTGCCCGAACACCACTGCACTGCCCTAAACCCTGAAACACCACCCCCAGTAAGACCCCCTAGACAGCCCAAACACCGCTGCCCTAAACCCTGAAACACCAGCCCCTGAAAGACCCCCTACACTGCCCGAATAACACTGCCCTAAACCCTGAAACACCAGCCCCTGCAAGACCCCCTACACTGCCCGAACACCACTGCACCACTGCCCTAAACCCTGAAACACCACCCCCAGCAAGACCCCCTACACTGCCTGAACACCACTGCCCTAAACCCTGAAACACCACCCCTTGCAAGACCCCCTACATTGCCCGAACACCACTGCACTACCCTAAACCCTGAAACACCACCCCCAGCATGACCCCCTACACTGCCCGAACACCACTGCACTGCCCTAAACCCTAAAACACCACCCCAGCACGACCCCTACACTGCCCGATCACCACTGCACTGCCCTAAACCCTAAAACACCACCCCCAGCACGACCCCCTACACTGCTCGAACACCACTGCACTACCTTAAACCCTAAAACACCACCTCAGCACGACCCCTACACTGCCCGAACACCACTGCACTACCCTAAACCATAAAACACCAGCCCCAGCACGCCCCCCTACACTGCCTGAACACCGCTGCACTGCCCAAACCCTAAAACACCAGCCCCAGCATGACCCCCTACACTGCCCGAACACCACTGCACTGCCCTAAACCCTAAAACACCAGCCCAAGCACGAACCCCCATACTGCTCGAACACCACTGCCCTAAACCCTGAAACACTATCCCCAGCAAGACCCCCTACACTGCCCGAATACCACTGCCCTGCCCTAAACCCTGAAACACGACCCCCAGCACGACCCCCTACACTGCCCGAACACCACTGCACTGCCCTAAACTCTGAAACACCACCCGCTGCACGACTCCCTACACTGCCCGAATACCACTGCACTGCCCTAAACCCTGAAACACCACCCCCAGCAAGACCCCCTACACTGCTCGAACACCACTGCCCTAAACCCTGAAACACCATCCCCAGCAAGACCCCCTACACTGCCCAAACACAACTGTACTGCCCTAAACCCTGAAACACCACCCCCAGCAAGACCCCCTACACTGCCCAAATACCACTGCACTGCCCTTAACCCTGAAACACCACCCCCATGCATGACCCCCTACACTGCCCGAACACCACCGCACTGCCCTAAACCCTGAAACACCACCCCCTGCACAACCCCCTACACTGCCCGAACACCACCGCTCTGCCCTAAACCCTGAAACACCACCCCAACACGACCCCATACACTGCCCGAACACCACTGCACTGCCCTAAACCCTGAAACATCAGCACCAGCATGACCCCCTACACTGCCCGAACACCACTGCTCTGCCCTAGACCCTGAAACACCACCCCAGTACATCCCCCTACACTGCCCGAACACCACTGCTCTGTCCTAAACCCTGAAATACCAGCGCCAGCACGACCCCTACACTGCCCGAACACCACTGCTCTGCCCTAAACCCTGAAACACCAGCCCCAGCACGACCCCTTACACTGCCCTAACATCACTACACTGCCCTAAACCCTGAAACACCAGCCCCAGCACGACCCCCTACACTGCCCGAACACCACTGCAATGCCCTAAACCCTAAAACACCAGCCCCAGCACGACCCCCTACACTGCCTGAACACCACTGCACTGCCCTAAACCCTGAAACACCACCACGACCCCCTACACTGCCCGAACACCACTGCACTGTCCTAAACCCTGAAACACCACCCCAGCAAGATGCCCTACACTGACCAAACACCACTGCCTTAAACCCTGAAACACCACCCCCAGCAAGACCCCCTACACTGCCCGAATACCACTGCTCTAACCCCTGAAAACCAGCCCCAGCAAGAACCCCTACAGTGCCCGAACACCACTGCACCACTGCCCTAAACCCTGAAACACCACCCCCAGCAAGACCCCCTACACTGCCCAAACACCACTGCCCTAAACCCTGAAACACCACCCCCTGCAAGGTCCCCTATACTGCCCGAACACCACTGTACTGCCCTAAACCCTGAAACACCACCCCCTGCACGACCCTCTACACTGCCCGAACACCACTGCACTGCCCTAAACCCTGAAACACCACCCACAGCACGACCCCCTACACTGCCTGAACACCACTGCACTGCCCTAAACCACCACCCCCCAGCACGACCCCCTACACTGTCCAAACACTACTGCCCTAAACCCTTAAACACAACCCTCAGCACGTACCTTACATTCCCGAACACCACTGCACTGCCCTAAACCATGAAACACCACCCCCAGCACGTCCCCTATACTGCCCGAACACCACTACACTGCCTAAACCCTAAAACACCAGTCCCAGCATGACCCCTCACACTGCCCGAACACCACTGCCCTAAACCCTGAAACACCACCCCCAGCAAGACCCCCTACATTGCCCGAATACCACTGCACTCCCCTAAACCCTGAAACACCACCCCCAGCACGACCCCCTACACTGCCCGAACACCACTGTACTGCCCTAAACCCTGAAACACCACCCCCCTGCATGACCCCCTACACTGCCCGAATACCACTGCACTGCCCTAAACCCTGAAACACCACCCCCAGCAAGACCCCCTTCACGGCCCGAACACCACTTCTCTAAACCCTGAAACACCACCCCCAGCACGTACCCTACATTCCGGAAAACCACTGCACTGCCCTAAACCCTGAAACACCACCCCCAGCATGACCCCTATAGTGCCCGAACACCACTGCTCTGCCCTAAACCCTGAAACACCACCCCAGTACGTCCCCCTACACTGCCCGAACACCACTGATCTGCCCTAAACCCTCAAACACCAGCACGACCCCTTACACTGCCCGAACACCACTGCTCTGCCCTAAACTCTCAAACACCACCCCCAGCACAACCCCCTACACTGCCCGAACACCACTACACTGCCCTAAACGCTGAAACACCAGCTCCAGCACGATCCCCTACACTGCCTGAACACCACTGCACTGCCTTAAACCCTGAAACACCACCCCCAGCAAGACCCCCTACACTGCCCGAACACCACTGCCCTAAACCCTGAAACACCACCCCCAGCAAGACCCCCTACACTGCCCAAATGCCACTGCACTGCCCTAAACCCTGAAACATCAGCACCAGCATGACCCCCTACACTGCCCGAACACCACTGCTCTGCCCTAGACCCTGAAACACCACCCCAGTACGTCCCCCTACACTGCCCGAACACCACTACACTGCCCTAAACCCTGAAACACCAGCTCCAGCACGATCCCCTACACTGCTCGAACACCACCGCACTGCCCTAAACCCTGAAACACCACCCCCTGCACGACCCCCTACACTGCCCGAACACCACCGCTCTGCCCTAAACCCTGAAACACCACCCCCAGCACGACCCCATACACTGCCCGAACACCACTGTACTGCCCTAAACCCTGAAACATCAGCACCAGCATGAACCCCCACAGTGCCCGAACACCACTGCTCTGCCCTAGACCCTGAAATACCACCCCAGTACGTCCCCCTACACTGCCCGAACACCACTGCTCTGTCCTAAACCCTGAAACACCAGCACCAGCATGACCCCTACACTGCCCGAACACCACTGCTCTGCCCTAAACCCTGAAACGCCAGCCCCAGCACGACCTGCTACACTACCCTAACATCACTGCACTGCCCTAAACCCTGAAACACCAGCCCCAGCACGACCCCCTACACTGCCCGAACACCACTGCACTGCCCTAAACCCTGAAACACCAGCCCCAGCACGACCCCCTACACTGCCTGAATACCACTGCACTGCCCTAAACCCTGAAACACCACCACCAGCACGACCCCCTACACTGCCCGAACACCACTGCACTGTCCTAAACCCTGAAACACCACCCCAGCAAGATGCCCTACACTGACCGAACACCACTGCCCTAAACCCTGAAACACCACCCCCAGCAAGACCCCCTACACTGCCCGAATACCACTGCCATAACCCCTGAAAAACCAGCCCCTGCAAGAACCCCTAGAGTGCCCGAACACCACTGCACCAAACCCTGAAACACCACCCCCAGCAAGACCCCCTACACTGCCCAAACACCACTGCCCTAAACCCTGAAACACCACCCCCTGCAAGACCCCCTATACTGCCCGAACACCACTGCACTGTCCTAAACCCTGAAACACCACCGCCTGCACAACCCTCTACACTGCCTGAACACCACTGTACTGCCCTAAACCCTGAAACACCACCCTCAGCATGACCCCCTACACTGCCTGAACACCACTGCACTTCCCTAAACCACCACCCCCAGCACGACCCCCTACACTGTCCAAACACGACTGCCCTAAACCCTTAAACACCACCCCAGCACGTACCTTACATTCCCGAACACCACTGCACTGCCCTAAACCATGAAACACCACCCCCAGCACGACCCCTATACTGCCCGAACACCACTGCTCTGCCCTAAACTCTCAAACACCACCCCCAGCACAACCCCCTACACTGCCCGAACACCACTACACTGCCCTAAATGCTGAAACACCAGCTCCAGCACGATCCCCTACACTGCCTGAACACCACTGCACTGCCTTAAACCCTGAAACACCACCCCCAGCAAGACCCCCTACACTGCCCGAACACCACTGCCCTAAACCCTGAAACACCACCCCCAGCAAGACCCCCTACACTGCCCAAATGCCACTGCACTGCCCTAAACCCTGAAACATCAGCACCAGCATGACCCCCTACACTGCCCGAACACCACTGCTCTGCCCTAGACCCTGAAACACCACCCCAGTACGTCCCCCTACACTGCCCGAACACCACTACACTGCCCTAAACCCTGAAACACCAGCTCCAGCACGATCCCCTACACTGCTCGAACACCACCGCACTGCCCTAAACCCTGAAACACCACCCCCTGCACGACCCCCTACACTGCCCGAACACCACCGCTCTGCCCTAAACCCTGAAACACCACCCCCAGCACGACCCCATACACTGCCCGAACACCACTGTACTGCCCTAAACCCTGAAACATCAGCACCAGCATGAACCCCCACAGTGCCCGAACACCACTGCTCTGCCCTAGACCCTGAAATACCACCCCAGTACGTCCCCCTACACTGCCCGAACACCACTGCTCTGTCCTAAACCCTGAAACACCAGCACCAGCATGACCCCTACACTGCCCGAACACCACTGCTCTGCCCTAAACCCTGAAACGCCAGCCCCAGCACGACCCGCTACACTGCCCTAACATCACTGCACTGCCCTAAACCCTGAAACACCAGCCCCAGCACGACTCCCTACACTGCCCGAACACCACTGCACTGCCCTAAACCCTGAAACACCAGCCCCAGCACGACCCCCTACACTGCCTGAATACCACTGCACTGCCCTAAACCCTGAAACACCACCACCAGCACGACCCCCTACACTGCCCGAACACCACTGCACTGTCCTAAACCCTGAAACACCACCCCAGCAAGATGCCCTACACTGACCGAACACCACTGCCCTAAACCCTGAAACACCACCCCCAGCAAGACCCCCTACACTGCCCGAATACCACTGCCCTAACCCCTGAAAAACCAGCCCCTGCAAGAACCCCTACAGTGCCTGAACACCACTGCACCAAACCCTGAAACACCACCCCCAGCAAGACCCCCTACACTGCCCAAACACCACTGCCCTAAACCCTCAAACACCACCCCCTGCAAGACCCCCTATACTGCCCGAACACCACTGCACTGTCCTAAACCCTGAAACACCACCGCCTGCACAACCCTCTACACTGCCCGAACACCACTGCACTGCCCTAAACCCTGAAACACCACCCTCAGCATGACCCCCTACACTGCCTGAACACCACTGCACTGCCCTAAACCACCACCCCCAGCACGACCCCCTACACTGTCCAAACACCACTGCCCTAAACCCTTAAACACCACCCCCAGCACGTACCTTACATTCCCGAACACCACTGCACTGCCCTAAACCATGAAACACCACCCCCAGCACGACCCCTATACTGCCCGAACACCACTGCTCTGCCCTAAACTCTGAAACACCACCCCAGTACGTCCCCCTACACTGCCCGAACACCACTACACTGCCCTAAACCCTAAAACACCAGTCCCAGCATGACCCCTCACACTGCCCGAACACCACTGCCCTAAACCCTGAAACACCACCCCCAGCAAGACCCCCTACATTGCCCGAATACCACTGCACTCCCTAAACCCTGAAACACCACCCCCAGCACGACCCCCTACACTGCCCAAACACCACTGCACTGCCCTAAACCCTGAAACACCACCCCCCTGCATGACCCCCTACCCTGCCCTAATACCAATGCACTGCCCTAAACCCTGAAACACCACCCCCAGCAAGACCCCATACACGGCCCGAACACCACTGCTCTAAACCCTGAAACACCACCCTCAGCACGTACCCTACATTCTGGAAAACCACTGCACTGCCCTAAACCCTGAAACACCACCCCCAGCATGACCCCTATACTGCCCGAACACCACTGCTCTGCCCTAAACCCTGAAACACCACCCCAGTATGTCCCCCTACACTGCCCGAACACCACTGCTCTGCCGTGATCCCTCAAACACCAGCACGACCCCTTACACTGCCCGCACACCACTGCTCTGCCCTAAACTCTCAAACACCACCCCCAGCATGACCCCCTACACTGCCCGAACACCACTGCACTGCCCTAAACCCTGAAACACCAGCCCCAGCACAACCCCCTACACTGCCCGAACACCACTACACTGCCCTAAACCCTGAAACACCAGCTCCAGCACAACCCCCTACACTGCCTGAACACAACTGCATAGCCCTAAACCCTGAAACACCAGCCCCAGCATGACCCCCTACACTGCCTGAAGACCACTGCACTACCTTAAACCCTGAAACACTACCCCAGCACGACCCCCTACATTACACAAACACCACTGCACTGCCCTTAAGCCTAAAACACTACCCCCAGCACAACCCCCTACACTACACAAACACCACTGCACAACCCTAAACCCTAAATCTACCCCAAGCATTACCCCTACACTACACAAACATCACTGCACTCCCCTAAACACTACCACAAGCACGACCCCCTACACTACACAAACACCACTGCACTACCCTAAACCCTGAAACACCACCCGCTGCACGACTCCCTACACTGCCCGAATACCACTGCACTGCCCTAAACCCTGAAACACCACCCCCAGCAAGACCCCCTACACTGCTCGAACACCACTGCCCTAAACCCTGAAACACCACCCCCAGCAAGACCCCCTACACTGCCCAAACACCACTGCCCTAAACCCTGAAACACCACCCCCAGCAAGACCCCCTACACTGCCCAAATACCACTGCACTGCCCTTAACCCTGAAACACCACCCCCTGCATGACCCCCTACACTGCCCGAACACCACCGCACTGCCCTAAACCCTGAAACACCACCCCCTGCACAACCCCCTACACTGCCCGAACACCACCGCTCTGCCCTAAACCCTGAAACACCACCCCAGCACGACCCCATACACTGCCCAAACACCACTGCACTGCCCTAAACCCTGAAACATCAGCACCAGCATGACCCCCTACACTGCCCGAACACCACTGCTCTGCCCTAGACCCTGAAACACCACCCCAGTACATCCCCCTACACTGCCCGAACACCACTGCTCTGTCCTAAACCCTGAAACACCAGCGCCAGCACGACCCCTATACTGCCCGAACACCACTGCTCTGCCCTAAACCCTGAAACACCAGCCCCAGCACGACCCCCTACACTGCCCTAACATCACTACACTGCCCTAAACCCTGAAACACCAGCCCCAGCACGACCCCCTACACTGCCCGAACACCACTGCAATGCCCTAAACCCTGAAACACCAGCCCCAGCACGACCCCCTACACTGCCTGAACACCACTGCACTGCCCTAAACCCTGAAACACCACCACGACCCCCTACACTGCCCGAACACCACTGCACTGTCCTAAACCCTGAAACACCACCCCAGCAAGATGCCCTACACTGACCGAACACCACTGCCTTAAACCCTGAAACACCACCCCCAGCAAGACCCCCTACACTGCCCGAATACCACTGCGCTAACCCCTGAAAACCAGCCCTAGCAAGAACCCCTACAGTGCCCGAACACCACTGCACCACTGCCCTAAACCCTGAAACACCACCCCCAGCAAGACCCCCTACACTGCCTAAACACCACTGCCCTAAACCCTGAAACACCACCCCCTGCAAGACCCCCTATAATGCCCGAACACCACTGCACTGCCCTAAACCCTGAAAGACCACCCCCTGCACGACCCTCTACACTGCCCGAACATCACTGCACTGCCCTAAACCCTGAAACGCCACCCTCAGCACGACCCCCTACACTGCCTGAACACCACTGCACTGCCCTAAACCACCACCCCCCAGCACGACCCCCTACACTGTCCAAACACCACTGCCCTAAACCCTTAAACACAACCCCCAGCACGTACCTTACATTCCCGAACACCACTGCACTGCCCTAAACCATGAAACACCACCCCCAGCACGTCCCCTATACTGCCCGAACACCACTGCTCTGCCCTAAACTCTGAAACACCACCCCAGTACGTCCCCCTACACTGCCCGAACACCACTACACTGCCTAAACCCTAAAACACCAGTCCCAGCATGATCCCTCACACTGCCCGAACACCACTGCCCTAAACCCTGAAACACCACCCCCAGCAAGACCCCCTACACTGCCCGAATACCACTGCACTCCCCTAAACCCTGAAACACCACCCCCAGTACGACCCCCTACACTGCCCGAACAGCACTGTACTGCCCTAAACCCTGAAACACCACCCCCCTGCATGACCCCCTACACTGCCCGAATACCACTGCACTGCCCTAAACCCTGAAACACCACCCCCAGCAAGACCCCCTACACGGCCCGAACACCACTTCTCTAAACCCTGAAACACCACCCCCAGCACGTACCCTACATTCCGGAAAACCACTGCACTGCCCTAAATCCTGAAACACCACCCCGAGCATGACCCCTATACTGCCCGAACACCACTGCTCTGCCCTAAACCCTGAAACACCACCCCAGTACGTCCCCCTACACTGCCCGAACACCACTGATCTGCCCTAAACCCTCAAACACCAGCACGACCCCTTACACTGCCCGAACACCACTGCTCTGCCCTAAACTCTCAAACACCACCCCCAGCATGACCCCCTACACTGCCCAAACACCACTGCACTGCCCTAAACCCTGAAACACCAGCCCCAGCACAACCCCCTACACTGCCCGAACACCACTACACTGCCCTAAACCCTGAAACACCAGCTCCAGCACGATCCCCTACACTGCCTGAACACCATTGCACTGCCCTAAACCCTGAAACACCACCCCCAGCAAGACCCCCTACACTGCCCGAATACCACTGCCCTAAACCCTGAAACACCACCCCCAGCAAGACACCCTACACTGCCCAAATGCCACTGCACTGCCCTAAACCCTGAAACATCAGCACCAGCATGACCCCCTACACTGCCCGAACACCACTGCTCTGCCCTAGACCCTGAAACACCACCCCAGTACGTCCCCCTACACTGCCTGAACACCACTACACTGCCCTAAACCCTGAAACACCAGCTCCAGCACGATCCCCTACACTGCTCGAACACCACCGCACTGCCCTAAACCCTGAAACACCACCCCCTGCACGACCCCCTACACTGCCTGAACACCACCGCTCTGCCCTAAACCCTGAAACACCACCCCCAGCACGACCCCATACACTGCCCGAACACCACTGTACTGCCCTAAACCCTGAAACATCAGCACCAGCATGACCCCCTACACTGCCCGAACACCACTGCTCTGCCCTAAACCCTGAAACACCAGCCCCAGCACGATCCCCTACACTGCCCAAACACCACTGCACTGCCCTAAACCCTGAAACACCAGCCCCAGCACGACCCCCTACACTGCCTGAACACCACTGCATAGCCCTAAACCCTGAAACACCAGCCCCAGCTTGACCCCCTACACTGCCCGAACACCACTGCACTACCTTAAACCCTGAAACACTACCCCAGCACGACCCCCTACATTACACAAACACCACTGCACTGCCCTTAAGCCTAAAACACTACCCCCAGCACAACCCCCTACACTACACAAACACCACTGCACAACCCTAAACCCTAAATCTACCCCAAGCATTACCCCCTACACTACACAAACATCACTGCACTCCCCTAAACACTACCACAAGCACGACCCCCTACACTACACAAACACCACTGCACTACCCTAAACCCTGAAACACCACCCGCTGCACGACTCCCTACACTGCCCGAATACCACTGCACTGCCCTAAACCCTGAAACACCACCCCCAGCAAGACCCCCTACACTGCTCGAACACCACTGCCCTAAACCCTGAAACACCATCCCCAGCAAGACCCCCTACACTGCCCAAACACAACTATACTGCCCTAAACCCTGAAACACCACCCCCAGCAAGACCCCCTACACTGCCCGAACACCACTGCCCTAAACCCTGAAACACCACCCCCAGCAAGACCCCCTACACTGCCCGAACACCACTGCTCTGCCCTAAACCCTGAAACACCAGCCCCAGCACGACCCGCTACACTGCCCTAACATCACTGCACTGCCCTAAACCCTGAAACACCAGCCCCAGCACGATCCCCTACACTGCCCGAACACCACTGCACTGCCCTAAACCCTGAAACACCAGCCCCAGCACGACCCCCTACACTGCCTGAACACCACTGCACTGCCATAAACCCTGAAACACCCCCACCAGCACGACCCCCTACACTGCCCGAACACCACTGCACTGTCCTAAACCCTGAAACACCACCCCAGCAAGATGCCCTACACTGACCGAACACCACTGCCCTAAACCCTGAAATACCACCCCCAGCAAGACCCCCTACACTGCCCGAATACCACTGCCCTAACCCCTGAAAAACTAGCCCCTGCAAGAACCCCTACAGTGCCCGAACACCACTGCACCAAACCCTGAAACACCACCCCCAGCAAGACCCCCTACACTGCCCAAACACCACTGCCCTAAACCCTGAAACACCACCCCCTGCAAGACCCCCTATACTGCCCGAACACCACTGCACTGCCCTAAACCCTGAAACACCACCGCCTGCACGACCCTCTACACTGCCCGAACACCACTGCACTGCCCTAAACCCTGAAACACCACCCTCAGCATGACCCCCAACACTGCCTGAACACCACTGCACTGCCCTAAACCACCACCCCCAGCACGACCCCCTACACTGTCAAAACACCACTGCCCTAAACCCTTAAACACCACCCCCAGCATGTACCTTACATTCCCGAACACCACTGCACTGCCCTAAACCATGAAACACCACCCCCAGCACGACCCCTATACTGCCCGAACACCACTGCTCTGCCCTAAACTCTGAAACACCACCCCAGTACGTCCCCCTACACTGCCCGAACACCACTACACTGCCCTAAACCCTAAAACACCAGTCCCAGCATGACCCCGCACACTGCCCGAACACCACTGCCCTAAACCCTGAAACACCACCACCAGCAAGACCCTCTACACTGCCCGAATACCACTGCACTCCCCTAAACCCTGAAACACCACCCCCAGCACGACCCCCTACACTGCCCAAACACCACTGCACTGCCCTAAACCCTGAAACACCACCCCCCTGGATGACCCCCTACCCTGCCCGAATACCACTGCACTGCCCTAAACCCTGAAACACCACCCCCAGCAAGACCCCCTACACGGCCCGAACACCACTGCTCTAAACCCTGAAACACCACACCCAGCACGTACCCTACATTCCGGAAAACCACTGCACTGCCCTAAACCCTGAAACACCACCCCCAGCATGACCCCTATACTGCCCGAACACCACTGCTCTGCCCTAAACCCGAAACACCACCCCAGTATGTCCCCCTACACTGCCCGAACACCACTGCTCTGCCGTAATCCCTCAAACACCAGCACGACCCCTTACACTGCCCGAACACCACTGCTCTGCCCTAAACTCTCAAACACCACCCCCAGCATGACCCCCTACACTGCCCGAACACCACTGCACTGCCCTAAACCCTGAAACACCAGCCCCAGCACAACCCCTACACTGCCCGAACACCACTACACTGCCCTAAACCCTGAAACACCAGCTCCAGCACAACCCCCTACACTGCCCGAACACCACTGCACTACCTTAAACCCTGAAACACTACCTCAGCACGACCCCCTACATTACACAAACACCACTGCACTGCCCTTAAGCCTAAAACACTACCCCCAGCACAACCCCCTACACTACACAAACACCACTGCACAACCCTAAACCCTAAATCTACCCCAAGCATTACCCCCTACACTACACAAACATCACTGCACTCCCCTAAACCCTAAAACACTACCACAAGCACGACCCCCTACACTACACAAACACCACTGCACTACCCTAAACCCTGAAACACCACCCGCTGCACGACTCCCTACACTGCCCGAATACCACTGCACTGCCCTAAACCCTGAAACACCACCCCCAGCAAGACCCCCTACACTGCTCGAACACCACTGCCCTAACCCTGAAACACCATCCCCAGCAAGACCCCCTACACTGCCCAAACACAACTGTACTGCCCTAAACCCTGAAACACCACCCCCAGCAAGACCCCCTACACTGCCCGAACACCACTGCCCTAAACCCTGAAACACCACCCCCAGCAAGACCCCCTACACTGCCCAAATACCACTGCACTGCCCTTAACCCTGAAACACCATCCCCTGCATGACCCCCTACACTGCCCGAACACCACCGCACTGCCCTAAACCCTGAAACACCACCCCCTGCACAACCCCCTACACTGCCCGAACACCACCGCTCTGCCCTAAACCCTGAAACACCACCCCAGCACGACCCCATACACTGCCCGAACACCACTGCACGGCCCTAAACCCTGAAACATCAGCACCAGCATGACCCCCTACACTGCCCGAACACCACTGCTCTGCCCTAGACCCTGAAACACCACCCCAGTACATCCCCCTACACTGCCCGAACACCACTGCTCTGTCCTAAACCCTGAAACACCAGCGCCAGCACGACCCCTACACTGCCCGAACACCACTGCTCTGCCCTAAACCCTAAAACACCAGCCCCAGCATGACCCCCTACACTGCCCTAACATCACTACACTGCCCTAAACCCTGAAACACCAGCCCCAGCACGACCCCCTACACTGCCCGAACACCACTGCAATGCCCTAAACCCTGAAACACCAGCCCCAGCACGACCCCCTACACTGCCTGAACACCACTGCACTGCCCTAAACCCTGAAACACCACCACAACCCCCTACACTGCCTGAACACCACTGCACTGTCCTAAACCCTGAAACACCACCCCCAGCAAGACCCCCTACACTGCCCGAATACCACTGCTCTAACCCCTGAAAACCAGCCCCAGCAAGAACCCCTACAGTGCCCGAACACTACTGCACCACTGCCCTAAACCCTGAAACACCACCCCCAGCAAGACCCCCTACACTGCCCAAACACCACTGCCCTAAACCCTGAAACACCACCCCCTGCAAGACCCCCTATACTGCTCGAACACCACTGCACTGCCCTAAACCCTGAAACACC
Source organism: Triturus cristatus (assembly GCF_964204655.1). Lineage (NCBI taxonomy): Eukaryota > Metazoa > Chordata > Amphibia > Caudata > Salamandridae > Triturus > Triturus cristatus. The sequence goes on from NC_140592.1 coordinate 770,329,459, forward strand.
ACCCCCTGCACGACCCTCTACACTGCCTGAACACCACTGCACTGCCCTAAACCCTGAAACACCACCCTCAGCACGACCCCCTACACTGCCTGAACACCACTGCACTGCCCTAAACCACCACCCCCCAGCACGACTCCCTACACTGTCCAAACACCACTGCCCTAAGCCCTTAAACACAAACCCCAGCACGTACCTTACATTCCCGAACATCACTGCACTGCCCTTAACCCTGAAACACCATCCCCTGCATGACCCCCTACACTGCCCGAACACCACCGCACTGCCCTAAACCCTGAAACACCACCCCCTGCACAACCCCCTACACTGCCCGAACACCACCGCTCTGCCCTAAACCCTGAAACACCACCCCAGCACGACCCCATACACTGCCCGAACACCACTGCACGGCCCTAAACCCTGAAACATCAGCACCAGCATGACCCCCTACACTGCCCGAACACCACTGCTCTGCCCTAGACCCTGAAACACCACCCCAGTACATCCCCCTACACTGCCCGAACACCACTGCTCTGTCCTAAACCCTGAAACACCAGCGCCAGCACGACCCCTACACTGCCCGAACACCACTGCTCTGCCCTAAACCCTAAAACACCAGCCCCAGCATGACCCCCTACACTGCCCTAACATCACTACACTGCCCTAAACCCTGAAACACCAGCCCCAGCACGACCCCCTACACTGCCCGAACACCACTGCAATGCCCTAAACCCTGAAACACCAGCCCCAGCACGACCCCCTACACTGCCTGAACACCACTGCACTGCCCTAAACCCTGAAACACCACCACAACCCCCTACACTGCCTGAACACCACTGCACTGTCCTAAACCCTGAAACACCACCCCCAGCAAGACCCCCTACACTGCCCGAATACCACTGCTCTAACCCCTGAAAACCAGCCCCAGCAAGAACCCCTACAGTGCCCGAACACCACTGCACCACTGCCCTAAACCCTGAAACACCACCCCCAGCAAGACCCCCTACACTGCCCAAACACCACTGCCCTAAACCCTGAAACACCACCCCCTGCAAGACCCCCTATACTGCTCGAACACCACTGCACTGCCCTAAACCCTGAAACACCACCCCCTGCACGACCCTCTACACTGCCTGAACACCACTGCACTGCCCTAAACCCTGAAACACCACCCTCAGCACGACCCCCTACACTGCCTGAACACCACTGCACTGCCCTAAACCACCACCCCCCAGCATGACTCCCTACACTGTCCAAACACCACTGCCCTAAGCCCTTAAACACAAACCCCAGCACGTACCTTACATTCCCGAACATCACTGCACTGCCCTAAACCATGAAACACCACCCCCAGCACGTCCCCTATACTGCCCGAACACCACTGCTCTGCCCTAAACTCTAAAACACCACCCCAGTACGTCCCCCTACACTGCCCGAACACCACTACACTGCCTAAACCCTAAAACACCAGTCCCAGCATGACCCCTCACACTGCCCGAACACCACTGCCCTAAACCCTGAAACACCACCCCCAGCAAGACCCCCTACACTGCCCGAATACCACTGCACTCCCCTAAACCCTGAAACACCACCCCCAGCACGACCCCTTACACTGCCCGAACACCACTGTACTGCCCTAAACCCTGAAACACCACCCCCCTGCATGACCCCTACACTGCCCGAATACCACTGCACTGCCCTAAACCCTGAAACACCACCCCCAGCAAGACCCCCTACACGGCCCGAACACCACTTCTCTAAACCCTTAAACACCACCCCAGCACGTACCTTACATTCCCGAACACCACTGCACTGCCCTAAACCATGAAACACCACCCCCAGCATGACCCCTATACTGCCCGAACACCACTGCTCTGCCCTAAACTCTGAAACACCACCCCAGTACGTCCCCCTACACTGCCCGAACACCACTACACTGCCCTAAACCCTAAAACACCAGTCCCAGCATGACCCCTCACACTGCCCGAACACCACTGCCCTAAACCCTGAAACACCACCCCCAGCAAGACCCCCTACATTGCCCGAATACCACTGCACTCCCCTAAACCCTGAAACACCACCCCCAGCACGACCCCCTACACTGCTCAAACACCACTGCACTGCCCTAAACCCTGAAACACCACCCCCTGCATGACCCCCTACCCTGCCCTAATACCACTGCACGGCCCTAAACCCTGAAACACCACCCCCAGCAAGACCCCCTACACGGCCCGAACACCACTGCTCTAAACCCTGAAACACCACCCTCAGCACGTACCCTACATTCCGGAAAACCACTGCACTGCCCTAAACCCTGAAACACCACCCCCAGCATGACCCCTATACTGCCCGAACACCACTGCTCTGCCCTAAACCCTGAAACACCACCCCAGTATGTCCCCCTACACTGCCCGAACACCACTGCTCTGCCGTAAACCCTCAAACACCAGCAAGACCCCCTACACTGCCCGAATACCACTGCCCTAACCCCTGAAAAACCAGCCCCTACAAGAACCCCTACAGTGCCTGAACACCACTGCACCAAACCCTGAAACACCACCCCCAGCAAGACCCCCTACACTGCCCAAACACCACTGCCCTAAACCCTGAAACACCACCCCCTGCAAGACCCCCTATACTGCCCGAACACCACTGCACTGTCCTAAACCCTGAAACACCACCGCCTGCATGACCCTCGACACTGCCCGAAAACCACTGCACTGCCCTAAACCCTGAAACACCACCCTCAGCATGACCCCCTACACTGCCTGAACACCACTGCACTGCCCTAAACCACCACCCCCAGCACGACCCCCTACACTGTCCAAACACCACTGCCCTAAACCCTTAAACACCACCCCCAGCACGAACCTTACATTCCCGAACACCACTGCACTGCCCTAAACCATGAAACACCACCCCCAGCACGACCCCTATACTGCCCGAACACCACTGCTCTGCCCTAAACTCTGAAACACCACCCCAGTACGTCCCCCTACACTGCCCGAACACCACTACACTGCCCTAAACCCTAAAACACCAGTCCCAGCATGAACCCTCACACTGCCCGAACACCACTGCCCTAAACCCTGAAACACCACCCCCAGCAAGACCCCCTACATTGCCCGAATACCACTGCACTCCCCTAAACCCTGAAACACCACCCCCAGCACGACCCCCTACACTGCCCAAACACCACTGCACTGCCCTAAACCCTGAAACACCACCCCCTGCATGACCCCCTACCCTGCCCTAATACCACAGCACTGCCCTAAACCCTGAAACACCACCCCTAGCAAGACCCCCTACACGGCCCGAACACCACTGCTCTAAACCCTGAAACACCACCCTCAGCACGTACCCTACATTCTGGAAAACCACTGCACTGCCCTAAACCCTGAAACACCACCCCCAGCATGACCCCTATACTGCCCGAACACCACTGCTCTGCCCTAAACCCTGAAACACCACCCCAGTATGTCCCCCTACACTGCCCGAACACCACTGCTCTGCCGTAATCCCTCAAACACCAGCACGACCCCTTACACTGCCCGAACACCACTGCTCTGCCCTAAACTCTCAAACACCACCCCCAGCATGACCCCCTACACTGCCCGAACACCACTGCACTGCCCTAAACCCTGAAACACCAGCCCCAGCACAACCCCCTACACTGCCCGAACACCACTACACTGCCCTAAACCCTGAAACACCAGCTCCAGCACAACCCCCTACACTGCCTGAACACCACTGCATAGCCCTAAACCCTGAAACACCAGCCCCAGCATGACCCCCTACACTGCCCGAACACCACTGCACTACCTTAAACCCTGAAACACTACCCCAGCACGACCCCCTACACTACACAAACACCACTGCACTGCCCTTAAGCCTAAAACACTACCCCCAGCACAACCCCCTACACTACACAAACACCACTGCACAACCCTAAACCCTAAATCTACCCCAAGCATTACCCCCTACACTACACAAACATCACTGCACTCCCCTAAACACTACCACAAGCACGACCCCCTACACTACACAAACACCACTGCACTACCCTAAACCCTGAAACACCACCCGCTGCACGACTCCCTACACTGCCCGAATACCACTGCACTGCCCTAAACCCTGAAACACCACCCCCAGCAAGACCCCCTACACTGCTCGAACACCACTGCCCTAAACCCTGAAACACCATCCCCAGCAAGACCCCCTACACTGCCCAAACACAACTGTACTGCCCTAAACCCTGAAACACCACCCCCAGCAAGACCCCCTACACTGCCCGAACACCACTGCCCTAAACCCTGAAACACCACCCCCAGCAAGACCCCCTACACTGCCCAAATACCACTGCACTGCCCTTAACCCTGAAACACCACCCCCTGCATGACCCCCTACACTGCCCGAACACCACCGCACTGCCCTAAACCCTGAAACACCACCCCCTGCACAACCCCCTACACTGCCCGAACACCACCGCTCTGCCCTAAACCCTGAAACACCACCCCAGCACGACCCCATACACTGCCCGAACACCACTGCACTGCCCTAAACCCTGAAACATCAGCACCAGCATGACCCCCTACACTGCCCGAACACCACTGCTCTGCCCTAGACCCTGAAACACCACCCCAGTACATCCCCCTACACTGCCCGAACACCACTGCTCTGTCCTAAACCCTGAAACACCAGCGCCAGCACGACCCCTACACTGCCCGAACACCACTGCTCTGCCCTAAACCCTGAAACACCAGCCCCAGCACGACCCCCTACACTGCCCTAACATCACTACACTGCCCTAAACCCTGAAACACCAGCCCCAGCACGACCCCCTACACTGCCCGAACACCACTGCAATGCCCTAAACCCTGAAACACCAGCCCCAGCACGACCCCCTACACTGCCTGAACACCACTGCACTGCCCTAAACCCTGAAACACCACCACGACCCCCTACACTGCCCGAACACCACTGCACTGTCCTAAACCCTGAAACACCACCCCAGCAAGATGCCCTACACTGACCGAACACCACTGCCTTAAACCCTGAAACACCACCCCCAGCAAGACCCCCTACACTGCCCGAATACCACTGCGCTAACCCCTGAAAACCAGCCCCAGCAAGAACCCCTACAGTGCCCGAACACCACTGCACCACTGCCCTAAACCCTGAAACACCACCCCCAGCAAGACCCCCTACACTGCCCAAACACCACTGCCCTAAACCCTGAAACACCACCCCCTGCAAGACCCCCTATAATGCCCGAACACCACTGCACTGCCCTAAACCCTGAAAGACCACCCCCTGCACGACCCTCTACACTGCCCGAACACCACTGCACTGCCCTAAACCCTGAAACACCACCCTCAGCACGACCCCCAACACTGCCTGAACACCACTGCACTGCCCTAAACCACCACCCCCCAGCACGACCCCCTACACTGTCAAAACACCACTGCCCTAAACCCTTAAACACAACCCCCAGCACGTACCTTACATTCCCGAACACCACTGCACTGCCCTAAACTATGAAACACCACCCCCAGCACGTCCCCTATACTGCCCGAACACCACTGCTCTGCCCTAAACTCTGAAACACCACCCCAGTACGTCCCCCTACACTGCCCGAACACCACTACACTGCCTAAACCCTAAAACACCAGTCCCAGCATGACCCCTCACACTGCCCGAACACCACTGCCCTAAACCCTGAAACACCACCCCCAGCAAGACCCCCTACACTGCCCGAATACCACTGCACTCCCCTAAACCCTGAAACACCACCCCCAGCACGACCCCCTACACTGCCCGAACAGCACTGTACTGCCCTAAACCCTGAAACACCACCCCCCTGCATGACCCCCTACACTGCCCGAATACCACTGCACTGCCCTAAACCCTGAAACACCACCCCCAGCAAGACCCCCTACACGGCCCGAACACCACTTCTCTAAACCCTGAAACACCACCCCAGCACGTACCCTACATTCCGGAAAACCACTGCACTGCCCTAAACCCTGAAACACCACCCCGAGCATGACCCCTATACTGCCCGAACACCACTGCTCTGCCCTAAACCCTGAAACACCACCCCAGTACGTCCCCCTACACTGCCCGAACACCACTGATCTGCCCTAAACCCTCAAACACCAGCACGACCCCTTACACTGCCCGAACACCACTGCTCTGCCCTAAACTCTCAAATACCACCCCCAGCATGACCCTCTACACTGCCCAAACACCACTGCACTGCCCTAAACCCTGAAACACCAGCCCCAGCACAACCCCCTACACTGCCCGAACACCACTACACTGCCCTAAACCCTGAAACACCAGCTCCAGCACGATCCCCTACACTGCCTGAACACCATTGCACTGCCCTAATCCCTGAAACACCACCCCCAGCAAGACCCCCTACACTGCCCGAATACCACTGCCCTAAACCCTGAAACACCACCCCCAGCAAGACCCCCTACACTGCCCAAATGCCACTGCACTGCCCTAAACCCTGAAACATCAGCACCAGCATGACCCCCTACACTGCCCGAACACCACTGCTCTGCCCTAGACCCTGAAACACCACCCCAGTACGTCCCCCTACACTGCCCGAACACCACTACACTGCCCTAAACCCTGAAACACCAGCTCCAGCACGATCCCCTACACTGCTCGAACACCACCGCACTGCCCTAAACCCTGAAACACCACCCCCTGCACGACCCCCTACACTGCCTGAACACCACCGCTCTGCCCTAAACCCTGAAACACCACCCCCAGCACGACCCCATACACTGCCCGAACACCACTGTACTGCCCTAAACCCTAAAACATCAGCACCAGCATGACCCCCTACACTGCCCGAACACCACTGCTCTGCCCTAGACCCTGAAACACCACCCCAGTACGTCCCCCTACACTGCCCGAACACCACTGCTCTGTCCTAAACCCTGAAACACCAGCACCAGCATGACCCCTACACTGCCCGAACACCACTGCTCTGCCCTAAACCCTGAAACACCAGCCCCAGCACGATCCCCTACACTGCCCGAACACCACTGCACTGCCCTAAACCCTGAAACACCAGCCCCAGCACGACCCCCTACACTGCCTGAACACCACTGCATAGCCCTAAACCCTGAAACACCAGCCCCAGCATGACCCCCTACACTGCCCGAACACCACTGCACTACCTTAAACCCTGAAACACTACCCCAGCACGACCCCCTACATTACACAAACACCACTGCACTGCCCTTAAGCCTAAAACACTACCCCCAGCACAACCCCCTACACTACACAAACACCACTGCACAACCCTAAACCCTAAATCTACCCCAAGCATTACCCCCTACACTACACAAACATCACTGCACTCCCCTAAACACTACCACAAGCACGACCCCCTACACTACACAAACACCACTTCACTACCCTAAACCCTGAAACACCACCCGCTGCATGACTCCCTACACTGCCCGAATACCACTGCACTGCCCTAAACCCTGAAACACCACCCCCAGCAAGACCCCGTACACTGCTCGAACACCACTGCCCTAAACCCTGAAACACCATCCCCAGCAAGACCCCCTACACTGCCCAAACACAACTATACTGCCCTTAACCCTGAAACACCACCCCCAGCAAGACCCCCTACACTGCCCGAACACCACTGCCCTAAACCCTGAAACACCACCCCCAGCAAGACCCCCTACACTGCCCGAACACCACTGCTCTGCCCTAAACCCTGAAACACCAGCCCCAGCACGACCCGCTACACTGCCCTAACATCACTGCACTGCCCTAAACCCTGAAACACCAGCCCCAGCACGATCCCCTACACTGCCCGAACACCACTGCACTGCCCTAAACCCTAAAACACCAGCCGCAGCACGACCCCCTACACTGCCTGAACACCACTGCACTGCCCTAAACCCTGAAACACCCCCACCAGCACGACCCCCTACACTGCCCGAACACCACTGCACTGTCCTAAACCCTGAAACACCACCCCAGCAAGATGCCCTACACTGACCGAACACCACTGCCCTAAACCCTGAAACACCACCCCCAGCAAGACCCCCTACACTGCCCGAATACCACTGCCCTAACCCCTGAAAAACCAGCCCCTGCAAGAACCCCCTACAGTGCCCGAACACCACTGCACCAAACCCTGAAACACCACCCCCAGCAAGACCCCCTACACTGCCCAAACACCACTGCCCTAAACCCTGAAACACCACCCCCTGCAAGACCCCCTATACTGCCCGAACACCACTGCACTGCCCTAAACCCTGAAACACCACCGCCTGCACGACCCTCTACACTGCCCGAACACCACTGCACTGCCCTAAACCCTGAAACACCACCCTCAGCATGACCCCCAACACTGCCTGAACACCACTGCACTGCCCTAAACCACCACCCCCAGCACGACCCCCTACACTGTCAAAACACCACTGCCCTAAACCCTTAAACACCACCCCCAGCACGTACCTTACATTCCCGAACACCACTGCACTGCCCTAAACCATGAAACACCACCCCCAGCACGACCCCTATACTGCCCGAACACCACTGCTCTGCCCTAAACTCTGAAACACCACCCCAGTACGTCCCCCTACACTGCCCGAACACCACTACACTGCCCTAAACCCTAAAACACCAGTCCCAGCATGACCCCTCACACTGCCCGAACACCACTGCCCTAAACCCTGAAACACCACCACCAGCAAGACCCCCTACACTGCCCGAATACCTCTGCACTCCCCTAAACCCTGAAACACCACCCCCAGCACGACCCCCTACACTGCCCAAACACCACTGCACTGCCCTAAACCCTGAAACACCACCCCCAGCAAGACTCCCTACACGGCCCGAACACCACTGCTCTAAACCCTGAAACACCACCTCCAGCACGTACCCTACATTCCGGAAAACCACTGCACTGCCCTAAACCCTGAAACACCACACCCAGCATGACCCCTATACTGCCCGAACACCACTGCTCTGCCCTAAACCCGAAACACCACCCCAGTATGTCCCCCTACACTGCCCGAACACCACTGCTCTGCCGTAAACCCTCAAACACCAGCACGACCCCTTACACTGCCCGAACACCACTGCTCTGCCCTAAACTCTCAAACACCAACCCCAGCATGACCCCCTACACTGCCCGAACACCACTGCACTGCCCTAAACCCTGAAACACCAGCCCCAGCACAACCCCTACACTGCCCGAACACCACTACACTGCCCTAAACCCTGAAACACCAGCTCCAGCACAACCCCCTACACTGCCCGAACACCACTGCACTACCTTAAACCCTGAAACACTACCTCAGCACGACCCCCTACATTACACAAACACCACTGCACTGCCCTTAAGCCTAAAACACTCCCCCAGCACAACCCCCTACACTACACAAACACCACTGCACAACCCTAAACCCTAAATCTACCCCAAGCATTACCCCCTACACTACACAAACATCACTGCACTCCCCTAAACCCTAAAACACTACCACAAGCACGACCCCCTACACTACACAAACACCACTGCACTACCCTAAACCCTGAAACACCACCCGCTGCACGACTCCCTACACTGCCCGAATACCACTGCACTGCCCTAAACCCTGAAACACCACCCCCAGCAAGACCCCCTACACTGCTCGAACACCACTGCCCTAAACCCTGAAACACCATCCCCAGCAAGACCCCCTACACTGCCCAAACACAACTGTACTGCCCTAAACCCTGAAACACCACCCCCAGCAAGACCCCCTACACTGCCCGAACACCACTGCCCTAAACCCTGAAACACCACCCCCAGCAAGACCCCCTACACTGCCCAAATACCACTGCACTGCCCTTAACCCTGAAACACCACCCCCTGCATGACCCCCTACACTGCCCGAACACCACCGCACTGCCCTAAACCCTGAAACACCACCCCCTGCACAACCCCCAACACTGCCCGAACACCACCGCTCTGCCCTAAACCCTGAAACACCACCCCAGCACGACCCCATACACTGCCCGAACACCACTGCACTGCCCTAAACCCTGAAACATCAGCACCAGCATCACCCCCTACACTGCCCGAACACCACTGCTCTGCCCTAGACCCTGAAACACCACCCCAGTACATCCCCCTACACTGCCCAAACACCACTGCTCTGTCCTAAACCCTGAAACACCAGCGCCAGCACGACACCTACACTGCCCGAACACCACTGCTCTGCCCTAAACCCTAAAACACCAGCCCCAGCATGACCCCCTACACTGCCCTAACATCACTACACTGCCCTAAACCCTGAAACACCAGCTCCAGCACAACCCCCTACACTGCCCGAACACCACTGCAATGCCCTAAACCCTGAAACACCAGCCCCAGCACGACCCCCTACACTGCCTGAACACCACTGCACTGCCCTAAACCCTGAAACACCACCACAACCCCCTACACTGCCCGAACACCACTGCACTGTCCTAAACCCTGAAACACCACCCCCAGCAAGACCCCCTACACTGCCCGAATACCACTGCTCTAACCCCTGAAAACCAGCCCCAGCAAGAACCCCTACAGTGCCCGAACACCACTGCACCACTGCCCTAAACCCTGAAACACCACCCCCAGCAAGACCCCCTACACTGCCCAAACACCACTGCCCTAAACCCTGAAACACCACCCCCTGCAAGACCCCCTATACTGCTCGAACACCACTGCACTGCCCTAAACCCTGAAACACCACCCCCTGCACGACCCTCTACACTGCCTGAACACCACTGCACTGCCCTAAACCCTGAAACACCACCCTCAGCACGACCCCCTACACTGCCTGAACACCACTGCACTGCCCTAAACCACCACCCCCCCAGCACGACTCCCTACACTGTCCAAACACCACTGCCCTAAGCCCTTAAACACAAACCCCAGCACGTACCTTACATTCCCGAACATCACTGCACTGCCCTAAACCATGAAACACCACCCCCAGCACGTCCCCTATACTGCCCGAACACCACTGCTCTGCCCTAAACTCTGAAACACCACCCCAGTACGTCCCCCTACACTGCCCGAACACCACTACACTGCCTAAACCCTAAAACACCAGTCCCAGCATGACCCCTCACACTGCCCGAACACCACTGCCCTAAACCCTGAAACACCACCCCCAGCAAGACCCCGTACACTGCCCGAATACCACTGCCCTCCCCTAAACCCTGAAACACCACCCCCAGCACGACCCCCTACACTGCCCGAACACCACTGTACTGCCCTAAACCCTGAAACACCACCCCCCTGCATGACCCCTACACTGCCCGAATACCACTGCACTGCCCTAAACCCTGAAACACCACCCCCAGCAAGACCCCCTACACGGCCCGAACACCACTTCTCTAAACCCTGAAACACCACCCCCAGCACGTACCCTACATTCCGGAAAAACACTGCACTGCCCTAAACCCTGAAACACCACCCCCAGCATGACCCCTATACAGCCCGGACACCACTGCTCTGCCCTAAACCCTGAAACACCACCCCAGTACGTCCCCCTACACTGCCCGAACACCACTGATCTGCCCTAAACCCTCAAACACCAGCACGACCCCTTACACTGCCCGAACACCACTGCTCTGCCCTAAACTCTCAAACACCACCCCCAGCATGACCCCCTACACTGCCCGAACACCACTGCACTGCCCTAAACCCTGAAACAGCAGCCCCAGCACAACCCCCTACACTGCCCGAACACCACTACACTGCCCTAAACCCTGAAACACCAGCTCCAGCACGATCCCCTACACTGCCTGAACACCACTGCACTGCCCTAAACCCTGAAACACCACCCCCAGCAAGACCCCCTACACTGCCCGAACACCACTGCCCTAAACCCTGAAACACCACCCCCAGCAAGACCCCCTACACTGCCCAAATGCCACTGCACTGCCCTAAACCCTGAAACATCAGCACCAGCATGACCCCCTACACTGCCCGAACACCACTGCTCTGCCCTAGACCCTGAAACACCACCCCAGTACGTCCCCCTACACTGCCCGAACACCACTACACTGCCCTAAACCCTGAAACACCAGCTCCAGCACGATCCCCTACACTGCTCGAACACCACCGCACTGCCCTAAACCCTGAAACACCACCCCCTGCACGACCCCCTACACTGCCTGAACACCACCGCTCTGCCCTTAACCCTGAAACACCACCCCCAGCACGACCCCATACACTGCCCGAACACCACTGTACTGCCCTAAACCCTGAAACATCAGCACCAGCATGACCCCCTACACTGCCCGAACACCACTGCTCTGCCCTAGACCCTGAAACACCACCCCAGTACGTCCCCCTACACTGCCCAAACACCACTGCTCTGTCCTAAACCCTGAAACACCAGCACCAGCATGACCCCTACACTGCCCTAACATCACTGCACTGCCCTAAACCCTGAAACACCAGCCCCAGCACGACCCCCTACACTGCCCGAACACCACTGCACTGCCCTAAACCCTGAAACACCAGCCCCAGCACGACCCCCTACACTGCCTGTACACCACTGCACTGCCCTAAACCCTGAAACACCCCCACCAGCACGACCCCCTACACTGCCTGAACACCACTGCACTGTCCTAAACCCTGAAACACCACCCCAGCAAGATGCCCTACACTGACCGAACACCACTGCCCTAAACCCTGAAACACCACCCCCAGCAAGATCCCCTACACTGCCCGAATACCACTGCCCTAACCCCTGAAAAACCAGCCCCTGCAAGAACCCCTACAGTGCCCGAACACCACTGCACCAAACCCTGAAACACCACCCCCAGCAAGACCCCCTACACTGCCCAAACACCACTGCCCTAAACCCTGAAACACCACCCCCTGCAAGACCCCCTATACTGCCCGAACACCACTGCACTGCCCTAAACCCTGAAACACCACCGCCTGCACAACCCTCTACACTGCCCGAACACCACTGCACTGCCCTAAACCCTGAAACACCACCCTCAGCATGACCCCCTACACTGCCTGAACACCACTGCACTGCCCTAAACCACCACCCCCAGCACGACCCCCTACACTGTCCAAACACCACTGCCCTAAACCCTTAAACACCACCCCCAGCACGTACCTTACATTCCCGAACACCACTGCACTGCCCTAAACCATGAAACACCACCCCCAGCACGACCCCTATACTGCCCGAACACCACTGCTCTGCCCTAAACTCTGAAACACCACCCCAGTACGTCCCCCTACACTGCCCGAACACCACTACACTGCCCTAAACCCTAAAACACCAGTCCCAGCATGACCCCTCACACTGCCCGAACACCACTGCCCTAAACCCTGAAACACCACCCCCAGCAAGACCCCGTACACTGCCCGAATACCACTGCACTCCCCTAAACCCTGAAACACCACCCCCAGCACGACCCCCTACACTGCCCAAACACCACTCCACTGCCCTAAACCCTGAAACACCACCCCCCTGCATGACCCCCTACCCTGCCCGAATACCACTGCACTGCCCTAAACCCTGAAACACCACCCCCAGCAAGACCCCCTACACGGCCCGAACACCACTGCTCTAAACCCTGAAACACCACCCCCAGCACGTACCCTACATTCCGGAAAACCACTGCACTGCCCTAAACCCTGAAACACCACCCCCAGCATGACCCCTATACTGCCCGAACACCACTGCTCTGCCCTAAACCCTGAAACACCACCCCAGTATGTCCCCCTACACTGCCCGAACACCACTGCTCTGCCGTAAACCCTCAAACACCAGCACGACCCCTTACACTGCCCGAACACCACTGCTCTGCCCTAAACTCTCAAACACCACCCCCAGCACGACCCCCTACACTGCCCGAACACCACTGCCCTAAACCCTGAAACACCACCCCCAGCAAGACCCCCTACACTGCCCAAATACCACTGCACTGCCCTTAACCCTGATACACCATCCCCTGCATGACCCCCTACACTGCCCGAACACCACCGCACTGCCCTAAACCCTGAAACACCACCCCCTGCACAACCCCCTACACTGCCCGAACACCAGCGCTCTGCCCTAAACCCTGAAACACCACCCCAGCACGACCCCATACACTGCCCGAACACCACTGCACGGCCCTAAACCCTGAAACATCAGCACCAGCATGACCCCCTACACTGCCCGAACACCACTGCTCTGCCCTAGACCCTGAAACACCACCCCAGTACATCCCCCTACACTGCCCGAACACCACTGCTCTGTCCTAAACCCTGAAACACCAGCGCCAGCACGACCCCTACACTGCCCGAACACCACTGCTCTGCCCTAAACCCTAAAACACCAGCCCCAGCATGACCCCCTACACTGCCCTAACATCACTACACTGCCCTAAACCCTGAAACACCAGCCCCAGCACGACCCCCTACACTGCCCGAACACCACTGCAATGCCCTAAACCCTGAAACACTAGCCCCAGCACGACCCCCTACACTGCCTGAACACCACTGCACTGCCCTAAACCCTGAAACACCACCACAACCCCCTACACTGCCTGAACACCACTGCACTGTCCTAAACCCTGAAACACCACCCCCAGCAAGACCCCCTACACTGCCCGAATACCACTGCTCTAACCCCTGAAAACCAGCCCCAGCAAGAACCCCTACAGTGCCCGAACACCACTGCACCACTGCCCTAAACCCTGAAACACCACCCCCAGCAAGACCCCCTACACTGCCCAAACACCACTGCCCTAAACCCTGAAACACCACCCCCTGCAAGACCCCCTATACTGCTCGAACACCACTGCACTGCCCTAAACCCTGAAACACCACCCCCTGCACGACCCTCTACACTGCCTGAAGACCACTGCACTGCCCTAAACCCTGAAACACCACCCTCAGCACGACCCCCTACACTGCCTGAACACCACTGCACTGCCCTAAACCACCACCCCCCAGCACGACTCCCTACACTGTCCAAACACCACTGCCCTAAGCCCTTAAACACAAACCCCAGCACGTACCTTACATTCCCGAACATCACTGCACTGCCCTAAACCATGAAACACCACCCCCAGCACGTCCCCTATACTGCCCGAACACCACTGCTCTGCCCTAAACTCTAAAACACCACCCCAGTACGTCCCCCTACACTGCCCGAACACCACTACACTGCCTAAACCCTAAAACACCAGTCCCAGCATGACCCCTCACACTGCCCGAACACCACTGCCCTAAACCCTGAAACACCACCCCCAGCAAGACCCCCTACACTGCCCGAATACCACTGCACTCCCCTAAACCCTGAAACACCACCCCCAGCACGACCCCTTACACTGCCCGAACACCACTGTACTGCCCTAAACCCTGAAACACCACCCCCCTGCATGACCCCTACACTGCCCGAATACCACTGCACTGCCCTAAACCCTGAAACACCACCCCCAGCAAGACCCCCTACACGGCCCGAACACCACTTCTCTAAACCCTTAAACACCACCCCAGCACGTACCTTACATTCCCGAACACCACTGCACTGCCCTAAACCATGAAACACCACCCCCAGCATGACCCCTATACTGCCCAAACACCACTGCTCTGCCCTAAACTCTGAAACACCACCGCAGTACGTCCCCCTACACTGCCCGAACACCACTACACTGCCCTAAACCCTAAAACACCAGTCCCAGCATGACCCCTCACACTGCCCGAACACCACTGCCCTAAACCCTGAAACACCACCCCCAGCAAGACCCCCTACATTGCCCGAATACCACTGCACTCCCCTAAACCCTGAAACACCACCCCCAGCACGACCCCCTACACTGCCCTAATACCACTGCACGGCCCTAAACCCTGAAACACCACCCCCAGCAAGACCCCCTACACGGCCCGAACACCACTGCTCTAAACCCTGAAACACCACCCTCAGCACGTACCCTACATTCCGGAAAACCACTGCACTGCCCTAAACCCTGAAACACCACCCCCAGCATGACCCCTATACTGCCCGAACACCACTGCTCTGCCCTAAACCCTGAAACACCACCCCAGTATGTCCCCCTACACTGCCCGAACACCACTGCTCTGCCGTAAACCCTCAAACACCAGCAAGACCCCCTACACTGCCCGAATACCACTGCCCTAACCCCTGAAAAACCAGCCCCTGCAAGAACCCCTACAGTGCCTGAACACCACTGCACCAAACCCTGAAACACCACCCCCAGCAAGACCCCCTACACTGCCCAAACACCACTGCCCTAAACCCTGAAACACCACCCCCTGCAAGACCCCCTATACTGCCCGAACACCACTGCACTGTCCTAAACCCTGAAACACCACCGCCTGCATGACCCTCTACACTGCCCGAACACCACTGCACTGCCCTAAACCCTGAAACACCACCCTCAGCATAACCCCCTACACTGCCTGAACACCACTGCACTGCCCTAAACCACCACCCCCAGCACGACCCCCTACACTGTCCAAACACCACTGCCCTAAACCCTTAAACACCACCCCCAGCACGAACCTTACATTCCCGAACACCACTGCACTGCCCTAAACCATGAAACAACACCCCCAGCACGACCCCTATACTGCCCGAACACCACTGCTCTGCCCTAAACTCTGAAACACCACCCCAGTACGTCCCCCTACACTGCCCGAACACCACTACACTGCCCTAAACCCTAAAACACCAGTCCCAGCATGACCCCTCACACTGCCCGAACACCACTGCCCTAAACCCTGAAACACCACCCCCAGCAAGACCCCCTACATTGCCCGAATACCACTGCACTCCCCTAAACCCTGAAACACCACCCCCAGCACGACCCCCTACACTGCCCAAACACCACTGCACTGCCCTAAACCCTGAAACACCACCCCCTGCATGACCCCCTACCCTGCCCTAATACCACAGCACTGCCCTAAACCCTGAAACACCACCCCTAGCAAGACCCCCTACACGGCCCGAACACCACTGCTCTAAACCCTGAAACACCACCCTCAGCACGTACCCTACATTCTGGAAAACCACTGCACTGCCCTAAACCCTGAAACACCACCCCCAGCATGACCCCTATACTGCCCGAACACCACTGCTCTGCCCTAAACCCTGAAACACCACCCCAGTATGTCCCCCTACACTGCCCGAACACCACTGCTCTGCCGTAATCCCTCAAACACCAGCACGACCCCTTACACTGCCCGAACACCACTGCTCTGCCCTAAACTCTCAAACACCACCCCCAGCATGACCCCCTACACTGCCCGAACACCACTGCACTGCCCTAAACCCTGAAACACCAGCCCCAGCACAACCCCCTACACTGCCCGAACACCACTACACTGCCCTAAACCCTGAAACACCAGCTCCAGCACAACCCCCTACACTGCCTGAACACCACTGCATAGCCCTAAACCCTGAAACACCAGCCCCAGCATGACCCCCTACACTGCCCGAACACCACTGCACTACCTTAAACCCTGAAACACTACCCCAGCACGACCCCCTACACTACACAAACACCACTGCACTGCCCTTAAGCCTAAAACACTACCCCCAGCACAACCCCCTACACTACACAAACACCACTGCACAACCCTAAACCCTAAATCTACCCCAAGCATTACCCCCTACACTACACAAACATCACTGCACTCCCCTAAACACTACCACAAGCACGACCCCCTACACTACACAAACACCACTGCACTACCCTAAACCCTGAAACACCACCCGCTGCACGACTCCCTACACTGCCCGAATACCACTGCACTGCCCTAAACCCTGAAACACCACCCCCAGCAAGACCCCCTACAATGCTCGAACACCACTGCCCTAAACCCTGAAACACCATCCCCAGCAAGACCCCCTACACTGCCCAAACACAACTGTACTGCCCTAAACCCTGAAACACCACCCCCAGCAAGACCCCCTACACTGCCCGAACACCACTGCCCTAAACCCTGAAACACCACCCCCAGCAAGACCCCCTACACTGCCCAAATACCACTGCACTGCCCTTAACCCTGAAACACCACCCCCTGCATGACCCCCTACACTGCCCGAACACCACCGCACTGCCCTAAACCCTGAAACACCACCCCCTGCACAACCCCCTACACTGCCCGAACACCACCGCTCTGCCCTAAACCCTGAAACACCACCCCAGCACGACCCCATACACTGCCCGAACACCACTGCACTGCCCTAAACCCTGAAACATCAGCACCAGCATGACCCCCTACACTGCCCGAACACCACTGCTCTGCCCTAGACCCTGAAACACCACCCCAGTACATCCCCCTACACTGCCCGAACACCACTGCTCTGTCCTAAACCCTGAAACACCAGCGCCAGCACGACCCCTACACTGCCCGAACACCACTGCTCTGCCCTATACCCTGAAACACCAGCCCCAGCACGACCCCCTACACTGCCCTAACATCACTACACTGCCCTAAACCCTGAAACACCAGCCCCAGCACGACCCCCTACACTGCCCGAACACCACTGCAATGCCCTAAACCCTGAAACACCAGCCCCAGCACGACCCCCTACACTGCCTGAACACCACTGCACTGCCCTAAACCCTGAAACACCACCACGACCCCCTACACTGCCCGAACACCACTGCACTGTCCTAAACCCTGAAACACCACCCCAGCAAGATGCCCTACACTGACCGAACACCACTGCCTTAAACCCTGAAACACCACCCCCAGCAAGACCCCCTACACTGCCCGAATACCACTGCGCTAACCCCTGAAAACCAGCCCCAGCAAGAACCCCTACAGTGCCCGAACACCACTGCACCACTGCCCTAAACCCTGAAACACCACCCCCAGCAAGACCCCCTACACTGCCCAAACACCACTGCCCTAAACCCTGAAACACCACCCCCTGCAAGACCCCCTATAATGCCCGAACACCACTGCACTGCCCTAAACCCTGAAAGACCACCCCCTGCACGACCCTCTACACTGCCCGAACACCACTGCACTGCCCTAAACCCTGAAACACCACCCTCAGCACGACCCCCTACACTGCCTGAACACCACTGCACTGCCCTAAACCACCACCCCCCAGCACGACCCCCTACACTGTCCAAACACCACTGCCCTAAACCCTTAAACACAACCCCCAGCACGTACCTTACATTCCCGAACACCACTGCACTGCCCTAAACCATGAAACACCACCCCCAGCACGTCCCCTATACTGCCCGAACACCACTGCTCTGCCCTAAACTCTGAAACACCACCCCAGTACGTCCCCCTACACTGCCCGAACACCACTACACTGCCTAAACCCTAAAACACCAGTCCCAGCATGACCCCTCACACTGCCCGTACACCACTGCCCTAAACCCTGAAACACCACCCCCAGCAAGACCCCCTACACTGCCCGAATACCACTGCACTCCCCTAAACCCTGAAACACCACCCCCAGCACGACCCCCTACACTGCCCGAACAGCACTGTACTGCCCTAAACCCTGAAACACCACCCCCCTGCATGACCCCTATACTGCCCGAACACCACTGCTCTGCCCTAAACCCTGAAACACCACCCCAGTACGTCCCCCTACACTGCCCGAACACCACTGATCTGCCCTAAACCCTCAAACACCAGCACGACCCCTTACACTGCCCGAACACCACTGCTCTGCCCTAAACTCTCAAATACCATCCCCAGCATGACCCTCTACACTGCCCAAACACCACTGCACTGCCCTAAACCCTGAAACACCAGCCCCAGCACAACCCCCTACACTGCCCGAACACCACTACACTGCCCTAAACCCTGAAACACCAGCTCCAGCACGATCCCCTACACTGCCTGAACACCATTGCACTGCCCTAATCCCTGAAACACCACCCCCAGCAAGACCCCCTACACTGCCCGAATACCACTGCCCTAAACCCTGAAACACCACCCCCAGCAAGACCCCCTACACTGCCCAAATGCCACTGCACTGCCCTAAACCCTGAAACATCAGCACCAGCATGACCCCCTACACTGCCCGAACACCACTGCTCTGCCCTAGACCCTGAAACACCACCCCAGTACGTCCCCCTACACTGCCCGAACACCACTACACTGCCCTAAACCCTGAAACACCAGCTCTAGCACGATCCCCTACACTGCTCGAACACCACCGCACTGCCCTAAACCCTGAAACACCACCCCCTGCACGACCCCCTACACTGCCTGAACACCACCGCTCTGCCCTAAACCCTGAAACACCACCCCCAGCACGACCCCATACACTGCCCGAACACCACTGTACTGCCCTAAACCCTAAAACATCAGCACCAGCATGACCCCCTACACTGCCCGAACACCACTGCTCTGCCCTAGACCCTGAAACACCACCCCAGTACGTCCCCCTACACTGCCCGAACACCACTGCTCTGTCCTAAACCCTGAAACACCAGCACCAGCATGACCCCTACACTGCCCGAACACCACTGCTCTGCCCTAAACCCTGAAACACCAGCCCCAGCACGATCCCCTACACTGCCCGAACACCACTGCACTGCCCTAAACCCTGAAACACCAGCCCCAGCATGACCCCCTACACTGCCCGAACACCACTGCACTACCTTAAACCCTGAAACACTACCCCAGCACGACCCCCTACATTACACAAACACCACTGCACTGCCCTTAAGCCTAAAACACTACCCCCAGCACAACCCCCTACACTACACAAACACCACTGCACAACCCTAAACCCTAAATCTACCCCAAGCATTACCCCCTACACTACACAAACATCACTGCACTCCCCTAAACACTACCACAAGCACGACCCCCTACACTACACAAACACCACTGCACTACCCTAAACCCTGAAACACCACCCGCTGCATGACTCCCTACAGTGCCCGAATACCACTGCACTGCCCTAAACCCTGAAACACCACCCCCAGCAAGACCCCGTACACTGCTCGAACACCACTGCCCTAAACCCTGAAACACCATCCCCAGCACGTACCCTACATTCCGGAAAACCACTGCACTGCCCTAAACCCTGAAACACCACCCCGAGCATGACCCCTATACTGCCCGAACACCACTGCTCTGCCCTAAACCCTGAAACACCACCCCAGTACGTCCCCCTACACTGCCCGAACACCACTGATCTGCCCTAAACCCTCAAACACCAGCACGACCCCTTACACTGCCCGAACACCACTGCTCTGCCCTAAACTCTCAAATACCACCCCCAGCATGACCCCCTACACTGCCCAAACACCACTGCACTGCCCTAAACCCTGAAACACCAGCCCCAGCACAACCCCCTACACTGCCCGAACACCACTACACTGCCCTAAACCCTGAAACACCAGCTCCAGCACGATCCCCTACACTGCCTGAACACCATTGCACTGCCCTAATCCCTGAAACACCACCCCCAGCAAGACCCCCTACACTGCCCGAATACCACTGCCCTAAACCCTGAAACACCACCCCCAGCAAGACCCCCTACACTGCCCAAATGCCACTGCACTGCCCTAAACCCTGAAACATCAGCACCAGCATGACCCCCTACACTGCCCGAACACCA
Source organism: Triturus cristatus (assembly GCF_964204655.1). Lineage (NCBI taxonomy): Eukaryota > Metazoa > Chordata > Amphibia > Caudata > Salamandridae > Triturus > Triturus cristatus. The sequence goes on from NC_140592.1 coordinate 770,351,070, forward strand.
CTGCTCTGCCCTAGACCCTGAAACACCACCCCAGTACGTCCCCCTACACTGCCCGAACACCACTACACTGCCCTAAACCCTGAAACACCAGCTCCAGCACGATCCCCTACACTGCTCGAACACCACCGCACTGCCCTAAACCCTGAAACACCACCCCCTGCACGACCCCCTACACTGCCTGAACACCACCGCTCTGCCCTAAACCCTGAAACACCACCCCC